>NC_053391.1:72795111-73107521 GCF_905171765.1 Bufo bufo | reverse complement strand
GACATGGGGGGCTGAAAGCTGACATGGGGGCATGATGGTTGACATGGGGGCCTGATTGCTGACATGGGAAGCTGATGGCTGACATGGGAAGCTGATGGCTTTCATGGGGGTTAATGGCTGACATGGGGGGCTGATCTGAGGCATTGGGGGGCTGATCTGAGGTCTTATTAACATTGGGGGTCTGATTGCTGGTCTGACCTGAGGTTTAATGGAAAAAAAAATGTTTCTTTTTATCCTCCTCTAAAACCTATTATAGGGCGCAAAATACAGTCCTCAAACCAGCGATTGTCTGAAGCAGAGAGAAGATATCAGGACCACACAGAGGAGAAGCCAGCTGATGCAAACGGGACCAGGGCCAGGTGAGCTGCAGGGTGGGGGGGGGGGCGCCAAAATGTAGCTTTGCTTGTGTTGGCAAAAATCCTTGCACCGGCCCTGGCTGGAGGTATATTAGACGGTCAGTGGATAACAATTTTACTGTAGACAAGTGGAATACAGGCCCCAAAAATTATGCATTCACCTGACAGAAAAAAACTATTGATTATGTGGCTGGAGGTATATTAGACAGTTAGTGGATAACAATTTTAATATAGGCCAGTGGAATATAGTCCCCAAAAATGATGCGTTCACCTGACAGAAAAGAACAAGTGATTATGTGGCTGGTTGTACATTAGGCGGTCAGTGGATTACAATTTTACAGTAGGCCAGTTGAGTTCAGTCCCCAAAAATAATGAATTCACTGGATAGAAAAGAACAAGTAATTAAATGGCTAAAGGTATATTAGACGGTCAGTGGATAACAATTGTACTGCATGCCAGTGAAGTTAAGGGCCCAAACATTAGGCATTCACCGGACAGAAAAGAACAAGTGATTATGTGGCTGGAGGAATATTAGGGGGTCAGTGGATAACAATTTTATTGTAGGCCAGTGGAATATAGGCCCCAAACATTAGGCATTCACCAGAAAGAAAAGAACAAGTGAATATGTGGCTGGAGGTATATTAGACGGTTAGTGGATAACAATTTTACTGTAGGTCAGTGGAGTACAGGCCCCAAAAATTATGCATTCACCTGACAGAAAAGTACAAGTGACTATGTGCCTGGAGGTATATTAGACGGTTAGTGGATAACAACTTTACTGTAGGCCAGTGGAGTACAGGCCCCAAAAACTATGCATTCACCTGACAGAAAATAACAAGTGATTATGTGGCTGAAGGTATATTAGACGCCCAGTGGATAACAATTTTACTGCATGCCAGTGGAGTATAGGCCCCAAACATTAGGCATTCACCGGACAGAAAAGAACAAGTAATTATGTGGCTGGAGCTATATTGGGCGGTCAGTGGATAACAATTTTACTGTATGCCAGTTGAGTACAGGCCCCAAAAATTATGCATTCGCCTGACAGAAAAGAATAAGTGATTACCGTATTTTTCGCTCCATAAGACGCACTTCCCCCCCCCCCAAAAGTGGGGCGAATGCTGCCATTTTACATCACAGTCTGCGATGCTGCAGCATCACAGACTGCGATGTATCAGCTGGACGGGGGAGGAAGGAGGGGCCGGTGTCATGCAAATACGGCGGGGCCGGTGCAGTCACTGTACTCCGGCCCCGATGCTCACTCACTTCCTTAATGCCTAAACATTTTATAATAATAGCTTTCATTGAAGTTCTGATCCCCAGCCCTATCTGTACTGCTTACTAAATGTCCTGTAGCAGGCAGAACAGGGCAGGAGGCCGGCCGTAATTCACTGACGTCACGTGCCTGCGCCGCCTACTTCATTCATAAAGTAGGCGGCGCAGGCACGTGACATCAGTGAGTTCCGGCCGGCCGCCCGCCCTGCTCTGCCTGCTACAGGACATTTAGTAAGTAGTACAGATGGGGCTGGGGATCGGAACTTCAATGAAAGCTATTATTATAAAATGTTTAGGCATTAAGGAAGTGAGTGAGCGGTGGGGCCGGAGTACAGTGACCGCACCGGCCCCGCCGGAATTGCATGACACCGGCCCCTCCCACAGGTTTACCATAGCTCCGGCATATTAGGGCATCTGTGGATGCAACTATTATGGGGTGGGGGATATGTGGATGGCACTGTTATGGGGGGGTGATCTGTGAATGGCACTGTAATGGGGCAGAAAAGAACAAGTGATTATGTGGCTGGTGGTATATTAGGCAGTCAGTGGATAACAATTTTACTGTTGGCCAGTGGAGTACATGCCCAACAAATTATCAATTTACTGGACAGAAAAGAACAAGTGATTATTTAGCTAGAGTTATAGTAGATGGTTAGTGGATTTCAATTTTACGGCAGGCCAGTAGAGTATAGACCACAAACATTAGGCATTCACCGGACAGAACTGATCAAGTGATTATGTGGCTGGAGGAAAATAAGGCGGTCAGGGGATAGCAATTTTACTGTAGGCCAGTGGAGTACAGGCCCCAAAAATTATGCATTCTCCTGACAGAAAAGAACACGTGACTATACTGCGTGCAGAATTATTAGGCAAATGAGTATTTTGACCACATCATCCTCTTTATGCATGTTGTCTTACTCCAAGCTGTATAGGCTCGAAAGCCTACTACCAATTAAGCATATTAGGTGATCTGCATCTCTGTAATGAGAAGGGGTGTGGTCTAATGACATCAACACCCTATATCAGGTGTGCATAATTATTAGGCAACTTCCTTTCCTTTGGCAAAATGGGTCAAAAGAAGGACTTGACAGGCTCAGAAAAGTCAAAAATAGTGAGATATCTTGCAGAGGGATGCAGCACTCTTAAAATTGCAAAGCTTCTGAAGCGTGATCATCGAACAATCAAGCGTTTCATTCAAAATAGTCAACAGGGTCGCAAGAAGCGTGTGGAAAAACCAAGGCGCAAAATAACTGCCCATGAACTGAGAAAAGTCAAGCGTGCAGCTACCAAGATGCCACTTGCCACCAGTTTGGCCATATTTCAGAGCTGCAACATCACTGGAGTGCCCAAAAGCACAAGGTGTGCAATACTCAGAGACATGGCCAAGGTAAGAAAGGCTGAAAGACGACCACCACTGAACAAGACACACAAGCTGAAACGTCAAGACTGGGCCAAGAAATACCTCAAGACTGATTTTTCTAAGGTTTTATGGACTGATGAAATGAGAGTGAGTCTTGATGGGCCATATGGATGGGCCCGTGGCTGGATTGGTAAAGGGCAGAGAGCTCCAGTCCGACTCAGACGCCAGCAAGGTGGAGGTGGAGTACCGGTTTGGGCTGGTATCATCAAAGATGAGCTTGTGGGGCTTTTTCGGGTTGAGGATGGAGTCAAGCTCAACTCCCAGTCCTACTGCCAGTTTCTGGAAGACACCTTCTTCAAGCAGTGGTACAGGAAGAAGTCTGCATCCTTCAAGAAAAACATGATTTTCATGCAGGACAATGCTCCATCACACGCGTCCAAGTACTCCACAGCGTGGCTGGCAAGAAAGGGTATAAAAGAAGAAAATCTAATGACATGGCCTCCTTGTTCACCTGAGCTGAACCCCATTGAGAACCTGTGGTCCATCATCAAATGTGAGATTTACAAGGAGGGAAAACAGTACACCTCTCTGAACAGTGTCTGGGAGGCTGTGGTTGCTGCTGCACGCAATGTTGATGGTGAACAGATCAAAACACTGACAGAATCCATGGATGGCAGGCTTTTGAGTGTCCTTGCAAAGAAAGGTGGCTATATTGGTCACTGATTTGTTTTTGTTTTGTTTTTGAATGTCAGAAATGTATATTTGTGAATGTTGATATGTTATATTGGTTTCACTGGTAAAAATAAATAATTGAAATGGGTATATATTTGTTTTTTGTTAAGTTGCCTAATAATTATGCACAGTAATAGTCACCTGCACACACAGATATCCCCCTAAAATAGCTAAAACTAAAAACAAACTAAAAACTACTTCCAAAAATATTCAGCTTTGATATTAATGAGTTTTTTGGGTTTATTGAGAACATGGTTGTTGTTCAATAATAAAATTAATCCTCAAAAATACAACTTGCCTAATAATTCTGCACTCCCTGTATGTGGCTGGAGGTATATTAGACGGTCAGTGGATAGCAATTTTATTGTAGGCCAGTGGAGTACAAGCCACAAAATGTATGCATTCATTGGACAGAAAAGAACAAGTGATCATGTGACTAGAGGTATATCAGACGGTTAGTGGATAACAATTTTACTGCAGGCCAGTGGAGTACAGGACCCAAACATTAGGCATTCATAGTATAAAAAAAACAAGTGATTATGTGGCTGGAGGTATATTAGGTGGTCAGTGGATAACAATTTTACTGTAGGCCAGTGGAGTACAGGCCCCAAAAATTATGAATTTACTTGACAGAAAATAACAAGTGATTATGTGGCTAGAGTTATATTAGATGGATAGTGGATTTTAATTTTACTGCAGGCCAGTGGAGTATAGACCCCAAACATTAGGCATTTACCGGACAGAAAAGAACAAGTGATTATGTGGTTGGAGGTATATTAGACGGTCAGTGGATATCAATTTTAATGTAGGCCAGTGGAGTATGAGCCCCAAATCTTAGACATTTACCGTACAGAAAAGAAGAAGTGATTATGTGGCTGGTGGTATATTAGGCGGTCAGTGAATATCAATTTTCCTGTAGACCATTAAAGTTCAGGCACCAAAAATTATGCATTCACCTGACAGAAAAGATCAACAGATTATGTGGCTGGAGGTATTTTAGTCTGTTAGTGGATAACAATTTTATTGTAGGCCACTGGAGTAGAGGCCCCAAAAATTAGGAATTCCCCTGACAGACAAGGCCTTTTATGCGGCTGTATATACATAAGAGAAGGGCCATTCTTTGTTCTGGGTTATGGCGGATATGTTTGGGCTGGCATGAGGAAATGCAATTACATGTGATCGTCACAGGTATTGAATTCTTCCGAGATCCATGCCTCATTCATTTTTAGAAATGTGAGGTAGTCCACACTGTCGTGAGCTAGGCGAGTGCACTCATCGGTTACGTTCCCCCCTGCTGCGCTGAACTTCCTTCCGGATAGGACATTCGACATGGGGCAAGCCAAAAGTTCCATGGCAAATTATGCTTGCTCTGGGCATAGGTCAAGCCTGTACACCCAGTAGTCCAGGGGTTCCTCGCTTCTCAGATCGTCCACATAGGCTGTTAACCCGATGTCGTTGGACATTTGTCAGTCTAGGTATTCCCTGAGGCTGGATCCGGAGGGCGGCTCTTGATAGGTTGGCTGCAAGAATGATCTCATATCTGAAGTGACCAACACATCTTCAAACCGCCCTCTTCTTGTTGGCACGTTAGGATTGGTACCCGCAGCTGTTTCGCTGTGGGTGGAAATTCCTCTGTCAGTGCCCTTAACAGCAGAATACAGCATCTCTGAGCTTGGGGGGTGCAGAGGAAAAGGAGGAGTCAGCTGAGGAGGAAGGAGTAGGAGAAAGAGAAGAAGAGGAAGGCCTGCATGCAATCCGTTGTAGTAAAAACAAATTTACACGGGTGCCACGGGTTACATGCTTGACGGCCATCAGAAGGTTCACCCAGTGGGCAGTAAAAGTTATGTGCCTTCCTGTCCGCATTTGCTAGACCACATGTCTGTGGTCAGATGTATCTTGGCACTGACACTGTGTGCCAGAGATATATTCAAATACCGCTTAACATGACCATATATCTCTGGGATGCCCTTTTGGGAGAAATATTTCCTTCCGGGGACCTTCCATTGCGGTTTGCCAATGGCCACAAGTTTTCTAAAGGCCTCCGAGTCCACCAGTTTATATGGCAGTAGTTAGTGGGCTAGCAGTTCAGACAAGCCAGCGGGCAAGAGGGACATCTGGCGTCATCAACTTTTTACGCTCAAACATTTGGGCCACGGAAGCCTGCCTTCTGCCAGATGAACGCGACGACGGCACGGTGGAGTGGAGGACAAATGGGAAGAGAAAGGAGAAGGAGAAGAGGCAGGACGTGGAGAGCCGGGAGTGTGGCTTTGTGGGTTCTGATGGCATTGCTCCCACTGGGCTCAGTGATGGGAGTCTGGGTGCTTTCTTAAGGAGGTCATCCCTAGGTGAGTTTTGGGCTTATAGCGACTTATGCATTGACAGCACAGGCTGCAGATGGCAACACTATTGTCAGCAGCTGACACATTAAAAAAAGCCCACACTGCAGAGCCATGTGCCGGCGTCCTGAGAGCACCAGATGTGACCATGCATGGTGGATGGCTCCCTCCAAATACATTTGCAGTCTCCTTTTTGCCTCCTGTGCACTGCAAGTTCTGCCTGCTTCTCCTCCTTCTTCTCCCTATCTGCTGCTCCGTCTCTCCCTCTGAACTCCCCTCCTCTTCCTCTCTTGTGGGCACCACGTGATATTCATCAACATGTCATCATCGTCACCTTCACCACAACTGACATTAGAGATCTCGGAGTAGCCAGCAACAGCGGGGACCACCCTACTTGGGCTGATCTGGGTACTGTCGTCAGACCGCTGGGTGGTGGCTGTTGCTACCTCCTCTTCCTGATCCGATGTCAAGAATGACTGCGGATCGGTAAGGTCTGGGAATGGATGGGATAATAATTCCTCTGACTCGAGTGGAGGGGCAATGGTGGTGGTGATGTCTTTGGGGGTGCACACACCAGAGAGTGAGAAGGGTGCAGATACAGAGGGTGAGGAGATTGCAGAAGCGGAATGCTGAGTGGGCCACTCAACCAACTCTGGTGCTTCCTTTGACATAATTTCACGCACCTTCTCAAACTTCCCACTTAGGCTCCAGCCTGGTGCACCTGCCTGACCCCTACCACCCCTGCGGAATGGCCTGCCTCTTTCTCTGCCTGTCCTTTTCAAAATGACCCTGTGCCAAAGTCCATAGAGAAGAGCAGAATTTGTGGAAGCAGGTATATCGCAGGCCTCAATCAGTTTTTGGTGGTAGTTGGTATATCGCAGTCCTCAATCAGTATTTTGTGGAAACAGGTATATAGAACAAATGAATCAAGATTTGGTGGAAGCAGGTATATTGCACCCCTCAATCAGTATTTTGTGAAAACAAGTATATCAAACCCCTTAATCAGTTTTTTATTGAAGCAGGTATATTGCCCCCCTCAATCAGTATTTTGTGGAAGCTGGTATATATAACCCCTTAATCAATATTTGATATAAGCAGGTATATCGCACCCCTCGATCAGCATTTTGTGAAAACAGGCATATAGAACCCCTGAATCAATATTTGGTGGAAGCAGGTATATTGCTCCCCTCAATCAGTATTTTGTGGAAACAGGTATATTGCACCCCTCAACCTGTATTTTGTAGACGCAGGTATTTCAAACCCCTTAATGAGTTTTTTGTGGAAGCAGGTATATTGCACTACTCAATCAGTATTTTGTGGAAGCAGCTATATCAAACCCCTCAATCAGTATTTTGTGGAAGCAGGTATATAGAACCCTTTAATCAGTATTTTGTAGAAGCAGGTATATTGCACCCCTCAATCAATATTTTGTGGAAACAGGTATATAGAACACCTGAATCAATATTTGGTGGAAGCAGATATATCACACCCCTCAATCTATATTTTGTGGAAGCAGGTATATCAAACCCATTAATCAGTATTTTTTAGAAGCAGTTATATCGCACCCCTCAGTCAGTTTTGTGTGGAAACAGGTATAAAGAACCCCTGAATTAATATTTGGTGGAAGCAGGTATATCACACCCCTAAATCAGTATTTTGTGGAAGCCGGTGTATGGCAGGCCTCAATCAATATTTTGTGGAAGCAGGTATATCGCACCCCTCAAATCAGTATTTTGTGAAAGCAGGTATATAGAACCCCTTATTCAGTATTTTGTGGAAGAAGGTATATTTTACCCCTCAAACAGTTTTTTTGGGGGCAACAGTTATATCACACACATTGCAAATAGTTGTTCCAATAGCAATTGTCCCTCTATATTCCTGCGGTATCGCAGCAGAACCGCACACAACTGCTGCACAATACAAATGCACTATATACTTTCTATGTTAGAAAGTATATTATAAGTATATCACACCCCTCAATCAGTTTTTTGGGGGTCAACAGGTATATCACACCAGTTGCAATTAGTTATCCCAATAGCGTTATTCTCTATAGCTGCGGTATCGTAGCAGAACCGCTCAGAACTGCTGCACAATACAAATGCACTATAATATTAGAAATATATCACACCTCTACGTATATCACACCTATCCATAGCACACCTATACCAGTCCTTAAAGGGACTTTTGTGGCCCTATTAGCTAGCATTTGGTGTCCCTAACAGTCTGTCACTGCTTCACAAAGCAACCTCTCCCTACAATGGCAAAACACAGAATGTAAAATGGCTGCCAGATCAGGTTCTGTTATAGGGTGGGGGTGTGTCTATGTGCTGAAACGTCTCAATTGGCTGTCCTGTCCCACCTGATAGATGTGTCATTGGTCAAAGTTCAGTGCTATGCAAAAGAATATGGTGCATGCGAACATCGCCATATGTTCGCATGTTAGGCGAATCGCAAACGAGCAAAGTTCGCCACAAAACAACTTCCGGGTAAACCGCAAGGCCATCTCTATTCATGACCTATCCTGAGGACAGTTTATCAGTATTACAAAAGCGGACAACCCCTTTGAAGGGTATCTGTGAGCAGAATCAACCCTATTAAACCAGCGATAATGACACATAAGGCTGACCATGTTGATTTAAAACTAACATACTTTTCTTCCCTGATGCACCGCTTTATTTAGGACAATTAATTGTTTTTAAAAATAAATAAATTAGGGCGTAAGAACACGAAAACAAAGAGAGGAGCTAGAGTGCAGTATTGAGCGGCAGGGGCAGTATTCGAATTTGCGATAGTTCGTAAATATTTGGCCGAATATTTTTCATCTCCAGTAATTTTTTTCTTGATTGCAAAAATCGTCAATCGAAAATTTTGCTATAAATATTTGCGATAATAATTCGCAATACGAAAATTTGCAATCAACACTACTCCTAAAGTCAAGGATATTGCAGCCTTCCCATTTGCCCAAAAGCAAGAAGCAGTGAGGGATCATGGGAACTGATGAAAAAAATCTTGAATTTTTGCGATTACGAAGATATAGCACTATATTTTAGATATTCGTGAATTCTCGAAGTGCCAATATAAATGTGCGATTCTAATATTCGTGATCAACACTACTAGAGTGCACAGAGCTGCTTGTACCCACCATCAGTGCGCTTAACCTCTTCAGACACATGATGTACCAGTACGTCATGTATAGTTCCGATCGCCGCCCGGCGGGCGGAGATCGGAACCCGGTGCCTGCTCGAATCATTGAGCAGGCACCTTGGCTAAATGCGTGACCCCCCCCCATGTCGGCGATCACCGCAAACCGCAGGTCAATTCAGACCTGCGGTTTGCGGCTTTTACCTGTGGTTGCGACGGTGATCGGGCGCTGCCTTCCGGTGACGAGCCTGTGAGATCCAGCCCCTTGGATCTCACAGGCCGGAAGCTGTATGAGTAAAACTATTGGAATGCATTGTAAAGGGATAAGACCCCCAAAAGTTGAAATCCCAAAGTGGGAAAAAAAATAAAGTGAAAAAAAGTTGAAAAAATAAAGTTTCCCCCCAAAAAATTAAAAGTTTCAAGTAAAAATAAACAAAAACGTCACTTTCCCCTAATAAAGTTACAAAAAATTAGTAACAAATGGGAGGAAAAAAAGTATACATATTAGGTATCGCCGCATTCGTATCGACCGGCTCTATAAACATATCACATGACCTAACACTTCAGATGAACATCGTAAAAAATGAAATAAAATAATGTGCTAAATAAACCATTTTTTGTCACCGTACATCACAAAAAGTACAACAGCAAGCGATCAAAAAGGCGTTTGCCCACCAAAATTGTACCAATCTAACCGTCACATCATCCCGCAAAAAATGATTATTGTGTAAAACTTACATAAATAAATAAAAAGTATACAGATTAGGTATCGCCGTGTCCGTATAGATCGGCTCTATAAAAATATCACATGACCTAACCCCTCAGATGAACACCATAAAAGAATTTAAATAAAAACTGTGCTAAATAAACCATTTTTTGTCACCTTACATCACAAAAAGTGTAATAGCAAGCTATCAAAAAGTCACACGCACCCCAAAATAGTGGCAATCAAACCGTCATCTCATCCCGAAAAAATCGCACCCTACCCAAGATTATCGGCCAAAAAGCGAAAAAATTATGGCTCTCAGACTATGGAAACACAAAAACGTTTTTTTTTGCTGGATGAAATGAAATCATTGTGTAAAACTTACATAAATAAAATAAAAAAGTATACATATTAGGTATCGCAGCATCCGTAATAACTTGCTATATACAAATATCACATGACCTAACCCCTCAGGTGAATACCGTAAAAAAATAAAAATGGTGTAAAAAAAGCAATTTTTTGTCACCTTAAATCACAAAAAGTGTAATAGCAAGCGATCAAAAAGTCACACGCACCCCAAAATAGTGCCAATCAAACCGTCATCTCATCCCGCAAAAATCATACTCTTCCCAAAGTAATCGCCCAAAAGCAAAAAAAAAATATCGCTCTCAGACTATGGAAACACTAAAATATGATTATTTTTGTTTCAAAAAAAGAAATCATTGTGTAAAACTTACATAAATAAAAAAAGAATACATATTAGGTATCGCCGCGTCAGTGACAACCTAATCTATAAAAATACTACATAATCTAACCTGTCAGTAGAATGTTGTAAATAACAAAAAATTAAAACAGTGTCAAAACAGCTATTTCTTGTTACCTTGCCTCACAAAAAGTGTAATATAGAGCAACCAAAAATCATATGAACCCTAAAATAGTACCAACAAAAATTCCACCCTATCCTGTAGTTTCTAAATTGGGGTCACTTTTTTGGAGTTTCTACTCTAGGGGTGAATCAGGGGGGCTTCAAATGGGACATGGTGTAAATAAAAACAGTCCATGGAAACTGATGGCACGCCCGATCACCGTCGCAACCACAGGTAAAAGCCGCAAATCTGCCTTCCAAAAACCGTATGGCATTCCTTTCCTTCTGCGTCCTACCGTGTTCCCATACAGCAGTTTACAACCACATATGAGGTGTTTCTGTAAACTACAGAATCCGGGCAATAAATATTGAGTTTTGTTTGGCTGTTAACCCTTGCTTTGTTACGGGAAAAAATGGATCAAAATGGAAAATTTGCCAAAAAATTTTAATTCTGAAACTTCATCTCCATTTGCCAATAACTCTTGTGGAACACCTAAATGGTTAACAACGTTTGTAAAATCAGTTTTGAATACCTTGAGGGGTGTAGTTTCTTAGATGGGGTCACTTTTATGGAGTTTCTAGTCATGGGGTGCATCAGGGGGGCTTCAAATGGGAGATGGTGTAAAAAAAAACAGTCCAGCAAAATCTGCCTTCCAAAAACCGTATGGCTTTCCTTTCCTTCTGCGCCCTGCCGTGTGCCCGTACAGTAGTTTACGACCACATATGGGGTGTTTCTGTAAACTATAGAATCAGGGCCATAAATATTGAGTTTTGTTTGGCTGTTAACCCTTGCTTTGTAACTGGAAAAAAAATATTAAAATGGAAAATCTGCCAAAAAAGTGAAATTTTGAAATTGGATCTCTATTTTCCATTAATTCTTGTGGAACACCTAAAGGGTTAACAAAGTTTGTAAAATCAGTTTTGAATACCTTGAGGGGTGTAATTTCTTAGATGTGGTCACTTTTATGAAGTTTCAACTCTAGGGCTGCATCAGGGGGGCTTCAAATGGGACATGGTGTCAAAAAAAAAGTCCAGCAAAACCTGCCTTCCAAAAACCGTATGGCATTCCTTTCCTTCTGCGCCCTGCCGTGTGCCCGTACAGCGGTTTACGACCACATATGGGGTGTTTCTGTAAACTACAGAATCAGGGCCATAAATATTGAGTTTTGTTTGGCTGTTACTCCTTGCTTTGTAACTGGAAAAAAATATATACAAATTTAAAATCTGCCAGAAAAGTGAAATTTTGAAATTATATCTTTTTTTTCCATTAATTCTTGTGGAACACCTAAAGGGTTAACGACGTTTGTAAAATCAGTTTTTAATACCTTGAGGGTTGTAGTTTCTATAATGTGGTCATTTTTGGGTGGTTTCTATTATGTAAGCCTCGCAAAGTGACTTCAGACCTGAACTGGTCCCTAAAAATTGGGTTTTTGAAAATTTCTGAAAAATTTCAAGATTTGCTTCTAAACTTCTAAGACTTGTAACATCCCCAAAAAATAAAATATCATTCCCAAAATGTTCCAAACATGAAGTAGACATATGGGGAATGTAAAGTAATAACTATTTTTGGAGGTATTACTATGTATTATAGAACCACAAACAAATTAGCAACGCCACGCTTCGATAAGAAAGTGGTAAATACAACCTTTATTAAATGTAAAATATTACACTACAATACATAGATAATTATTTAGGACAGCAGCCATAACAAAATGGAGGACACAAAACTAAGGAGGAGGCTAAGGGGTCAGCACATGAGGGACACTGCGAACAGCACAAACAAAGCAGGCATCCATATTCCCCTGTCAGTAAGGTGCATAGCTCCCGGACAAAACCAAGGAGTAAGGAAAAAGCACAAGTGACATGTGGAGAAACATAAAAGTAGTAAATACCCGCCGTGTGCTGGCTCCTCAGCCGCCGCCTCCCAACGCCGTTTCGCCAGACACCCTGGCTTCTTCCGGGGATGGTGTGTAGGTGGTACTATGGTCTATCTATGTATTGTAGTATAATATTTTACATTTAATAAAGGTTGTATTTACCACTTTCTTATCGAAGTGTGGGGTTGCTAATTTGTTTGTGGTTTAGTTTACATGTTGTTTCCCTTATTAAAATCATTGATCCGGTTATTATATTGGTGGCTATGTATTATAGAAGTAGAGAAATTGAAACTTGGAAATTTGCAATTTTTTTACACATTTTTGGTAAATTTGGTATTTTTTTATAAATAAAAATTAATTTTTTTGACTTCATTTTACCAGTGTCATGAAGTACAATATGTGACGAAAAAACTATCTCAGAATGGCCTGGATAAGTCAAGTTATCAGCACTTAAAGTGACACTGGTCATATTTGCAAAAAATGGCCTTGTCCTTAAGGTGAAATAAGGCTGTGTCCTAAAGGAGTTAAACTCTAATTTGCATACTTTAAAACACATATTTATACTAAATGCAGCAAAGGATTGGGGGAGAGGTATCATTTTAATCAACAGTTTCTCCTCTTCCAGTAGTTATAGCTGGTTTAGTAATATTGATTCTGCTGACAGAGGCCCTTTTAAAGGGAACCTGTCACCAGGATTTTATGCATACAGCTGAGGACATTGGTTGCTAGCACATCCGCAATGCCCAGTCCCCATAGCTCTGTGTGCTTTTATTGTGTAAAAAAACCGATTTGATACATATGCAAATTATCCTGAGACGAGTCCTGTGCTAGGAGCCTTCTAGCAACCCATATCCACAGCTCTATACACAAAATCCTGGTGACAGGTTCCCTTTAATCTTTTCTTAGGATACAAATAGCTGACTCCTTTCTATGGGTTAAAAATAATTTTACATATTATGCAGAAGGGGCAAAATTATTTGTGGGTTTTTGTGCAGGGTAGCGCTACGTGATTCTCCATTTCCTCCTGATTTCTGTTTTACATGCTGGGAAGGATACCATGTAGTGTCAGTCCGTAGCAGGTCAGTGTCTCAATGTGTTCTCATTAGAGATGTCGCGAACATAAAATTTTTCCGTTCGCGAACGGCGAACGCAAATTTACGCACATGTTCGCGAACTGGCGAACCGGGTGAGCCGCCATAGACTTCAATAGACAAGCGAATTTTAAAACCCACAGGGACTCTTTCTGACCACAATAGTGATGGAAAAGTTGTTTCAAGGGGACTAACACCTGGACTGTGGCATGCCGGAGGGGGATCCATGGCAAAACTACCATGGAAAATTACGTAGTTGACGCAGAGTGTGGTAAGTTGAATTCGCAATGTGATTAATATAACCTGCATTAATCGCATTGCGAATTCAACTTAGATCTGAGTTCCTAATGGTTGTATTGCTAGAATTGACGAATATAACGAATATAGCACTATATTCTCAATCTTCGTTATATTCTAGCAATACAACCATTAGGAACCCAGCTCTAAGTTGAATTCGCAATGCGATTAATATAACCTGACACTGCAGCTTCAGAATGAATCTAAGATGGATGCTGTCCTTGCTTTTTGGTAGGAGGTGGGAGGGTCTAGGAGGGAGGGTATGCTGATTGGCTGGAATGTGTCTGCTGACTGTGAGGTACAGGGTCAGAGTTTGCTCAATGATGATGTATAGGGGGCGGACCGAACAACAGCTATATTCGCCGGAAACTGTTCTCATCAGATTTTTTTATTTTATTGATTTGCATCTATTATCTGACAAAAATTATTTTTGCAAATTGTCTTAATCAAAAATTCTAAACTGTCTTCTGTGGCCTGGATGTGTTTCTCCTATATTGCAGGATGTTATGTGATGTTTAAAGAGATATCTAGTGGCTCTCTGTAGCCCTTGCACTTTTATTCTTGTTCTCGGTTTATGCTAAGTAGTTTTTTTGAAGTCAAGAAGGCCCTAGCAAACCTTCTGGAAGTCAGACTTTTCCTGCCTGCACCTCTCCCCCAGCAGTTTGATTGATGTTCACCATTCCAGAGAACATCATCCCCTGTTCTCGCGAGATCCCATGCAGGCTCTGTTTGCTGTCACTTCTGGCTCATTCCCAGTGAATAGTGCTGTACAGGTTGACTTCAATACGTCATTGCACAAGTGTGTCTACAAGCTGCTGTACAACACTGCTCACTGGACATTCATTGGAAGTGAAAGCAAACAGAGCCTGTATAGGATATCATAAGAACAGGGAATGATGTTTCCTGTATTGAAGAACGTCAACCAAGCTGCATGGGGAGGAGTGCGGGCAGGGAAAGCCTGATTTCCAGGAGGTTTGCGTCAGCCTCCTTGACTTCCACAAGCTAATTAGTATACGACAAGAACAAAAATAAAAGTGTATTTTATTTTCTAATAATGAAGAGTCACAGCTGGAGCACCATAACCAGACAAAAAACGTACTGTGGGCAGTTTCTCTCACATAAACAAGCTGTCAGGTTCCCTTTAAGTTTATTTTAGTTAGCTCTAAAGATGTTAGCGTAAAAGATTATTCAGGAGATCAGAGATAAGGGCTACATAGTGAGCTGTCACACAGTTCATCAGACAGATTTCACTGTGAATGGGACTGAGAACACTCCATTGTGTATGAACAGTTGAGAACTTTTAATTTAAACCAGTTACACATTTTTTAAAATATAATAAATGCAATTGTCTAATAATTATTATAATAATTACATATAATCATAACAAAACGTTGGGAAGTGGTCCATAGCCTTAACCCAACCTGTCAATGCACGTCCATGAGAGAGGAGAGGATTTATAGAGCCTATAGTCTGTTATATTGTCAATCCCTCTAAGGGCAAGCATTGGCAGCAGTCATAAACAAAGCTGGAAAGATGAGAAAATAAAATATAACAACTTTATGGTGACATCTAGGGATGAGCAAATAGACTTCAAATGAAACATCCGAAGTTGATTTGCATAAAACTTTGTTCTAACACTGTACAGAGCAGGAGCTCCGTACAGTATTAGAATGTATTGGCTCCGAGTCGTATGCTCAATAACTTCATTAAAAAAATTGTGCAAATAATCGGATAGTAGCAAGCACACTTACAAATGGAGTAGATGTTGATAATTAAAATTTATTAATAAGTGCAGTTATATAAAATATGAGTGGACATTAAGCAGCAATATAGTAAAAAAAAACTGAACAGAGTCAGAATATATATCAGAATAAATATCAGAATAAATATCGAATGAATTATTCAACAATATTGTATGGTAGCAGCAACAATAGGCAATATTCAAAGGGATATAAAGGACTGTAATAACAGGTGATGTCTTGAAAAGGTTGCATCGACGTGGGATTGATATAAGGGTCGATGTCCTGAAACGGTATACCAATTGTAGAGCAATAAAGTTGGTATATAAGAAGTATAATGTTCAGCCCAAAAATACTTAATAGATAGCAGTAAGTGAGGCAGTAATATTGGCCATATGGCAGGTGTTGGTAGCAATGCTTATCGGTAATAACACAGTAGTAGACGGAGACAATGATTTTAAGGATCTGCAAGCGGGGGTGAAGTAGGTTTCCGGCTGGTGTACCTCAACGTGGCATCCCACGTGTTCTCCGGTATTATCCCAGCGCTTACCTTTCCTGAAGTATAGGCTTTTCGGCGTTCCACATGGAGTGATGCAGCGCTCGTAGGCTCTGTATGTTACAGCGCACTTCTGAGACGTCAGTGGTGACCTCACTTGGATTCCCTCTTACACGTGATGAGTGTTGCAGTGGTCCATAGTGGCAACAATCGGGTCGTATGAATCTTCGTATTGCTTGCAAGCAAATGATGAGTCACTGATGAAGGGACTATGGGTCCCGAAACGTGTTTAAGGAATCTGGGGGCTCATCATTTGCTTGCAAGCAATACAAAGATTCACTTCATAGATGCATTTCTGTGTTTTTATAAACATGGAAACCCCTTAAAGGGGTTATCCCATGATTAAAAGTTAAAATCAGACATAATTTAGGATATCACATCTCTTTTTAGCAAAGCTAGGACCAGCCCTGTTCCTAACATGGATCCGGAGTTCTTTCCATTCATTGCTCCAATTGCTCTGCTAGGTTTATTTGAAGTTGGCAGCTTAGGGGGTTCTCTTTTCTGTTGCAGGGCTCTCCCTGTAAGGCTCAGTTCACACATCAGTTATTTGGTCAGTTATTTCCATCAGTTATTGTGAGGCAAAACCAGTAGTGAAGTCTACTCAAAGATAAGGTATAACGAAAGATTTGACCTGATCAAATAACTAAAGTGTGAACTAGGCCTTACTGTCACAGATTCTAAAAGAAGGTAGGGCTGGTGGCAATTGAAGGTTGGAACTAAGCATGTGCATCCATCTCGGCAAGGTGGACAGATAACTAAGGAAAGGAACAAACAGCAGGTAATGTAATTAGTAACCTCCCCTACTGAACCCTGTTTAACATAAATGCTGTAGAATGATTCCTCGCTATCCTTTCCCTACACCTTGAATAATCTTTCCCTGCACTTGTAAATCATATTTTTAGCACAATGAAGTTTTTTTTCTAGCACTGTCCCTGACGTCTATCCCTGCACTAAGTACACTAGAAAATGGCAGAATCCAAGATGGCTGAGGGTATTTATAGGGCTGTGACATCACAGGGCTGGCTGGCTGCAGTTCCTTGCTCCATGTCCTCCCACAAGCAGCAGCCTTTTAAGGAGAAAAATTAAAAATTTAAAATTTTTCCTGAAATTCGGATTGAATTCCACTTCGTCAGCTTCGCTTATCTCTAATTCACACCAAGGCTACAGCCGTAATTATCCTGGATAAGGAACATTATTTGCAATAAGCTTTCTCTCAATTATCTGAGTACAAATATTATGAGAAGAATAAATCATATCCAACTAAAAGTTTAATTAGAATACATAAGGATCTTTAGTAGATTATAAAAGAGAATTTGATTTACTGCACATTGGAATTCCAGAATGACAACCTTTTGTTCTTTCTCTAAACCTTGGATTCAGAAAATAACCTATGTACTTGCGATCATCACAAAATGTTCTCTTTGAAGTGTTGCAGATGTGTTTTATTTTTCAATAATCTGCAGTATTTGCTAATTGTTTAGTCTCTTTTAGGCTGGGTTCACACGAGCGTGTCCGGATTAGTTCCGGATGCGTCCCGGTGTGTTGCGGCAAACCCGCGCGAGTAGGAATGCAATTGCAGTCAGTTTTGACTGCGATTGCGTTCCGATGTTCAGTTTTTATCGCGCGGGTGCAATGTGTTTTGCACGCGCGTGATAAAAAACCGACTGTGGTACCCAGACCCGAACTTCTTCACAGAAGTTCAGGTTTGGGTTCGGTGTTGTGTAGATGTTATTATTTTCCCTTATAACATGGTTATAAGGGAAAATAATAGCATTCTGAAAACAGAATGCATAGTAGGTGATCAATTGAGGGTTAAAAAAAAAAAAAAAAAAAAAAAAATTAACTCACCTTCTCCTCTTGTTCGCGTAGTTCTCCCGGTCTTTAGTTCTTTAAAAGATGAACTATGGGCTAAAGGACCTTTGGTGACGTCAGATCACATGCTCCAATCACATGGTTGGCACGGTGATGTACCATGTGATTGGAGCATGTGATCTGACGTCACCAAAGGTCCTTTAGCCCAAAGTTCATCTTTTAAAGAACTAACGACCGGGAGAACTACGCGAACAAGAGGAGAAGGTGAGTTATTTTTTTTATTTTTTTTTAACCCTCAATTGACCACCTACTAAGCATTCTGTATTCAGAATGCTATTATTTTCCCTTATAACCATGTAATAAGGGAAAATAATACAGTTTATAGACTGTCACCTAGCAACCATGCGTGAAAATCGCACCGCATCCGCACTTGCTTGCGGATGCTTGCGATTTTCACGCAACCCCATTCACTTCTATGGGGCCTGCGTTGCGTGAAAAACGCAGAATATAGAGCATGCTGCGATTTTCACGCAACGCATAAGTGATGCGTGAAAATCATCGCTCATCTGAACAGCCCCATTGAAATGAATGAGTCCAGATTCAGTGCGGGTGCAATGCGTTCACCTACCGCATTGCACCCGCGCGGAAATCTCGCCCGTGTGAACGCAGCCTTAAGGTGACTAGAGCAATTCCTAAATATACTGTCAATTAAATGAATGCTTATTGCTTAGGGGTGCACTAATTGGTAGTGATGAATGGCAGGGGTCATATTCGAATTTGCGATATTTCGCGAATATTTTTTTGAATATTCGTCGAAAATTCGCAAATTCGAAAATTCACGATTTTTTTTTTTACTCGAAAAATCGGAAAGGTAATGATTGTGTAATATGCGAATTTTCGGAATTCGAATTTTCGGATTTGAATTTTTTATTGAGAATTTTTCAACTTACAACTATTAGACAAAGAAGATTATAGCACTATATTAGCTAAATTGCTCTATATTCGATTTTTTTCGAATATTCTCTATAGTGCTATAACTTAGTTTTTTTGAATATTCGTAATATTCTAAAACAAGAATATATAGCAATATAGCGAATATTAAAAAAAAACGAATATAGAGCAAAATTCGCAAACACTACTACTCCTAAAGTCAAGTATATTGCAGCCTTCTTATTGGCCCACGAGCTAGAAGCAGTGAGGGATCATGTGTACTGATAACAAAAAAAAAAATAATAATTGGAAAAAAAAAAATTGGAAAAAAATTCGAATATTCGAAATTACTAATATATGTAACTATATTCGAAATATTCGCGAATTTTCGAAGTACCTATATTCGCGATAAAAATTAGAAATTCGAATATTCGTGATCAACACTACTAATTGGTAGAAATTCCAAAATGTAATGTGTATTATCAGGGTTCTATACAGTAAAGCAGAGGGATGGTTAGGGTTATGGGTTCACAATGAGAATGTTTAGTGTTACAGTAGAAAATATGTTTAACCTCTGTAAAAACATATCTATAATCCACAGTGACCAATCAGGTCCTTTGATCATGTGTTTCTCTGCCCCTCCCCTTGATCCACCAGTGGTATCTTGTTTGTGGCTTCTCTGCTTCCAGCCATAAGTTGCATCAGGTTGCTGTGGCAATTGACCCACTCCGATGATGTTGGTTCCAGTTACAGATCTAAGGAGGAATAATGCCATGGACTATTGGCAATCGGCAATGTAATATTCGCGTAATGCGCGCAAAATACAGGTGTGGGTCACTTTTGCTACATTTTCAAAGCTGCTAGAAGCTGCTAGAAGTTTCCTGAGACTGGAGAAAATGGTTGGCACGGCAGAACATTAAAAATGGCTTTATATGCAGTTAGAGTGCTTCAATATATTTGCGATTGCGCTAATCGGCACTAATGATGCGAATATTTTGGCGCAATACATGAAACTTCACATTTTAGCAGGTCTGCATGTATGTATAGACAGCATAACCTATCACACTACCTAACAACCTGAACTGCAACAGCTACACTATATCAGGATTTAACCTACACTGACTATCTCCCACTAACTATCTGTATTATATATATATAAGCTATCTAATTATCTAACTAATGTAGTGTGGAAAGCACAGAGCACAGCAATTACACTGCTGTCTCTCTCAGAACTTTAAAAAACTGTAGAAAATGTAGAAAATGACTGCTGGGGAGGTTCTTATATAGTAAGGGGTAGACAACTTTAATATTGGTTTCTAGGGATGTTGCTAAGCTCAGACAAAGACATTGCAGCCTTCTCATTGGCCCACGAGCAAGAAGGGAGGTTACATATGAAAAAAATAATAATCTGGAATATTCGAAATTACGAATATACGAAATTACGAATTCCGAATATACGAAATTACGAATGTACAGTTGTGGCCAAAAGTTTTGAGAATGACACAAATATTAGTTTTCACAAAGTTTGCTGCTAAACTGCTTTTAGATCTTTGTTTCAGTTGTTTCTGTGATGTAGTGAAATATAATTACACGCACTTCATACGTTTCAAAGGCTTTTATCGACAATTACAGTACATGACATTTATGCAAAGAGTCAGTATTTGCAGTGTTGGCCCTTATTTTTCAGGACCTCTGCAATTCGACTGGGCATGCTCTCAATCAACTTCTGGGCCAATTCCTGACTGATAGCAACCCATTCTTTCATTATCACTTTTTGGAGTTTGTCAGAATTAGTGGGTTTTTGTTTGTCCACCTGTCTCTTGAGGATTGACCACAAGTTCTCAATGGGATTAAGATCTGGGGAGTTTCCAGGCCATGGACCCAAAATGTCAACGTTTTGGTCCCCGAGCCACTTAGTTATCACTTTTGCCTTATGGCACGGTGCTCCATTGTGCTGGAAAATGCATTGTTCTTCAACAAACTGTTGTTGGATTGTTGGAAGAAGTTGCTGTTGGAGGGTGTTTTGGTACCATTCTTTATTCATGGCTGTGTTTTGGGGCAAAATTGTAAGTGAGCCCACTCCCATGGATGAGAAGCAACCCCACACATGAATGGTCTCAGGATGCTTTACTGTTGGCATGACACAGGACTGATGGTAGCACTCACCTTTTCTTCTCTGGACAAGCCTTTTTCCAGGTGCCCCAAACAATCGGAAAGAGGCTTCATCGGAGAATATGACTTTGCCCCAGTCCTCAGCAGTCCATTCACCATACTTTCTGCAGAAGATCAATCTGTCCCTGATGTTTTTTTTGGAGAGAAGTGGCTTCTTTGCTGGCCTTCTTGACACCAGGCCATCTTCCAAAAGTCTTCGCCTCACTGTGTGTGCAGATGCGCTCACACCTGCCTGCTGCCATTCCTGAGCAAGCTCTGCACTGGTGGCACTCCGATCCCGCAGCTGAATCCTCTTTAGGAGACGATCCTGGCGCTTGCTGGACTTTCTTGGACACCCTGAAGCCTTCTTAACAAGAATTGAACCTCTTACCTTGAAGTTCTTGATGATCCTATAAATTGTTGATTTAGGTGCAATCTTAGTAGCCACAATATCCTTGCCTGTGAAGCCATTTTTATGCAACGCAATGATGGCTGCCTGCGTTTCTTTGCAGGTCACCATGGTTAACAATGGAAGAACAATGATTTCAAGCATCACCCTCCTTTTAACATGTCAAGTCTGCCATTTAAACCCAATCAGCCTGACATAATGATCTCCAGCCTTGTGCTCGTTAACATTCTCACCTGAGTTAACAAGACGATTACTGAAATGATCTCAGCAGGTTCTTTAATGACAGCAATGAAATGCAGTGGAAAGTTTTTTTTGGGATTAAGTTAATTTTCATGGCAAAGAAGGACTATGCAATTCATCTGATCACTCTTCATAACATTCTAGAGTATATGCAAATTGCTATTATAAAAACTTAAGCAGCAACTTTTCCAATTTCCAATATTTATCTAATTCTCAAAACTTTTGGCCATGACTGTATATCACTATATTCTAAATATTTGCAAATTCTTAAAGTGCCGATATTCGCAATTAATATTCGTGATTTGAATATTCGTGCCCAACACTAATTGTCACTTAGAACTTGTGGTTTGAAATGAAACTTGTGGTTCTGGTTACATCTCCCTTTACTCCTTTTGATTTGCTTGCTATCAACTCTTGTCTCTGTTCTGGCTCTGCCTTGATAAATTCTTACTCTGAGAACTATAACTTCATAACATGATCGTATAGGGTCTGTAGGGTGGTAGGGTGAAAAACTGGAGATTCCTGTGCATCATTTTAACTAGAGTCAAACCAATTAGTCTGAACCTCACTAAACTGAGGCAAAGAGTTTAAGAAACCACTACTCTGGTGAGTAGCCATATTCTTATGACAGTGATGGCAAGATACAATGTGATAGGACACTGTCAAGCAAAACACCTCATTACATAGGTAGCCTCCTACTATCTTAGGTAGCATCCCAGGATAAGGCAGATTGTACCATTGAGCTCTAGCAGAAGTGTCACTACTGCATTGCTTTGGATTCCTTAAATGACTCTCCAACCTTAACCCTATGCTTGTTTGTTTTTCCGAATCAGAGTTCCAAATTTCCTGAAATAAATTATCAGCTTCTGTCTGCAGTCACTACTTTGAAATTTACTACATATGCCCTTCCTTACCTTCCCCTTCCTGGCTAGTCATATTCTGAGATAAGCAAGATGGCCAGCTTAAAACATGATTTTGTGATACTCCGACTGGAGATGTATATGCTCTATTTGTCCACGTGTAGCCACTAAGCTGATTTTATGTACTATGAGAAATTTGAGTCCTTAAACACCATTATTGGAAATTTAGGGGTGGATATACTGTATATGTAGGTTTATGCATATAATAATATAAAAGAATGCTGTAAGCTCCCCATGGTGACATCTACAGGCAGTCCACATTGTGTCAACTCATGTCCATAAAGGGTATTTTGATTTTGAGCAAAATTCACTCTCACATCCCAGTGAATAATACCATACATCTGGTGTTCATAGCTTTATTCCCAACTAATAACTTAATGAATGAAATCTTTTTAAATGTTGTTTTTAGCCTATAATTACTTTGAACATAGTAACATAGTATATAAGGCAGGAAAAAAAAAAATTGTCCATTCAGTTCGGCCTGTTATCCTGCAAGTTGATCCAGAGGAAGGCAAAAAAAACAAACTGTGAGGTAGAAGCCAATTTTCCCAATTTAAGGGGAAAAAATTCCTTCCCGACTCCATTCAGGCAAACAGATAGCTCCCTGGATAAACGACCCCTCTCTAGTAGCTATAGCCTGTAATATTATTACACTCCAGAAATACATCCAGGCCCTTCTTGAACTGTTTTAGTGAACTCACCATCACCACCTCCTCCAGTTCCATAGTCTCACTGCTCTTACGGTAAAGAATCCTCTTTTATGTTTGTGTACAAACCTTCTTTCCTCCAGGTGCTGAGGATGTCCCCTTGTCACAGTCCTGGGGATAAATAGATGATGGGAGAGATCTCTGTACTGACCACTGATGTATTTATACATAGTTATTAGATCTCCCCTGAGTCATCATTTTTCTAAAGGGAATAACCCTAATTTTGATAATCTTTCAGGGTACTGTTTTTCCCTCATTCCAGTTATTACTTTAGCTGCCATCCTCTGAACCCTCTCCTGCTCTGCTATGTCTGCCTTGTTCACAGGAGACCAGAACTGTACACAATACTCCATGTGTGGTCTGACCAGTGATTTGTAAAATGGTAGGACAATGTTCTCTTCACGGGCATCTATGCCCCTTTTGATGCAACCCATTATCTTATTGGCCTTGGCAGCAGCTCCCTGACACTGGTTTTTACAACTTTGTTTGCTGTTCACTAAAATTCCTAGATCCTTTTCCATGTCAGTGTTACCCAGTGTTTTACCATTTAGTATGTACGGGTGACTTGTATTATTCCTACCCATGTGCATAACCTTACATTTGTCAGTATTAAACCTCATCTGCCACTTCTCTGCACAAGCCTTCAATCTATCCAGATCCTTCTGTAGCAGTATATTGTCCTCTTCCGTGTCAATTACTTTACACAGTTTAGTGTCATCTGCAAAAATTGATATTTTACTGTGCAAGCCTTTTACAAGATCATTAATAAATATATTGAAGAGGATAGGGCCCAGTACTGACCCCTCAGGTACTTCACTAGTGACAGTGACCCAATCTCTGTTTTCTATTACTGAGCCAGTAACTTACCCACATACAGACATTTTCTCCCAGTCCGAGCATTCTCATTTTATATACTAACCTTTTATGCGGTACAGTGTCAAATGCTTTGGAGAATTCCAGATATACGACATCCATTGATTTGCCGCTGTCAAGTCTAGAACTTACCTCCTCATAGAAACTGATTAAATTAGTTTGACATGACCGATCGCTCATGAAGCCATGCTAATATGGCATTATTTGCTTATTTTCATTGAGGTGCTCCAAGATAGCATCTCTTAGAAAACCTTCAAACAGTTTACCCACGACGGATGTTAAACTTACCGGCCTATAGTTTCCGGGCTTTGTTTTTGGACCCTTTTTAAATATTGCCACCACATTTGCTATGCGCCAATCGTGTGGAACACTCCCCGTCAGTATAGAGTCCTTAAATATGAGAAATAAGGGTCTGGCTATGACATTACTTAATTCTCTTGTGTATGCCATCTGGTCCTGGCGATTTTTCTACTTTAATCTTTTTAAGATGCCGCTGTACTTCTTCCTGGGTCAGACAGGGCACTTTTAATGGGGAATTTACTTTTACAGTCTACATTTCATCTGACAGTTTATTTTCTTCAGTGAATACAGTGGAGAGAAAAAAATATTTAATAGCTTTGCTTTCTCCTCATTGCTCTCTGCAACTCCCCCTCCCCCCCATCACTCTGTAAATGGCCGACACCTTCAAATTTATACTTTTTACATAGTTACATAGTAACATAGTACATAAGGCCGAAAAAAGACATTTCTCCATCCAGTTCGGCCTGTTATCCTGCAAGTTGATCCAGAGGAAGGCAAAAAAAAAAACTGTGAGGTAGAAGCCAATTTTCCCCACTTTAGGGGAATAAAAAATTCCTTCCCGACTCCAATAAGGCATTTATATAATTAAAGAACATTTTAGGGTTAGTTTTGCTCACTTTGGCAATTAATTTCTCGGTCTCTAGTTTGGCTGCTTTTATTTGTTTTTTACATATAAATTTTTTTTTCCTTATAGTTTTTCAGTGCTTCCTCGCTACCCTCCGGTTTTAGTGATTTAAATGCTTTTTTTTGTCATTTATTGCTTTCTTTACAGTTCTATTTATCCACATTTGTTTCTTCTTGTTCCTTAACTTTTTATTCCCATAAGGTATGTACCTCTCACAATTAGATTTTAGGATGCTTTTAAAAATATCCCATTTTGTGTCTGTATTTTTATTTTTGAGGACTTTGTCCCAGTTAGTTAGGCCTATGGCCTCTCTTAGTTGGCTAAATTTTGCTTTTTTAAAGTTTGGTATTTGTGTTCCTCCCTGAAGAAACACTCTTTTGAATGACAATTGGATTTACTTTATGGTCACTATTTCCCAGGTATCCCCCAACCTGCACATCTGTTGTTCTGTTAGGTCTATTGGTTAATACTAAGTCTAGTATGGCCGTCCCTCTAGTCGGGTCCTGAATCAGTTGGGAAAAGTAATTATCTTTGATTATAGCCAAGAACCTGTTTCCTTTATGAGATGTACATGTTTCAGTTTCCCAGTCTACAGTATATCTGGTTAGTTGAAGTCCCCCATAATAAAGACCTCATTATGATTTGCCGCCTCGTCTATCTCATTTAGTAGTAGATTTTCTGTGGACTCTGGTATATTAGGTGGTTTATAATTAACTCCTATTAGTAATTTATTATTGTTTTTGCCTCCACATTTCTATCCACAGTGACTCGACATGTTCATGTCCCTCACTTATATCTTCTTAGACTGTGGGCTTTAGACAGGACTTTACATAAATGCAGACCCATCCCCCTCTCTGGTTTTGGCTATCCTTTCTAAACAGACTTTAACCCTGTACATTAAACTGCCCAGTCATAACTATCACCCAGCCATGTCTCAGTTATTCCCACTATGTCATAGTCCTCCTCACTAGGGTTGAGCGAACCCAAACTGTAAAGTTCAGGTTCGTACCGAACTTTAGGATTTTTGGACCCCGGACCCGAACCCAAACATTTCAGTAAAAGTTCGGGTTCGGTGTTCGGCGCTTTCTTGGAGCTTTTTGTAAGGCTGCAGAGCAGCCATTTAACAAGCGTTTACCTCTGTGCCCTTAGAAGCCATCACAGCCATGCATAATAATGGCATGGCTGTGATTGGCCAGTGTAGCATGTGACCCAGCCTCTATATAAGCTGGAGTCACGTAGCGCTGCACGTCACTCTGCTGTGCTTAGTGTAGGGAGAGGATTCTGCTGGTGATTTCAGGCAGAGAATAGGAGAGAATCTTTGCTCAAAACGTGAATCTAACTCAGCGATCTACATACAGTTGCAAGAAAAAGTATGTGAACCCTTTGGAATGATATGGATTTCTGCACAAATTGGTCATAAAATGTGATCTGATCTTCATCTAAGTCACAACAATAGACAATCACAGTCTGCTTAAACTAATAACACACAAAGAATTAAATGTTACCATGTTTTTATTGAACACACCATGTAAACATTCACAGTGCAGGTGGAAAAAGTATGTGAACCCCTAGACTAATGACATCTCCAAGAGCTAATTGGAGTGAGGTGTCAGCAAACTGGAGTTCAATCAATATGATGAGATTGGAGGTGTTGGTTACAGCTGCCCTGCCCTATAAAAAACACACACCAGTTCTGGGTTTGCTTTTCACAAGAAGCATTGCCTCATGTGAATGATGCCTCGCACAAAAGAGCTCTCAGAAGACCTACTATTAAGAATTGTTGACTTGTTAAAGCTGGAAAGAGTTATCTCCAAAAGCCTTGCTGTTCATCAGTCCATGGTAAGACGAATTGTCTATAAATGGAGAAAGTTCAGCACTGCTGCTACTCTCCCTAGGAGTGGCCATCCTGTAAAGATGACTGCAAGAGCACAGCACAGACTGCTCAATGAGGTGAAGAAGAATCTAGAGTGTCAGCTAAAGACTTACAAAAGTCTCTGGCATATGTTACTATATGCTAACATCCCTATTAGGGAATCTACGATACGTAAAACACTAAACAAGAATGGATTTCATGGGAGGATACCACAGAGGAAGCCACTGCTGTCCAAAAAAAAATTGCTGCACGTTTACAGTTTGCACAAGAGCACCTGGATGTTCCACAGCAGTACTGGCAAAATATTCTGTGGACAGATGAAACCAAAGTTGACTTGTTTGGAAGAAACACACAACACTATGTGTGGAGAAAAAGAGGCATAGCACACCAACATAAAAACCTCATCCCAATTGTGAAGTATGGTGGTGGGGGCATCATGGTTTGGGGCTGCTTTGCTGCTTCAGGGCCTGGACCGATTGCTATCTTCAAAGGAAAAATGATTTCCCAAATTTATCAAGACATTTTGCAGGAGAACATAAGGCCATCTATCCACCAGCTGGAGCTCAACAGAAAATGGGTGTTGCAGCAGGACAACGACTTAAAGCATAGAAGTAAATCAACAACAGAATGGCTTAAACAGAAGAAAATACGCCTTCTGGAGTGGCCCAGTCAGAGTCCTGACCTCAACCCGATTGAGATGCTGTGGCATGACCTCAAGAAAGTGATTCACACCAGACATCCCAAGAATATTGCTGAACTGAAACAGTTCTGTAAAGAGGCATGGTCAAGAATTACTCCTGACCGTTGTGCACTTCTGATCTGCAACTACAGGAAACGTTTGGTTGAAGTTATTGCTGCCAAAGGAGATTCAACCAGTTATTAAATCCAAGGGTTCACATACTTTTTCCACCTGCACTGTGAATGTTTACATGGTGTGTTCAATAAAAACATGGTAACATTTAATTCTTTGTGTGTTATTAGTTTAAGCAGACTGTGATTGTCTATTGTTGTGACTTAGATGAAGATCAGATCACATTTTATGACCAATTTGTGCAGAAACCCATATCATTCCAAAGGGTTCACATACTTTTTCTTGCAACTGTACATTGTGTTGTGTGGGTGCAGGGCACATTTGTTTTATCCTGCCCTGAGTCCAGTGACCGAAAAAACAAAAAACTTTTATAAGTCAGTTAGGTGGGCAGCGGCGGCGGCCGCCATTTTATGCAGGCTCAGTGCACCAGCACTGCATCTGAGCTTTTGGGACATTGTTTAAAAACAGCACAAATAATCTGTTTGTAAAAAAAAAAAAAAAAAAATTTTTGGGGCATTTGCAGGCTTAGTCAGTGTGCAATTTAAGCTAGAAATACAGCCATTATTTTGTGGGTTTTTAAAAACACACTTTTTTTTTCCAAAAACCACTATTTTCCAGATCTGCAAGTGTTAAATTCAAGTTTAATATATACAGCTTTCATATTCTGATGCCAAAAAAACACTTTGTTGGGAATATCCAACATCTGGATTAGTGAGTGTGCAATTTAAGCTGGAAATACAGGCATAATTTTCTGGGTTTTTAAAAACACACTTTGTTGCCAAAAACCACTTTTTTCCTGATCTGCAAGTGTTAAATTCAAGTTTAATATATACAGCTTTCATATTCTGTTACCAAAAAAAAACTTTTTTGGCAATATACATAGAAACATAGAAACATAGAATGTGTCGGCAGATAAGAACCATTTGGCCCATCTAGTCTGCCCAATATACTGAGTACTATGGATAGCCCCTGGCCCTATCTTATATGAAGGATGGCCTTATGCCTATCCCATGCATGCTTAAACTCCTTCACTGTATTTTCAGCTACCACTTCTGCAGGAAGGCTATTCCATGCATACACTACTCTCTCAGTAAAGTAATACTTCCTGATATTACTTTTAAACCTTTGCCCCTCTAATTTAAAACTATGTCCTCTTGTAGCAGTTTTTCTTCTTTTAAATATTCTCTCCTCTTTTACCTTGTTGATTCCCTTTATGTATTTAAAAGTTTCTATCATATCCCCTCTGTCTCGTCTTTCTTCCAAGCTATACATGTTAAGGTCCTTTAATCTTTCCTGGTAAGTTTTACATCTGTGTTAGTCAGTGTGCAATTTAAGCTAGAAATACAGCCATAATTTCCAGGATTTTTAAAAACACACTTTTTTGTCAGATTCCACAACTTTTCTGGCCTTGCAGCATCAGCACGTGTGAAATTTCAGGGTTATATACTGCTGTCAAATTCAGTTATTAAACAAACACCCGTTTGGGGAAAGAAAAATTTATTTTGCAGCCTTTGCTGCATATGTCATTGTGAGATACAGCCTTTACATAGTGTGGTTCTATTCAGGTATTTGAAATACCGCCACTTGGTGCACAAATCTTTAATTGTGGCCTAGTGTGGGTCAGGCCGTGTGAGAAACTCCCTGTATATACAGGGCTTATATTCTTCCTTTAATAAAACACCCTTTTTGGGGCAAAATACACAATTGTTGCTCCCTTACATCATCAAGACGTTTGAAATTACAGGGTTATATACTGCTGTCATATTCAGTTATCAAACTAACACCCGTTTGGGGAAAAAAAAGTTTATTTGGCAGCCTTTGCTGCATATGTCATTGTGAGATACAGCCTTTTACATAGTATGGTTCTATTCAGGTATTTGAAATACCGCCATGTGTTGCACAAATCTTTAATTGCGGCCTAGTGTGGGTCAGGCCGTGTGATATACACCCTGTATATACAGGACTTATATTCTTCTATTAATAAAACACCCTTTTTGGGGCAAAATACACAATTGTTGCGCCATTACATCATCAAGACGTTTGAATATACAGGGTTATATACTGCTGTCATATTCAGTTATTAAAATAACACCCGTTTGGGCAAAAAAAATTAAGTTTTTTAGAATTTGCTGCATATGTCATTGTGAGATACAGCCTTTAAATACAGGGGTTCTATTCAGATATTTGAAATACAGCCATTTTGGGCAAACAAATTGAATTGAGGCCTAGTCTGGTTCAGGGCGTTTGAGATACACCCTGTACATACAGTTGTTTTATTCTACTATTAATTAAACACCCATTTAGGGCAAGATCCTAAATTCGAGAAATATGAGGAGAGCGTCAAATAAGGGACGTGGCCCAGGTTGTGGTGCTGCTGGTGGAGCTCCTGTTGCAGGGAGAGGACGTGGTTGATCTGTGCCAGCTACATGCACAAGTGAAACCCCTTCCTCAGGTGTGAGTAGGCGACAGAACCTGCAGCGGTATTTGGTCGGGCCTAATGCAGCTCTACAAATGGTGAGGCCTGAACAAGTACAGGCGATAGTAAATTGGGTTGCTGACAGTGTCTCCAGTTCATTCACATTGTCTCCTACCCAGTCTCCTGCTGAAAGATCACAGTTGGCACCAGCAGCCGATGTCCATCAGTCTTTCACCTCACCCCCTTGCAAATCAGCCAAGCAGTCTGAGCCCCAAGTCATGCAGCAGTCTCTTCTTCTTTTTGATGACTCTGTTAGCAGGGTTTCCCAGGGCCATCCACCTAGTCCTGCCCCAGAAGTGGAAGAGATTGAGTGCACCGATGCCCAACCACTTTTCTTTCAAGATTAGTACATGGGAGGACCATCGCAGCACGTCTCGGATGATGACGAAACACAGGTGCCAAATGCTAGGGCTTTCGAAAGTGTGCAGACTGAGAAGGAGGGCAGGAGTGAAGACTGGGTGGAAGATGATGTGGAGGATGATGAGGTCCTTAACCCCACATGGAATCAAGGTCATGAGAGTGACCTATGTAGTTCGGAGGAAGAGGCGGTGGTCGCACAGAGCCACCAGCACAGCAGAAGAGGGAGCAGGGTGCAAAAGCGAGGGGGGCCGTCCTCTAGACAGTATGCCTGCTACTGCCCACCGCAGCAAGGGACCAAGCACACCAAAGCCAGCTCCAAGGAGTTCCCTGGTGTGGCAGTTCTTTAGACAATGTGCTGACAACAAGACACGAGTGGTTTGCACGCTGTGCAATCAGAGCCTGTAGCAAGGCATAAACGTTCTCATCCTGAGCACAACCTGCATGACCAGGCATTTAAGTGCAAAGCACGAGCTGCAGTGGAGTAGACACCTCAAAAACCAAGAAAGGTCTCTGGCTCCTTCTGCTTCCTCTTCTGCTGCAGTCTCGGCCTCTTCATCCACCTCTGGAGTGACAGTGCCACCTGCCACCCCGCAAACAGAAGATCTTCCAGCAACACCACCACCTGGGTTACCAAGCATCTCCACAATGTCCCACAGAAGCGTTCAGCTCTCCATCTCCCAAACGCTGGAGAGGAAGAGGAAGTACCCCCCTACCCACCCGCGATCCCTAGCCCTGAATGCCAGCATTTCTAAATTACTGGCCTTTGAAATGCTGTCATTCCGTCTGGTGGAGACGGATAGTTTTAAAGGCCTTATGGCGGTGGCTGTCCCACAGTACGCCGTGCCCAGCCGCTACTACTTTTCCAGGCAAGCCATCCCTTCCCTGCACAGCCAAGTAGGGGACAAAATCAGGTGTGCACTGCGCAACGCCATCTGTGGCAAAGTGCACCTCACTACGGATACGTGGACAAGTAAGCACGGTCAGGGACGTTATATATCTCCATAAAGGCACACTGGGTAAATGCAGTGGCGGCTGGGCCTGAGGCGGATAGCAGTTTGGCGCACGTCCTTCCACCACCGAGGATTGCAGGGCGCTTCAGATTGCCTCCTGTTGCTTCCTCCTCCTACTCCTATTCCTCATCCTCTACCAGCTCCTCATCCGGTCAGCGTAACACCTTAACCACCAACTTTAGCACAGCCAGGGGTTAATGACAGCAGGCAGTTTTATAACATATCTGTTTGGGGGACAAACCCCACACGGCGCAGGAGCTGTGGACGGGCCTTGAGACGCGCTACTGGTGGCATTCCCACCTGACAGAGGGTGCACAGTGGAAGCACAAGGCGAAGGCAGAGGACGAGGAAGAGTTCGCCAACGCAGCTGGGGCATCGCCAGCACCTCAGAAGGCAGGGTTAGCATGGCCGAAATGTGGAAAAGCTTTGTCAGCACGCCACAACAACCAGCACCACCAGCTGATATGGAACGTCTTAGCAGGAGGCAGCATTTCACCAACATGGTGGAGCAGTATGTGTGCACAGGCCTACATGTACTGAATGACGGGTCTGCCCCCTTCAACTCCTGGGTCTCCAAATTGGGCACATGGCCTGAGCTTGCCCTTTACGCTTCGGAGGTACTGGCCTGCCCTGCGGCCAGTGTATTATCTGAACGTGTGTTTAGCACTGCAGGGGTAGTAATCACAGACAAGCGCAGCCGCCTGTCCACAGCCATTGTGGACACACTCACGTTCATTAAAATGAACCAGGCATGGATCCCACAGGACTTGTCTGTACCTTGTGCAGAATAGACATGTATACCAGCACTAACCAGCCATTGTTATACTGCAGCGCAATTGCTCATTCTTGTATTTTGGATATTTCACACTCTTTTGGAGTGTACCCTAATTTTAAAAATTAAATTAAAACTAAAAACCTGTGTTGGCTACCTCATCCTCCTCCACCACCGCTTCCACCTACACCGCTACGTCCACCGCCTCCTCAAACTCTTACTCCATATGGAACTCCACCTCATAAATCAAATATTTTTTTTTTTTGTATGTATTTTATTTTATGTCATTTCACTACTTTTTCAGTTACATTTTCGGGTGAAATTCACCAATTTTTGGGTGTGAAATACCACTGCTATACCTAGTAGACAGGTAAAAAGATAAAAAAATATTGTCAGTTACATTTTTAGTTTAAATTCAACAATTTTTGGGTGTGAAGTACCACTGTAATACCTAGTAGACAGGTTAAAAAAATAAATAAATAGTCAGTTACATTTTCCAGTGAGATTCACCATTTTTTGGGTGTGATGTACCACTGCTATACCTAGTAGACAGGTAAAGAAAATAATAAAAATTTGTCAGTTACATTTTCAGTTGAAATTCACCAATTTTTGGGTGTGAATTACCACTGCTATACCTAGTAAACAGGTTAAAAAAAATTGTCTGTTACATTTTTTGGTGAAATTTACCAATTTTTGGGTGTAATATACCCCTCCTCTACCTAGTTGACAGCTTAATAAATTGCAATAATTTTTTTTTAACGTTTTCGTGTGACAATAAACAATTTTTTTCTGTCATAGACCCCTGCTCTACCAAGTAGACAGGTTAATAAATTTCACTAATTTTTCTGTTACATTCTTGGGTTGACATTATACAATTTTAGATGTGAATAAACCCCTGCTCTGCATAGGTGACAGGGAATAAAATTTAAGAAATTCTTCTTTAATTGATGCGCGCCACCTCCTTTGATTCAATGCTTAAACAAGTTGTCCCACATTTCCGCTTGACTCTTTTGGCCCACATTTGGGCTTCTGTAATTTGTAATACATTTGCGCTTTAACAGCTTTTCCCACATTTTCGCTTTACTTTTCTGGCCCACATTTGGGCTTCTGTAATGTGTCCCAATTTTTCAATTTAACAGACAGCTTTTACCACATTTCCGCTCGATCCTAATTTTTTTAAATAAATTTATCTCCCTTCAATTTGGTCTCTTTTTCTCACGCTCCCTCTCTGGCGTGGAACCCTGATTCGCCGATAACCGTCATCAACATGGTAGACTCAGAAGAGAACATCGAAAGTTGATAGAGAAGATATCCAAATGGATGGTGGATGTCACTGGGGCACCTCTATATAGGTGACAGGAACATAATGTTAAAAAATCGTCAATTACATTGTCAGGTGACATTTTTCAAATTTTGCCGGATAGAAACCCCTGCTCTGCATAGTTGACAGGAAATAATATTTTATAAATTCTTCAGTAATTAATCCTTTCATTCAATGCTTAAACTTTAAAAAGTTGTCACACTTTTATGCTTTAATAATTTGTCCCATAATTCAACTCTATAATTTTAAATTTGAAAAAATGAATCCTCCCTTGGATGTGGTCTCTCTTTCTCACGCTCCCTCTCCGGCGTGGAACCCTGATTTCCCGCCACCCGTGATCACCATGGTAGGCACAGAAAAGAACATCGAAAGTTGATAGAGCAGATATTAAATTGGATCGTGAACATCACAGGGACGTGCAACATGGTGGGGCAGTAAGTTTGCATACGCCTACACAAACTGACTGACAGGGGTCAGCCCCTGCAACTTTTGGGTCTCCAAATTGGGCACATGCTTGCCCTTTACCCCTTGGAGGTGCTGGCCTGCCCTGCAGCCAGTGTATTGTCTGAACGTGTGTTTAGCCCGACTGCAGGGGGTTAGCACAGGTTGTATTTCCCAATCTTTTGTGGAGTACCCTAATTAAAAAAATAAAAATAAATTTAAAACCAAAAAGCAGTGTAGGCTACCTCCTCCTCCTCCACTGCCGCTTCTACCTACACCACCACATCCACTGCCTCCTCAACCTCCTACTCCATATGGACCTCGTCCTCCTAGATCACGATTATTGTTTTTTATTTTTACGTATTTAATGTTATTTAAAGTCATTTCCCTATCCACATTTGTTTGCAGAGCACTTGCCATGCTCTTAACCACATTCTGATGCCATTTGCAGCCCTCTAGCCCTTTCCATGACATTTTTACAGCCATTTTTGTGCTAAAAAATTCGGGTCCCCATTGACTTCAATGGGGTTCGTGTTCGGAGTCAAGTTCGGGTCCCCAGTTCAATTAGTCAGACTTCTGGCATTAGTTACATACATTCAAGAGGTTTATGTATATTTTTTACCCTACACCTTTCCTTCTGAACTGTTCTAGTCCCTCCATACATTCCTCCCCTAGTTCCATTACCTTGCCCCAGGTCTCTATCTGCACTATGTACCCCTCCTATAACGTAATTACCCTCCCCCCAGTCCCTAGTTCAAACACTCCTCCAACCATCTAGCCATCTTTTCCCCCAACACAGCTGCCCCTTCCCCATTGAGGTGCAGCCCATCCCTATGTTAGAGCCTGTAGCCAAGAGAGAAGTCGGTCCAGTTCTCCAAGAACCCAAACCCCTCCTTCATACACCAGTTCTTGAGCCACTTGTTAACCTCCCTAATCTCCCGCTACCTGAAGCTTTTATAAATGTGACAAACATACCATTTAAAGGTTAGTACAAGGTTTAAAGGGAACACAAAAGGAGCACAAAATCAACCTCCTAACAGCCTACCTTATTAGTTGGCTCATGTTGTTCCTGATGATGTTCTTACTGTATATCGTTCTTTGGTCTTCGGAATGCAACAAAAATCACTATTCACAGCTCCAGCTGTATGCTAATTAGCGGTTTGAAGTCAAGTATGCTGACATCTTCTTGTCTGGAGTCAAGGTTGCCAAAATCCTGACCATCTTTCTTTGATTGACATTGACACAGGCAATGTCATCCCCCTGGACTCACCTTGCCTGTATAACGCATCATCAATTAAAGGTGAAGGGGTAGAATTTGAACAGGTAAATTTGAGTCAAGAAGGTGCTAGTCATCTTGACTTTGAACCGCTGATTAGCATACAGCAGGAGCGATGAACAGAGGGGCCTTGTAAGAACATCATCAGGGACAACATGAACCAAATAGTAAGGTACTCTAGGTGATATAGAGACCAATATCATGCTGACAGGTTCCCTTTAATGCAATTTCCACAGATACTATTACTGTTCATTTCTGTTCAGCTTTCAACACTTATTGCACAGATTGTCTATTGTCTTAAAAACTGTTACAAATGGAAAATGGCAATAAAATGCAATAATCAGTCCTCTCTGCAGGCTCCATGTTTTTTTTTTACAACAGGACATACTCCATAATTTTCAAATACTGTTGCAAACTAAAAGGCTTCTGAGTACAAAGTAGGTGTTCAGTGAATACATGAGCGAGTATTATGAGTGCTTGTAGAGAAAAACCATCAGCTGCCCTGCTATTTGCAGACCTATTGAACCCAAGGATGTAATCACTAGTTTTAAGCCCTGGAGACACAGTAAATATGACTGCAAAAATTTATATAACTGAAAGTCAAAAGTTAATCTCTTTATTTGCACTGTTAAAACTGTTAGTTGTATGCATAATCATAGCTTGTTGAGTTAAGTCAGTTCATTAGATTTACCTTCCATCCTGTGCTAAAGGGTTTCTTTAGGAATATAAATCAATGACATATCCTTAGTATAGGCAGTGGGAGTCCAACTCCTCAGGAGAACAAGGTCTTCATGGTACAATCAATAATTACCCAGTGGACCAACACATCCATATATACAGGTAAAACTCGAAAAATTAGAATATCGTGCAAAAGTCCATTTATTTCAGTAATGCAAATTAAGAGGAATTGCATGAACGCCGCTTAAAATTTGAATTTTGTGAAAAGGCTCAAAATTCTAGGCTCAAAGTGTCACACTCTAGTCAGCTAATTAATCCATACCCCCTGAGCAAAGAGTAACTCAAAATTGTGACTTTGGGGTTTCATAAGCTGTAAAGCATAATCATCCAAATTATAACAAATAAAGGCTTGAAATATCTTGCTTTGTATGTAATGAGTCTATCTCATATGTTAGTTTCACCTTTTAAGTTGCATTACTGAAATAAATGAACTTTGCACGATATTCTAATTTTTCGAGTTTCACCTGTATGTACTGTACTTGTGCCAGATATACTGAATAGTAGTGATGAGCGGCAGGGGCAATATTCGAATTTGCGATATTCCGGAAATATTTTGTAGAATATTTTTCATGTATTATGATTATTTTTTTGATTGCGAAAATCGGCAATATAATATTCGCGTAATGTGCGCGCAATACAGGCGTGAGTCACTTTTGCTACATTTTCCAAGCTGCTAGAAGTTTCCTGAGACTGGAGAAAATGGTTGGCACGGCAGAACATAAAAAATGGCTATATATGCAGATAGAGTGCTCCTTTATATTCGTGATTGCGCTAATGAGCACTAATGATGCAAATATTTTGGCGCAATACATGAAACTTCCCATTTTAGCAGGTCTGACTACATATTACTGACTGGTGCACTAAGTGTTGTTGTGACATCACAGCACTATGTCTGTAGCACGTATGTATGGACAGCAGAACCTATCACACTACCTAACACACTGCACTGCAACAGCTACACTATATCAGGTGTGGGGATTCGCTCTGGCAGACAGGACAAGCGGACGCAGTATAGAGGCAAAGATCAGTTTGTAACTCAAAAACTTCAGTGTTTTATTTACACTTATGGCAACAAAGTAGCACGACAGTCTATTTGCAGTTTTGGCGTTTGTTCACACCTAGACAGTTCATAAAGCAAAAGAGTCACCTGTTATCCTAGGTGTTAGTTCACACCCGATCGGCATCGCTCAGGACAGAGCAGACCTCCCAAACTCAGGTCTCCAAACTAGCACACGGCTCAGATGCCAATCCAGCGATTGCCAGAGCTACTCTGTCAGAGAGAGAGGTAATTACCACTAGCTGACACTTCTGTCTGGGTTTTTTATATAGGCCAGTCAAGACCCGGCCTGGAATGTGGGAAGTAGTCACCCACCACTTTGACTACTCCTAGTAAGAGCCGTCACGGATCAGCTATTACAGCTATACCACATAGCAAGGTGACAAACAGCAACTGCTGCTGACACATAAAAACTGGCTCTTTCTCCACCGAGGCCAGGAATCTCGGTAACACATGCAGTGTTGCCCATAATTTTTCATACCCCAGGCAAATTTTGACTTAAAGTTACTTTTATTCAACCAGAAAGTAATTTTTTTTAACAGGAAATGACATAGGTGTCTCTCAAAAGATAATAAGACGATGTACAAGAGGCATTATTGTGGGGGAAAAAAACATTTCTCAACTTTTATTTACATTTAAGCAAAAAATACAAGATGTTCTGCACTGTGGAAAAATCTCAGAGGACGTGGTCGGAAGCCAAAAGTGACACCTGTGCTGGCCAGGAGGATAGTTAGAGAGGTGAAAAAGAATCCAAGGATCACCACCAAGGCCATCCTGGTGAATCTGCTGGTGGCAATGTCTCAAGGCATACAATCCAACGGACACTGCACACTGCTGGGTTCCATGGATGCAGACCAGGTACACTAAAGCTCGCTTGGCCTTTGCAAAATCTCATCTGGACAAAGAAGAAGACTTCTGGTCTTCTATGTTATGGTCAGATCAAACAAAAATTGAATTGTTTGGTCACAATGATGTTTCCTTCATTTGGCGTAAAAAAGGAGAAGCCTTCAATCCAAAGAACACCATCCCCACTGTCAAACATGGTGGTGGGGTGTTTATCAGCCAATGGACCATGAAACCTAATCACAGTAAATGGCACCATGAAAAAAGAGCAATACATGAGGATTCTCAACGACAACATCAGACAGTCTGCCGAGAAACTTGGCCTTGGGCACCAGTGGACATTTCAGCATGAAAATGACCCAAAACACACAGCAAAAGTGGTGAAGAAATGGTTAGCAGACAACAACATTAATGTTTTGGAGTGGCCCAGCCAGAGTCCAGACTTGAATCCAATTGAGAATCTGTGGAGGGAGCTAAAGATCAGGGTGATGGCAAGAAGACCCTCCAACCTGAAAGATTTGGAGCTCATTGCTAAAGATGAATGGGCAAAAATACCTGTGGAGACATGCAAAAAACTGGTCTGCAATTATAGGAAGGGTTTGATTGCTGTAATAGCCAATAAAGGCTTTTCTATTGATTATTGAGAAGGGTATGAATAATTTTGGACTGGACACTTTTTTCTCAAATGTAAATAAAAGCTGAGAAATGTTTTTTTTTCCACAATAATGCCTCTTGTACATCGTCTTATTATCTTTTGGGAGACACCTATGTCATTTCCCTTAAAAAAATTACTTGCTGGTTGAATAAAAGTAACTTTAAGTAAAAATTTGCCAGGGCTATGAATAATTATGGCCAGCACTGTACCTTCCATCAACGACGGTCCCTTGCGCCTTCCTACAATCCTCTCCCCTTTGTTCAACCCTGAGGGGGTGAACACTTTCTAGACAGTGTACCCGGGACAGGGCATCCGCATTTCCCTGCAAGCGGCCTGCCCTGTTTTCCACTGAGAACTTGAAGTTCTGTAATGACAAGAACCATCTGGGGAACCGAGCATTCCTTTCTTTGGCCTGGCTCATCCACTTGAGAGGGGAGTGGTCGGTCACCAGACAGAACTTTCTCCCCAACAGATAATAGCGGAGAGACCTGAGTGCCCACTTGATGGCCAGGCACTTTCTCTCCACTATACTGTACCTGGTCTTGGCTGGGCTGAGTTTGCGGCTCAGGAAAACAATGGGATGTTCCTCCCCATTGATTTCCTGAGAGAGTACAGCTTCGAGGCCTACTTCAGAGGCATCAGTCTGCACCACAAACTCCCTCTTGAAGTCGGGCATCACCAAAACCGGTGACCCGCACAGGACCGACTTCAACGCAGAAAAAGCTTCTTCCGCCTGGTCATTCCAGTGGACCATCACAGACTTCCATCCCTTCAAGAGCCCTGTCAACGGAGCTACTAAAGTGGCAAAATGGGGAACAAACCTCATATAATAGCCCACCATTCCCAGGAACGACTTAACTTGCCTCGTGGTGACAGGTCAGGGCCAATTCCGAATCGCCTCTATTTTATTCACTTGGGGTTTGATAACTCCATGTCCAATGACGTATACCAGGTACTTAGTCTCCTCTAACCCTATCGCACATTTCTTTGGGTTAGCAGTTAGCAGTCAGTCCAGCCTTCCTAGGGGAGTCCACTACAGCCTGCACTTTGGGTAGGTGACTTCCCAGTCGGTACTGTGGATGACAATATTGGCCAGGTAAGTTGAAGGGTACCGACGATGTGGATGCAGCACAATGTCTATGAGCCGTTGAAAAGTGGCAGGGGCACCATGCAGACCAAAGGGTAACACCTTATATTGGTACAGCCCCTCTGGTGTGATGAAGGCATTTTTCTCTTTGGCAGCCTCCGTCAAGGGTACCTGCCAGTACCCTTTGGTGAGGTCCAAAACAGAAAAATAACAGGCTTGGCCTAACATCTCAATGAGCTCATCCTCCAGAGGCATGGGATATGCATCAAACTTAGAAATCTCATTTAGTTTTCGGAAATCATTACAAAACCGGAATGTCCCGTCCGGCTTGGGTATTAGCACTATAGGACTAGCCCACTCACTTTTAGACTCCTCAATAATGTCTAGCCTCAGCATCAGTGATGGACGAACATCTGATGGGACGGTTTGCGAACACCATTGTTCGAACTCGCTCAAATGTTTGCGAACCGCATGTTCGCGGCGGGTCCCATTCATTTTAATGGCAGGCGAACATGAAAAACCTCCAGGTCATATTTGCAACCACAAAATACTTACTAGATGTGCACACATAGTCCCACAACATGGACACTGACATACCAGAAGTATTAAGCGAATCTGCGATCGACAAGCATTCTTTTTTTATCTGCAAAATTTGGTCAAAGTATTAATCGCAAGAGCACATGCGCAAGAAAGGCGTGGCCTACAGCAACTGGTTTACCCCGACTAGAAATTAGATGGATGCAATGGTTGGAACGAAGTTCAGCAACGAAGAGGAAGAACTCCTGGTGACTGTAAGTAATCTTACATTAAAGTAGTGTATTTGATTACATTTCACCTGCATGTCTGAACAATTGCTTTATATGCATAAAGAGTCTTATAAAAAAAATCGCCAGTGCGACCTTCTGCGATTCTAATTTTTCATAAGTGCACCAAACTTCACATTTTATAAGGTCTCACTAGTGTAGGAGAGTCCCCGGAATAATAATGGACGGACGATACGTGCCACCAGAGGTCCTGGCCTCGGTGGAGTAAGAACCGGATCATTGCGGTTACAGCGGCGAATGCTGCTGGCGCAGCGTGTCCGGGCCGGTTTTTAGTGGGAACAGGTAAAGAGCTAGGGGGGTGCCTGTTCCCCACGGTCAGCCCAGGTTTTTGGTGGAGCTGGGCCTTTAAAGAACCCAGCCTGCTGATGATGGGGGTGGGGAGTGTCTTGCTGTGCTGGAGATTTCCACAGACAGAGTCAGTGCTGGAGAAGGAGAGTCTGGGCGCAGCACACATTGAAGGATAGTCCTGGGACCTGTGGTGCTACGAGCCGAAGTGGCTCTGGCCTGAGGGAGACAAAGACAGGTAGCCTACAAGCCTGCAGAAACTGCTGTGGTCTGTCCAAAACAAGGTGACTCAAACCTGCTGTTTATTTTCTATAGAAGGACTTTTGTTTTATGCACTATGTGGATATGCACCTGTGTGGTCTGCACATTGCCTGTTATGCCTGTGGTGTAAATAAAGTCACGGTGTACCACAAAGACTGTCTGTGATTGCCTCAATACTGCCGCCGCTACCGTAGCCTACCACGAGCACATCCCCACAATTGGTGGAGGATGCGGGCATTCCTGCAGTGAGGCAGGCCTGAGGCAAAAGTTGTGTTGGACTGCATGTCCTATATCAGGCCTGAAAGTTTTATGGTTCCTGACAAGATGGAGGAGGCCATTAAGCACCTGATTCAGAGTAATGTACAGCAGCAACAGGCATTGCAGGCTCAGAGGGAAAATAATGAGCTACAGCAAAAAAGACACGAGGAGGCTATGTGCGCACAGCAGCAAACAAACAATCTCCTAATGCAGCAGCTGGTAGCCATGCAAGAGTCGGTGCGAACATCCCTGCAAGGAGTTTCAACCGCAACAACCCCGACTGTGTCTACCGCCAGGGATAAAGTCTGATCCGCCCTGAGGAAAATGGGTCCGGAAGATGATATAGAGGCGTTCTTGACGGTGTTCGAAAGAACCGCGGAGCAAGAGAGGCTGCCATTGGAACAGTGGGCCGAGGTGGTGGCGCCTTTTCTGGTGGGTGACGCACAAAAGGCCTATTTTGACCTCAGCCGCGATGAGGCCAAGGACTATGAGAGGCTAAAAAGTGAGGTGTTGGCCAGGTTGGGGGTAAACACCTATGTGCGAGCGCACAGGGTGTATCAGTGGGTGTTTGCTGAGTCCCGACCCACCCGGTCACAAGCCTATGACTTACTTCACCTAGTAAAAAAATGGCTTCAGCCTGAAATATTGAGCCCTTCTCAGATGGTTGAAAGGGTCGTGGTCGACAGGTTCGTGCGTACCCTCCCGAGAGCCATACAGCGCTGGGTGGGACAAGGCGATCCAGGCAACCTGGAACAACTGGTTAGCCTGGTGGAGAGGTATATGGCCACTCAGGATTTGGTGCGGGACTCAGCGGTACTACCGAAGTCACGTCAGCCCCCGTTCCCGACCCGGGATCCTGAAAAAGGGATCCCACCTCATAAGGAGGGGAGTGGATCTCCAGTCCGTGGGAGGAATACCCTGGGGAGGAGGGAGGCTGCGAGGATCATATGTTGGCATTGTCAGGATTGGGGACATGTGGCAGCCAACTGCCCTAGGGCATCCGAACCCATGGACTGCGGGGTCGCTCGCCGGTCCTCTTTTTATGCCCAACCGGTGTATATAGCTGACCCCCTGCTGGCTGTGGACACCCCTCCGGTGTGTGATGTTGTTGTTAATGGTCACTCCGTGCAGGCCCTGCTGGACTCTGGGAGCCTGGTAACTCTGGTCCATGAATCGCTGGTAACGGAAAAACTCCCAGATAGGCGAACCCTTACCATTGTCTGTATACATGGGGATCGCCGGGAGTATCCCACCACTAAGGTTACCCTGGCGGTGTGTGGGAAGGAGGTACCACATGTCGTCGGAGTGGGGAGACGGCTCCCTTATGCCGCAATATTGGGAAGGGACTTTCCCCTGTTCTGGACTTTGTGGAGGAACAGGTTGCCTACCTGTGGGGAAGAAAAATGTCCGGGTCCCGAGCCCGAGGACCCCGAGGCAGGGGCCCCAGCTGTAGGGGTCACCGTAGGGGAGGTAGAGTGTAACCCTGACCGGTTTCCCCTAGAAGTATTGGCGGGTGAGACAGTAGAAAGTTTGTCTATCCTGGATCTGGGGGTACCCCGAGAAACCTTCGGGACCGCACAGCTCCAGGATTCGACGTTATTGCGGGCTAGAGAAGGTGTGTCGGTGATTAATGGCGTTGCCCAGCGTCCCGGCGCCGATACCGTATTTCCTCACCTGGCCTATAACCAGGACCTGTTATATAGGGTAGACAAGGTGAGGCAGGAGGTGGTGGAACAACTGGTGGTGTCCCAGCCTTACCGGCGAATGGTCTTGGATTTAGCGCATGCGCATGTGTTGGGTGGTCATCTGGGGGTTAAGAAAACGCTGGAGCGAATTCTACAACGGTTCTATTGGCCTGGGATTTATGAGGAAGTCCGGAGGTTCTGTCAGTCTTGTCCAGTGTGTCAGGTGACTAGCCCCCACCCTCAGTATTGCAGTCCACTGGTACCTATGCCCATTATAGAGGATCGCCATGGATCTGGTAGGCCCCATTATTAAGTCAGCCCGAGGCCACCAACACATACTGGTAGTGTTAGACTATGCCACTCGCTATCCGGAGGCGGTCCCATTGCGCCATACGTCGGCCAAGGTAATAGCTAAAGAGCTTATTAGTATGTTCGCCCGGGTGGGGATACCAAAGGAGATTCTGACGGACCAGGGGACACCCTTTATGTCCAAAATAACAAAGGAATTGTGTAAGCTATTAAATATTAAACACCTGCACACGTCTGTCTACCATCCCCAAACCGATGGGTTAGTAGAACGGTTTAATAAGACCCTGAAGTCCATGCTAAAAAGAGTCGTGGCTAAGGACGGGAGAGATTGGGACTTACTGTTGCCCTATGTTTTGTTTGCGGTACGGGAAGTGCCCCAGGCATCCACGGGGTTCTCGCCCTTTGAGTTGTTATATGGGCGACATCCCCGTGGTCTACTGGACATCGCTAAGGAGGCATGGGAGCAACAGCCTACGCCTCATAAAAGTGTGATAGAACACATAGGAAAAATGCAGGACCGAATAGGGGTCGTGTTGCCGATCGTCCGGGAGCACATGGAAGCGGCACAACTGGCCCAGAGTCGGGTATATAACCGATCCGCCCGGGTAAGGACATTTCACCCGGGTGACCGAGTTCTTGTACTCGTGCCCACGGTCGAGAGTAAATTCCTGGCCCGGTGGCAAGGACCCTATGAAGTTAAGGAGAAAGTGGGCCCAGTTGATTACAGGATATACCAGCCAGGGCGGCGGAAGCCCGAACAGGTATATCATGTGAATCTACTAAAACCTTGGAGAGACAGAGAGAATTTGTTTGGAGACAGCCCGCCCTCTGTCTGGACGGCAGGGAGTGACCCGGGGTCACCAGGTGTTCCGGAGAACGCCGCTGGGGTGACGATAGGGGACGGACTGTCGACCAAACAGGCACAAGAGGTGAGAGAATTCGTTAGTCGGAATAGGGACGCATTCTCTGACCTTCCTGGACGTACCACCTTGATCGAGCATGACATTGTCACCGAGCCCTGGGTGAAAGTCCGCCTAAGACCATACCGAGTACCGGAGGCTCGGCGACAGGCCATTTCGCAGGAGGTAAGATCGATGCTACGTCTAGGGGTCATAGAAGAGTCAAAGAGCGAGTGGGCTAGCCCGATTGTCCTTATTCCCAAACCGGATGGTTCATTACGGTTCTGTAATGATTTTAGGAAATTAAATGAGGTATCAAAATTTGACGCCTATCCCATGCCTCGGGTGGACGAGTTGATAGAGCGGCTGGGAAAAGCCCGGTATTTTTCGATCCTAGATCTCACGAAGGGCTACTGGCAGGTACCTCTGACGGAGGCGGCAAAGGAGAAGACGGCCTTTGTCACCCCGGAGGGGCTTTTTCAGTATAGGGTGTTGCCTTTTGGGTTGCATGGCACTCCAAGTACGTTCCAGCATCTGATGGATGTCGTTCTCAAGCCCCATCACCAGTATACCTCCGCGTATCTGGATGATATAGTCGTGTTTAGCCCGGACTGGGAGGGTCATTTGTCAAAACTTCAGGCAGTGATAGATTCTCTAAGGAAGGCGGGGTTGACTGCCAACCCAAAAAAATGCTCGGTGGGACTAGAGGAATCTCACTATTTGGGGTATGTGATTGGACGCAGAGTCATTAGGCCCCAAGTGAATAAAGTTGAAGCAATCCGGAATTGGCCCAGGCCTCGTACGTCCAAGCAAGTACGGTCATTTTTGGGCCTGATTGGGTACTACATGAGGTTCATTCCCCATTTTGCCACCTTGGAAGCCCCGTTAACCGGCCTCTTGAAGGGTAGAAAGTCGGTGATGGTTCGCTGGGGGGAGCAGGAGGAGGAGGCGTTCTCTCGTTTGAAGTCGGCCCTATGTGAGTCCCCGATTCTGGTGACGCCCGACTTCAAGCGGGAGTTTGTAGTTCAAACAGATGCCTCGGGAGTAGGACTAGGGGCTGTGCTTTCCCAGGAGCTCAACGGGGAAGAGCACCCCGTGGTTTTTCTAAGCCGCAAGCTTACCCCAGCAGAAACCCGGTATAGCATTGTGGAGAGAGAGTGCCTCGCCATCAAGTGGGCACTCGAGTCTCTCAGATATTACCTTCTGGGGAGAAGGTTCCGTCTGGTGACCGACCACTCCCCTCTCCAGTGGATGAGTCGAGCTAAGGAGGGGAGCGCTCGGGTTACCAGGTGGTTCTTGTCCCTCCAGAACTTTAAGTTCACTGTTGAGCACAGGGCCGGCCGCTTACAGGGGAACGCAGATGCCCTGTCCCGGGTACACTGCTGTGCATGTGTTCACCCCCTCAGGCTTGAACAGTATGTTCAAGCCCTCAGGGGTGAACAAAGGGGGGGGATATGTAGGAGAGTCCCCGGAATAATAGTGGACGGACGATACGTGCCACCAGAGGTCCTGGCCTCGGTGGAGTAAGAACCGGATCATTGCGGTTACAGCGGCGAATGCTGCTGGCGCAGCGTGTCCGGGCCGGTTTTTACTGGGAACAGGTAAAGAGCTGGGGGGGTGCCTGTTCCCCACGGCCAGCCCAGGTTTTTGGTGGAGCTGGGCCTTTAAAGAACCCAGCCTGCTGATGATGGGGGTGGGGAGTGTCTTGCTGTGCTGGAGATTTCCACAGACAGAGTCAGTGCTGGAGAAGGAGAGTCTGGGCGCAGCACACATTGAAGGATAGTCCTGGGACCTGTGGTGCTACGAGCCGAAGTGGCTCTGGCCTGAGGGAGACAAAGACAGGTAGCCTACAAGCCTGCAGAAACTGCTGTGGTCTGTCCAAAACAAGGTGACTCAAACCTGCTGTTTATTTTCTATAGAAGGACTTTTGTTTTATGCACTATGTGGATATGCACCTGTGTGGTCTGCACATTGCCTGTTATGCCTGTGGTGTAAATAAAGTCACGGTGTACCACAAAGACTGTCTGTGATTGCTTCAATACTGCCGCCGCTACCGTAGCCTACCACGAGCACATCCCCACACTAGATATTATTGATTTTTGCACTAAATATTCCTGTGACATCACACCCACTATGTTAGTAGCATATTTGTATGGAAAGCATAGAAATATATTTAACATGCACATTGCACATCCATTGTCATGCCGCACACTATATTCCGCAGACACACACTATATACCGAACACACACACTATATACCACACACACACTATATACCACACACACTATATACCGCACACACACAGACACACACTATATACCGCACACACACACAGAGTCTATAGATTATAGTTTTTTGGGGTTGAGTTTATAGGCCACATCTTTCCTATTCCCCATTAAAGTTGCATGGTGTGAATCCATAAACGTAATAAGGGTTAACTCTGCTCTAAGACTCCCAATGAATGTGTTAGTTTATTCTTCCCTTTGTTCTACTGTGTTAGTGATGGAATTAAGAAGTAGCCGACTCTGTTGTAGAGAAGTACAGGGTGGGCCATTTATATGGATACACCTTAATAAAATGGGAATGGTTGGTGATATTAACTTCCTGTTTGTGGCACATTAGTATATGTGAGGGGGGAAACTTTTCAAGATGGGTGGTGACCATGGCGGCCATTTTGAAGTCGGCCATTTTGAATCCAACTTTAGTTTTTTCAATAGGAAGAGGGTCATTTGACACATCAAACTTATTGGGAATTTCACAAGAAAAACAATGGTGTGCTTGGTTTTAACGTAACTTTATTCTTTCATGAGTTATTTACAAGTTTCTGACCACTTACAAAATGTGTTCAATGTGCTGCCCATTGTGTTGGATTGTCAATACAACCCTTTTCTCCCACTCTTTACACACTGATAGCAACACCGCAGGAGAAATGCTAGCACAGGCTTCCAGTATCCGTAGTTTCAGGTGCTGCACATCTCGTATCATCTGAAGGCAATCGTCTATGCTGTGAAGATACAAGATGTGCAGCACCTGAAACTACGGATACTGGAAGCCTGTGCTAGCATTTCTCCTGCGGTGTTGCTATCAGTGTGTGAAGAGTGGGAGAAGAGGGTTGCATTGACAATCCAACACAATGGACAGCACATTGAACACATTTTATAAGTGGTCAGAAACTTGTAAATAACTCATGAAAGAAAAAAGTTACATTAAAACCAAGCACACCATTGTTTTTCGTGTGAAATTCCCAATAAGTTTGATGTGTCACATGACCCTTTTCCTATTGAAAAAACAAAAGTTGGATTCAAAATGGCCGACTTCAAAATGGCCGCCATGGTCACCACCCATCTTGAAAAGTTTCCCCCCTCACATATACTAATGTGCCACAAACAGGAAGTTAATATCACCAACCATTCCCATTTTATTAAGGTGTATCCATATAAATGGCCCACCCTGTAGATCATCCTATGATACACTCAGGAGATAATCCCATCCTTTGGGTCTCCTCTTGCCCTATTGTTTCATCAAGACACTGTGGAGGGGATGTCTTTTTGCATGCTGTTCATTTTTGATTGAGTTATGTGTCATAAAACTGGCATCCACTGCAATTATATATAGATTCCTCCATATTTGAATTTCTTTATATCTAATGTTGTTAATATTTCAGAGTTGTTTATCTAAAATCTGAACATTCTGTGATCACAGAAGTTCCTATTCCCTCCATTCGGAGAAGGCGATCGGTGGAGGCCGTGGAGGTGGTGGAGGTTGAGGAGGAAGAGGAGGAAGAGGAGGAGGAGGCCGGACCCTCCCAGACTATTGAGCCACCCCCACCAGATGTGGGAGAAGTGAAGGAGGTGGAGGTGGAAAGTGCTGGACCCTCCAGCACCGCCCCATCTCAGGACTCGTAGGAAGAGGAGGTGATCACCAACCCCCGCCAGCAGGGTAAATATGTGCACATAGCAATGTGATTATGTTTCCATAACATGTACATAAACATTAATTCCTTAAGGACACAGCCCTATTTCAACTTAAGGACCAGGCCATTTTTTGCAAATCTGACCAGTGTCACTTTAAGGCTCCTTTCACACTAGCGAGTTTTCCGCGCGGGTGCAATGCGTGACGTGAACGCATAGCATCCGCACTGAATCCTGACCCATTCATTTCAATGGGTCTGTGTACATGAGCGTTGTTTTTCACGCATCAGTTCTGCTATTGCGTGAAAATCGCAGCATGTTCTATATTCTGCGTTTTTCACGCAGCCCTGGCTCCATAGAAGTGAATGGGGTTGCGTGAAAAACGCATTGCATCCGCAAGCAAATGCGGGTGCGATGCGTTTTCACTGATGGTTGCTAAGAGATGTTGTTTGTAAACCTTCAGTTTTTTAGCACGCGCGTGTGAAAAACGCATCAAAACGCATTGCACCCGCGCGGAAAAAACTGAACTGAACGCAATCGCAGACAAAACTGACTGAACTTGCTTGCAAAATAGTGCGAGTTTCACTGAACGCACCCTGAGCGCATCCGGACCTAATCCGTCACGCTCGTGTGAAAGGGGCCTAAGTGGTGATAACTTTAAAACGCTTTGACTTATCCAGGCCATTCTGAGATAGTTTTTTCGTCACATATTGTACTCCATGACACTGGTAAAATGAAGAAAAAAAAATATGATTTATAAAAAAATACTAAATGTATTGTAAAATTGCAAATTTCCAAGTTTCAATTTCTCTACTTCTATAATACATAGTAATACCTACAAAAATAGTTATTACTTTACATTCCCCATACACTGCATGCAGAATTATTAGGCAAATGAGTATTTTGACCACATCATCCTCTTTATGCATGTTGTCTTACTCCAAGCTGTATAGGCTCGAAAGCCTACTACCAATTAAGCATATTAGGTGATGTGCATCTCTGTAATGAGAAGGGGTGTGGTCTAATGACATCAACACCCTATATTAGGTGTGCATAATTATTAGGCAACTTCCTTTCCTTTGGCAAAATGGGTCAAAAGAAGGACTTGACAGGCTCAGAAAAGTCAAAAATAGTGAGATATCTTGCAGAGGGATGCAGCACTCTTAAAATTGCAAAGCTTCTGAAGCGTGTTCATCGAACAATCAAGCGTTTCATTCAAAATAGTCAACAGGGTCGCAAGAAGCGTGTGGAAAAACCAAGGCGCAAAATAACTGCCTATGAACTGAGAAAAGTCAAGCGTGCAGCTGCCAAGATGCCACTTGCCACCAGTTTGGCCATATTTCAGAGCTGCAACATCACTGGAGTGCCCAAAAGCACAAGGTGTGCAATACTCAGAGACATGGCCAAGGTAAGAAAGGCTGAAAGACGACCACCACTGAACAAGACACACAAGCTGAAACGTCAAGACTGGGCCAAGAAATATCTCAAGACTGATTTTTCTAAGGTTTTATGAACTGATGAAATGAGAGTGAGTCTTGATGGGCCAGATGGATGGGCCCGTGGCTGGATTGGTAAAGGGCAGAGAGCTCCAGTCCGACTCAGACGCCAGCAAGGTGGAGGTGGAGTACTGGTTTGGGCTGGTATCATCAAAGATGAGCTTGTGGGGCCTTTTTGGGTTGAGGATGGAGTCAAGCTCAACTCCCAGTCCTACTGCCAGTTTCTGGAAGACACCTTCTTCAAGCAGTGGTACAGGAAGTAGTCTGCATCCTTCAAGAAAAACATGATTTTCATGCAGGACAATGCTCCATCACACGCGTCCAAGTACTCCTCAGCGTGGCTGGCAAGAAAGGGTATAAAAGAAGAAAATCTAATGACATGGCCTCCTTGTTCACCTGATCTGAACCCCATTGAGAACCTGTGGTCCATCATCAGGGGCGTAGCTATAGGCTCATGGGCCCTGGTGCAAGAGTTCAATTTGGGCCCCCCCCTACTCCACAGCAGAAGTATATGCCAATCGTTCACCAGCAAGGCAGTTGGCACTGGGATCTCTATGTTATTGGTCAGTTAATACATCAGGGACCCCCTGGCATGGGGCTTATTATCACAATCTCACCGGCGCTCCCACCAGGCGGGTCAGAGCCCGGATTCACTCAGGACAGACAGAGTCGTAGTCACTCACTCACTGGACCGACCGGACCAGGACCCCGGTCGGTCGGATGCTCACCTCAGTAAGTCAGTCAGGTCAGTCAGTGTGTCTCGCAGTCGCAGTCACACTCACAGGATAGGGCATAGGCATAGCGTGGGTTGCCTGCACCCGGGGAAAGCCAAAAATGGTGCCACCCCCCTAGCCCGGGCACGCCCCTTTTAACAAATACTGTAGTAGATCACTAGCAGTCCTATGTAACACAGTGATAACTCTCTGAGTACAGATAATGTTGTAGATGGGTGTGAGGCCCCAGAATTCAGAACACAGTGTTACCTGAAGTCTGGGGCCGGATGCGGCAGTGTGGGTCAAATTCTATATACCCCTTACCCTACCGAGAAACAGATATGTGCATGGGTAATATTATTACAGGAGAATGCCGCACCATACCTGTTGCATCCAGTGACGTCTCCTGTGATGTCCACTTTTCTCAACGTCTTCATCCAGAGATAAGACCGCCATGACACCTTCTTTCAGCCGCTTCTCGTCTCTGCAGAGTTTCACAGATTATTTTTTAGGTTCCTCACTTTACTCTCATCCTCTCCTTCCTGGTGTCTCAACAACTCATCCTGCTGCCCCCAATACTGTGCTAGAGCCCGATAGTCCCCCATTCCTCATAATATTATTCCCCCTGTATATTATAATGGCCCCCTCTTCATCATTAATGTAATGGCCCCCACTTTATTATTAATATAATGGCCCCTCTTTAATAACAAAGAGGGGGCCATTACATTAATAATAAAGAGGGGGCCATTACATTAATAATAAAGAGGGGGACATTACATTAATAACAAAGAGGGGGACATTATATTAATAACAAAGAGGTGGCCATTACATTAATAATAAAAAGGGGGACATTATATTAATAATAATGTATTGGCCCCCTCTTTGTTATTAATATAATGGCCCCCTCTTTATTATTAATATAATGTCCCCCTCTTTGTTATTAATGTAGTGGCCCCCTCTTTATTATTAATGTAATGACCCCCCTCTTTATTATTAATATAATGTCCCCCTCTTTATTATTAATATAATGTCCCCCTCTTTGTTATTAATATAATGGCCCCCTCTTTATTATTAATGTAATGTCCCCCTCGTTGTTAATATAATAGCCCCCTCTTTATTATTAATGTAATGGTAGTCTCTCCAGTCTCCACTCTTATTAATACTATGATGTCCACTGACTGAGTACTGTCAGTGGTCCTCCTCTCGTGCCCCCAGTGCCTCTGCAATAAGGGTAGAACGTAGGGTACATAAAAAAAAAAATAATAATTAATACTTACCTCTCTCTCCTTCACAGCTTGTGGCATCCTGGTACAGGCGTTCACCAATGCCTCACTCACTGTGCCTTCCCGCGCCGCGTCATCTCGCGAGATCCGACGCAGGAGGTCACAGTGAGGTACGTGACTAAGTCCTGCGTCGCACCTCAATTGAAGCCGCTCCCCCGGCCCCTCCTCCTCACTTCGCCTGCCCAGCTGCCCTGCACAGTGCGCGTCACGCAGGGCCTCTCCTCTCGGCCTCCGCTTCGCCCCCTGTAAATCGTATCTTAGTTATTCAGCTGCGGCTGCGTTCTCCTGGCTTGAGGGGGCCCTGTGGGCCCCCCTGACTCAGGGGCCCGGTCGCAATTGCGACCGCTGCGACCCCTATAGCTACGCCACTGTCCATCATCAAATGTGAGATTTACAAGGAGGGAAAACAGTACACCTCTCTGAATAGTGTCTGGGAGGCTGTGGTTGCTGCTGCACGCAATGTTGATGGTGAACAGATCAAAACACTGACAGAATCCATGGATGGCAGGCTTTTGAGTGTCCTTGCAAAGAAAGGTGGCTATATTGGTCACTGATTTGTTTTTGTTTTGTTTTTGAATGTCAGAAATGTATATTTGTGAATGTTGAGATGTTATATTGGTTTCACTGGTAAAAATAAATAATTGAAATGGGTATATATTTGTTTTTTGTTAAGTTGCCTAATAATTATGCACAGTAATAGTCACCTGCACACACAGATATCCCCCTAAAATAGCTAAAACTAAAAACAAACTAAAAACTACTTCTTTCAATATTCAGCTTTGATATTAATGAGTTTTTTGGGTTCATTGAGAACATGGTTGTTGTTCAATAATAAAATTAATCCTCAAAAATACAACTTGCCTAATAATTCTGCACTCCCTGTATGTCTACTTCATGTTTGGATCATTTTGGGAATGATATTTTAGTTTTTGGGGATGTTACAAGGCTTAGAAGTTTAGAAGCAAATCTTAAAATTTTTCAGAAATTTTCAAAAACCCTATTTTTAGGGACCAGTTCAGGTCTGAAGTCACTTTGCGAGGCTTACATAATAGAAACCACCCAAAAATGACCCCATTCTATAAACTACACCCCTCAAGGTATTCAAAACAGATTTTTACAAACTTTGTTAACCCTTTAGGTGTTCCACAAGAATTAATGGAAAATAGAGATACAATTTCAAAATGTCACTTTTTTGGCAGATTTTCCATTTTAATAATTTTTTTCGTTACAAAGCAAGGGTTAACAGCCAAACCAAACTCAATATTTATTTCCCGGATTCTGTAGTTTACAGAAACACCTCATATGTGGTCGTAAACTGCTGTACGGGCACACGGCAGGGCGCAGAAGGAAAGGAATGCCATATGATTTTTGGAAGGCAGATTTTGCTGGACTGTTTTTTTTGACACCATGTCTCATTTGAAGACCCCCTGATGCAACCCTAGAGTAGAAACTCCATAAAAGTGACCCCATCTAAGAAACTACACCCCTCAATGTATTCAAAACTGATTTTACAAACATTGTTAACCCTTTAAGTGTTTCACAAGAGTTATTGGCAAATGGAGATGAAATTTCAGAATTTAAATTCTTTGGCATATTTTAAATTTTAATCAATTTTTTTCCAGTAACAAAGCAAGGGTTAACAGCCAAACAAAACTCAGTATTTATGGCCCTGATTCTGTAGTTTACAGAAACACCCCATATGTGGTCGTAAACTGCTGTACGGGCACACGGCAGGGTGCAGAAGGAAAGGAAAGCTATACAGTTTTTGGAAGGCAGATTTTGCTGGACTGTTTTTTTGACACCATGTCCCATTTGAAGCCCCCCTGATGCACCCCTAGAGTAGAAACTCCAAAAAAGTGACCCCATTTTAGAAACTACGGGACAGGGTGGAAATTTTGTTGGTACTAGTTTAGGGTACATATCATTTTTGTTTGCTCTATATTTCACTTTTTGTGAGGCAAGGTAACAAGAAATTGCTGTTTTGGCACCGTGTTTATTTTTTGTTATTTACAAAATTCATCTGACAGGTTAGATCATGTGGTATTTTTATAGACCAGGTTGTCATGGACGCGGCGATACCTAATATGTATACTTTTTATTTATTTATGTAAGTTTTACACAATGATTTTATTTTTGAAGAAAAAAAAATAATGTTTTAGTGTTTCCATAGTCTGAGAGCCATAATTTTTTCAGTTTTTGGGCAATTACCTTGGGTAGGGTATGATTTTTGCGGGATGAGATGACGGTTTTATTGGCACTATTTTGGGGTGCATGTGACTTTTTGATCGCTTGCTATTACACTTTTTGTGATGTAAGGTGACAAAAAAATGTTTATGTAGCACAGTTTTTATTTTAAATTTTTTACAGTGTTCATCTGAGGGGTTAGGTCATGTGATATTTTTATACAGCCGGTCGATATGGACGTGGCAATACCTAATATGTATACTTTTTTTTATTTATATAAGTTTTACACAATAATATCATTTTTGAAACCAAAAAAATCATGTTTTAGTGTCTCCATATTCTGAGCCATAGTTTTTTTATTTTTTGGGCGATTGTCTCAGGTAGGAGCAAATTTTTTGCGGGATGAGGTGACGGTTAGATTGGTACTATTTTGGTGGGCAAACGCCTTTTTGATCGCTTGCTGTTGTACTTTTTGTGATGTAAGGTGACAAAAAAATGGTTTATTTAGCACAGTTTTTATTTTTTATTTTTTACGGTGTTCATCTGACGGGTTAGGTCATGTGATATGTTTATAGAGCCGGTCGATACGGACGCGGCGATAACTAATATGTATACTTTTTTTTTTCCCCTATTTTTTACCAATTTTTTTTTACTTTATTTGGGGAAAATGACGTTTATTCTTACTTGAAACTTTTAATTTTTTGGGGGGAAAACTTTATTTTTTAAACTTTATTTTTTCACTTTAATTTTTGTCCCACTTTGGGACTTGAACTTTTGGGGGTCTACTCCTTTAAAATGCATTCCAATATTTCTGTATTGGAATGCATTGGCTGTATGAGTAATACTGTGTGTATTACTCATACAGCTTCCGGCCTGTGAGATACAGGGGGCTGGATCTCACAGGCTCATCAACAGAAGGCAGCGCAGATGCCTAAGGAAGGCATTGCGCTGCCTTCCATGCCATCGGGTCCCCTCTACAGCCGCATGGGGACCCGATGGCACCGCCAGACGCCGCCACCGCAATAGGTAAAAGCCGCAAATTGAATTGACCAGCGGTTTGCGGCGATCGCCGAAATGGGGGGTCACGGGACCCCCCCGCGCATTTAGCCGAGGTGCCTGCTCAATGATTTGAGCAGGCACCGGCTTCCGATCACCGCCCGCCGCGCGGCGGTGATCAGAAATACACAGGGCGTACAGGTACGCCCTGTGTCCTTAAGTACCAGGACATAAGGGCGTACCTGTACGCCCTGTGTCCTGAAGAGTTTAAAAGGGCCAACAATTAGGCGACAACCTACACTATAGTAATACAATAGTAATACAATACATTAAAACCATTAACTTAACAAATAATATTAAACTATATAGAACTATCACTAACTAACAAACAAAATAAAATTATACTGTACTGAAATATCACTAACTAATAAACTATATAATGATCTTAAATATCACTAACTAACGTATGTGTGTATAAAGACTTTAAATAAAAAATAAAATAAAAAAATAGACAAACATATCGCTGTGTACATATCGACCGTCTCTATAAAAATATCCTATGATCTAACCCCTCAGGTGAACACTGTAAAAATAAATAAACTATTAAAAAAAAATACTAATTTAGTCACCTAACATCACTAAAAGTGCAACACCAAGCTATCAAAAAAGGCATATGCCCCCAAGAATAGTAACAATCGGTCATTTCATTTGGCCAAAAATGAGACTCTAACATTAGACAATCGGCAAATAAAAACAATAATATTGCTCTCAAACTATGGAGACAGTAAAACATGAATTGTTTTTGGTTCAACAATGCTTTTATTGTGTAAAATAGAAATAACTAAAAAATAAGGAAAAATATTAGGTCTTGACGCATCTGTAACAACCAGCTGTATAAAAATATCATACCAACTAACCCTTCAGGTGGACACCTTTCAAAACAAAAATTTTAAACTCTCAAAAAAGGCTTTTTTTTTACAACTTTTATCACAAAAAGGTGTAATAGCAAGCGATCATAAATTCAGATGCACCACAAAATAAAGGTTTAAAGGTTTAATAAGAATTGCAAATAATGTTCATATTTTTTTTTAAAACAGTACTGAAGACATTGAAGGCCAAATTGGCCAAAATGCAGAAGGAGCAGAGCAACGATATGCGGGCAATTCAGGAGCGCATGAAGGCCATGGAGGAGAGGCAACGCCAGGCCATGAAGGGAGTGCAGGAGATGATCCTGCTATTGGAAAAGTTGCCATAAATATATATTTTTTCTAATAAGTTATATAAATCGTTTATACAGTTATAGCGTGTATTTTGTTTTTTGGAATATTGATCTGTTTTAGTGCAATAGCTCGGCCTAAATCAGCCAGAACTGACAGCAGCTGGTAAATACATGTCAAATACATATAGGGTCCATTCACACGTCTGTAAAATGGGTCCGCATCTGTTCCACAATTTAGCGGAACGTTTACCGACCCATTGATTTTCAATTCCAGTCTGAAAAATTAGGCATTCACAGGAAAAAGAAGTAAGTGTCGAACAATACAGGCCCCAAAAATTAGCCAACAGGCGTTAACCTGACAGCAAAGAGCTTTGTATTCTGTGGCTGGAGGTACATTAGGCATTCACCGGATACAGAAGTAAGTGTCGGCCATTACAGGCCCCAAAAATTTGGCATTCAACGGACATAAAAGGCCTTTTATGCCGCTGTATTTACCTAAGACAGGGACCATGAATTGTTTTGGGTGGTGGCAGATATTTGGGGGCTGTCATGAGGAATTTGTATCAAACATGGTCTACTGGTCACATGTGTTGAATTCCTCCGAGATCCATGCCTCATTCATTTTTAGAAATGTGAGGTATTCAACACTGTCGTGAGCTAGGCGAGTGTGCTTATTGGTCACAATCCCCCCTGCTGCACTGAACGTCCTTTCGGACAGGACACTGGACGAGGGGCAAGCCAACAGTTTCATTGCAAATTGTGCAAGCTCTGGCCAGAGGTCAAGCCTGCCCACCCAGTAGTCCAGGGGTTCATCACTTCTCAGAGAGTCCACATCGGCCGTTAACCCAATGTAGGTAGTCGATGGGTCGGCTGAAAGAATGATCTCATATCAGAAGTGACCAACACATCTTGAAACCGCCCTCTTCTTGTAGGCGCTGTTGGATTGGTACCCACAACAGTTTCTCTGTGAGTGGAAATTCCTCTGCCAGCGCCCGCAACAGCAGAATGCAGCATTTCTCAAAGCAAGGCCTGGAAGTGCTGCATTCTGACAGCCCTCTGTGATGGTGGTAACATTTCCACAATTTTTTGTTTGTACCGGGGGTCTAAGTACGTTGCAACCCAGTATCAGAAAGGTTTAAAGCATGCTCTTCTTGCTCCTCCTCATCCGCCCCGTAACCATCCTCCTCTGACTCCTCTTCAGACTCCTGTTGTTAACTTGTCTCAGATGGAGTAGCCCCCCCCCCCTGGGAATTCATCCAGCATTGCGACTTCCTCATCTTCCTGCTCTTGCTCCTCGACGGCTTGATCAATAACACGACGCAATGCACGCTCCAGAAAGAAGGCGTAAGGTACGATGTCACTGATGGTGCCCTGGCTGCGACTGACCAGTTTGGTGATCTCATCAAATGGCTGCAGAAGTCTGCATGCGTCGCACATGAGCAACCACGGGCGGGGTGAAAAAAAACCAAGCTCCCCAGAACCTGTCCTGCCGCAGAGTTCGTACAGGTAGTCATTAACTGCACGTTTCTGCTGGAGCAGCCTATCAAGCTTATACAAGGTTGAGTTCCATCGTGTCAGGCAGTCACAAATAAGATGTCTGACAGGCAGGTGGTGTCGCCGCTGAATGTCAGCAAAGCGAGCCATGGCCGTGTAAGGTCTTCTGAAATGGCCCGAGATTTTCCTGGCCTGCCGCAAGACGTTCTGGACCCCAGCATGGCAACGTCTCACCTGGCATGTCAAATAGGTTCTGGGGATCTTGGGCGGCGCAGCGGAAGAGACGGTAGCAGCGGAAAAGGAGGAGTCAACCGAGGAGGAGAGAGAGGATGGAGTAGGAGGAGGAGAAGAATAGGCAATCCTGCATCCAATCCGTGGCGGTAAAAACAATTCTACATGGGTGCCACGGGTTACATGCTTGACGGCCGTCAGAATGTTCACCCAGTGGGCAGTAAAAGTTATATACCTTCCCTGCCCGTGTTTGCTAGACCACGTGTCTGTGGTCACATGTATCTTGGCACCGATACTGTGTGCCAGAGATACATTCACTTGCCGCTTCCTGGGACATTCTATTGTGGCCACAAATTTTCGAAAGGCCTCCAAGTCCACCAGTTTATATGGCAGTAGTTGACGGGCTATCAGTTCCTACAAGCCAGCGGTCAACCGTTGGGCAAGAGTGTTATCCGGCGTTATAATTTTTTACGCTCTTACATTTGGGCCAGGAAGCCTGCCTTTTTCCAGAAAAACGTGAGGACGGCATGATGGAAGGTGGAGTGGAGGACAATTGTGAGGAGAAGAAATAAGAGAAGAGGCTGGACAGTGAGAGCCTGGAGTGTGGCTTTGTGGGTTCTGACGGCGTTGCTCCGACTGGGCTCAGTGATGGGAGGCCAGGTGCCTTCTTAAGGCGGTCGTCCCTAGGTGAGTGTTGGGCTTAATGCGACTTATGCGTTGACTGCAAAGGCTGCAGATGGCAACACTATTGTCAGCAGCTGACACGTTAAAAAATGCCCACACTGCGGAGCCATGTGTTGGCGTCCTAGGAGCGCAAGATGTGACCGTGCTTGGTGGATGGCTCGCTCCAGATACATTTGCAGTCTGCTTTTTGCCTCCTGTGCACTGCGAGTTCTGCCTGCTTCTCCTCCTTCTCCTCCCTATCTGCTGCTCCGTCTCTCCCTCTGAACTCCCATCCTCTTTCTCTGTTGTGGGCACCCACGTGACATCCATCGACATGTCATCATCGTCACATTATCAGCAGCGGAAACATTAAAAATAGCCCACACTGCGGAGCCATGTGCCGGCGTCCTGGGAGCGCCAGATGTGACCGTACATGGTTGATGGCTCGCTCCTGATACATTAGCAGTCTGGTTTGTCCCTCCTGTGCAATGTAAGTTCGACCTGCTTCTCCCTATCTGCTGGTCCATCTCTTACTCTGAACTCCCCTCCTCTTCCTCTCTTGTGGGCACCCACGTTACGTCCATAGACACGTCATCATCGACGTCATCTTCCCCACCACTAACATTAGAGATCTCGGAGTAGGCAGCAACAGCGGGGACCAACCTCCTTGGGCTGATCTGGGTACTGTCGTTAGACTGCTGAGTGGCGGCTGTTGCTACCTCCTCTTCTTGATCCGATGCCAAGAATGGCTGCGCATCGGAAATGTCTTGTAATGGATCGGAAAATAATTCCTGTGACTCAAGCGGAGGGTCTATATTGGTGGTGGTGTTGGTGGTGGTGTCTTTGGGGGTGCACACAGCAGAGAGTGAAGAGGTTGCAGATAGAGAGGATGAGGAGGGTGCAGAAGTGAAAGGCTGAGTGAGCCACTCAACCAAGTCTAGTGCATCCTTTGACGTAATCGAATGCACCTTCTGCAACTTCCCACTTTGGCTCTGGCCTGGTGCTCCTGCCCTACCCCTACCACCCCTGCGGAAAGGCCAGCCTCTTCCTCTGCCTGTCATTTTTTTAATGACCCTGTGACAAAAGTCTCTAGAGAAGCGCAGTGTATGTGGAAGAAGGTATATACACCCCGCTTCAATCTGTCGTTTTGGGGGGCCACTGGTCTATCACACCAGTTCTGAAAAAAGAATTCCAGTAACTTTTGTCACTGTGTGTAGCAGAGGTAACGCAGCGAAAGAGGCAACATTTCTGCAGTACCCAAATACACAATTTTAAAAGTATATTCTTATATAACACCCCACTTAAATATGTCGTTTTGGGGGGCCACTGGTCTATCACACCAGTTTAATAAAAAAAATTCAAGTAACTTTTGTCACTGTGTGTAGCAGAAGTAACGCACCGAAATAGGCAAAATTTCTGCAGTACTCAAATACACTATTATAAAGTATATTTTTATATAACACCCCGCTTCAATCTGTCGTTTTTTGGGGGGGGGCACTGGTCTATCACACCAGTTATAATACTTTTTTCTAATTGCGTTTGTCACTCTTTGTAGTTGTAGTATCGCTGCAGAACCGATCACCAGTCACAATGCTGCACAATACAAATCCACTATAATATGCTTTCTACTGTATATTAGAAAGTATATTATAAGTATATTGCACCCCTCAGTATGTCACACCTATCAATATTACACCTATACCAGTCCTTAAAAAGACTTTTGTGGCCCTATTAGCTAGTGTTTTGTGTCCCTAACAGCCTGTCCCTGCTCCACACAGCAACCTCTCCCTACCCCGGTCAAAACACTGAATGTAAAATGGCGGCCAGATCAGGTTTATTTATAAGGTAGGGGGTATGTTCATGTGCTGAAATGTCTCAATTGGCTGTCCTGTACCACCTGATGGATGTGTCATGGGTCAAAGTTCTTCACAATGTAAAAGAATATGGCGGTCGTGAATATCGCCATATGTTTGCATGTTCTGCGAACAGCGAACGAGCAAAGTTCGCCGCAAACCGACTACTGGGTGAACTGCAAGGCCATCTCTACTCAGCATCATCTGCACTTCCTCTGAGATGGCTTGTCCCCGAGCCTTGGGTACCTGGTATGGTTTTAGCTGGACTTTCGCCTGAGACTCAGTGACAATGTCATGCTGAATTGTGGAAGTGCGTCCAGGGAGATCTAAAAACACATCCGTGTTCCGGCTAATAAACTCCCTGGCCTCCTGAGCTTGCTTAGAGGACAGGCTGTCAGCAATTCTTTCTGTGGCAGCCGCTTCCCTTGCTTCAGACAGAGGGGCCGAAACCGCTTCCCCTAGAAAACCTGGCCGCGGGCTGTCTTCATTACAGGTTTCCCTATCTTTCCACGGTTTGAGTAGATTCACATGGTACACCTGCTTCGGCTTTCGCCTCCCTGACTGGTGTACAGTACCTTGTAATTTACCTCTCCAATTTTTTCAAGTACCTCGTAGGGCCCCTGACACCTGGCCGGGAACTTACTGTCCACGGTTGGCACCAGAACCAAAACCCAATCACCTGGGTTAAAGATCCGGACCGGAGCCTGCCGATTGTAGATCTGACTCTGGTCTCGCTGAGCGGCCTCCATATGCTCCCTGACAAGAGGCAAAACGGTCTCTATCCACTGTTGCATCTTGGTAACATTCTCAAGGACACTTTTATGCGGAGTGGGTTGCTGTTCCCAAGCCTCTTTTGCTACATCCAACAAACCACGAGGATGTCTGCCATATAGCAAATTCGAAGGGCGAGAACCCAGTAGAGGCCTGGGATACCTCTTGCATAGCGAACATGAGATAGGGCAGAAGAAGTTCCCAGTCCTTCCCATCTTTAGACACCACCCTTTTTAACATGGTTTTTAGTGTTTTGTTAAAGGGAACCTGTCACCGTGATTTTGTGTATAGAGCTGAGGACATGGATTGCTAGATGGCCGCTAGAACATCCGCAATACCCAGTCCCCAAAACTTTGTGTGCTTTAATTGTGTAAAAAAAAAACGATTTAATACATATGCAAATTAACCTGAGATGAGTCCTGTCCCTGAGATGAGTCCAGCGTGAAGGAGCCCAGCACCACCCCGCATCCTCAGAATTTCCTCCTTGCTCCCTGACGTCAGAAAGCTAGAGCGCCATAATCTCGCAATGCATGAGCTAGCGCATGCGCAGTTCGTTCCCTGAGGCTGATGCCAGCACAGGGAAGGAACACTATGATGACACTGCGCATGCGCTAGCTCGCGCATCACGAGATTACGGCGCTCTAGCTTTCTGACGTCAGGGAGCAAGGAGGAGATTTTGAGGATGCGAGCGGTGCTGGGCTCCTTCACGCTGGACTCATCTCAGGAACATGACTCATCTTAGGTTAATTTGCATATCTATCAAATCGTTTTACACAATAAAAGCACACAGAGCTATGGGGACTGGGTATTGCGGATGTGCTAGCGGCCATCTACCAACCCATGTCCTCAGCTCTATACACAAAATCCCGGTGACAGGTTCCCTTTAAACCTTTCAACCAGACCGTCCGTTTGCGGATGGTACACGGACGTCCGAAACTGTTTGATATGCAGCCACTTACAGAGTTCCCTCATGACCTTGGACATAAAAGGGGTCCCCTGATCAGTCAGAACCTCTTTAGGTAGCCCCACTTGGGAGAACATCTCCATTAGCTCCTTAGCTAGAAGTTTAGCTGATGTATGTCGCAGTTGCAACGCCTCCGGGTACTGAGTGGCGTAGTCTAGGACAAAACGGGGGAACACCGACTCTGCCCCAGCTTGTTGTGGTTCACCATCTACTATTAATGCATTTTCCTAGGCTCGGGATAGGGTTGGGTCCCAGTGTTGCGCAGTACCAAAATTATCCTCCGAGACATTGAGGTCTGCAATCTTAGGACCCTGCGGCAAGTCCTCCATGTCTCCCACCATTACACTAAGTGGGGTTGTCTCCCCCTCTTCCACTGAAGTGGCGGTCACCACTACCACTGGCCTTTCGGCCTCTGGTTCCCAGGGTTCTGGTCTCCCCCCGGAGCAAGGCCACTCTGCTGGGGTTACCCCTGTCTTATGGATATTAGTCACTTTCGTAGCAGGCCACAGTGCCAGGAAACCCGCGAAGTCTCTCCCGATTATAAATTTGTAGTGTAAGTTTATGGAAACTGCCACTTTGTGAGTCCACCTGCCGACCCCGTGGTAAGAGACACCAGGGCAGTGGCATAGTTTTTTAAGTCGCCATGCCGGCCACTATACTTCGCGGACCGTACCAGGGGAGCCCTTACTAGGGACACCAGACTCTCTGAGTCCAGCAGGGCCTCCGTTGGAGTGTCTCCCACTTCCACCTGGCACAAGTGATTTAGAGTTTCTAGGGTGCACGCTGCACACAGCTTTCTGGCATATAACGACTGACGGAAGCCATAGTTTGTGTCCATGGGTTCCACCTGACGTGGACAGTAAGCTCGTACATGGCCAGGCTCCCGACACCGCCAGCAGACTATCGGAGCCGGGTCCACAGGGGATACATCCCAGGTGGGTTTGGTTGGCACAAGTCGCCAGGTCTGGGGTGGAGAGTTATGGGATTTGACTGCCCCCTCACAAAATAACCCCCTGTAGATTCCAGGTAGCCTCATAGCGTTCCACCAGGTCGACCATCTCAAAGGCATTTCATGGAGAGACCTGGCCAATCCATTGCTGGAGAGGTGGTGGCTAAGCCCTCCAGAACATATCAGCCAATATTCTGTCCAGCATAGCCATGGGACTCAGCACATCAGGCTGTAGCCAGTTTTGCAAAAGGTGGAGTAAGTCATAATACTGGGGTCTCGCGGGCTCAGCCAACTTAAACCCCCACTGATGTACCCGCTGGGCCCGGACCAACACATTCACCCCCAGTCTTGCCAAAATCTCACCCTTTACTTTGTGGTAGTCGGCCGCTTGATCGTCCGACAAGTCGAAATACACCCACTGGGAATCGGATGCCAGAAACGGAGCGACGACCTCAGCCCACTGGTCTCAGGGTAGCTTCTCCCTTGTGGCCACTTTTTCGTACATTGCCAGGTAGGTTACGATGTCGTCAACGGGTGTCATCTTAGGAATCTCCACACGGACTGCCTTCCGGGCATCGTGGATGCTCGGGGTTGCTCCTGCTGTCTGCAAAGCCATCACGTGTTGTAGCAGCAACTGGTTGGTCTCTTGCTGCTGCTTGTTAGACCCCCGTTGTTGCAGGTTTGTCTCTTGCTTCTGCAGATTAGCCTTCATGAGGGCCTTCACAACAGCCTCCATTTTGTTATGGGACACGAGTTGTAATACTGTTAGTTTGATGTATGACATACAACCGTGCCCAAAAATGCAAACCAAAAAATATTTTGGCGTTCATGCCAGCCTCACTACTCTTGCCCACATCCTCCACCAATTGTGGGGATTCGCTCTGGTAGACAGGACAAGCAGATGCAGTATAGAGGCAAAGACCATTTTGTAACTCAAAAACTTCAGTGTTTTATTCACACTTATGGCAACAAAACAATATGACAGTCTATTTGCAGTTTTGGTGTTCTTTCACACCTAGACAGTTCATACAGCAAGTATCACCTGTTATCCTAGGTGTTAGTTCACACCCGATCGGCGTTGCTCAGGACAGAGCAGACCTCCCAAACTCAGGCCTCCAGCCTAGCACATGGCTCAGAACCCAATCCAGCGATTGCCAGAGCTTCTCTGATAATTACCACTAGCTGACACTGCTGGCTGGGTTTTTTGTATAGGCCAGTCAAGACCCAGCCTGGAACGTGGGGAGCAATCACCCACCCAGCACTTTGACTACTCCCAGTAAGAGCCATCCCGGATCAGCTATTACAGCTATACCAAATAGCACGGTGTCAAACAGCAATATGACCTATTTCTCATAGGTCATATAATGATCCTAATCCCTGACACTTGTGTGACCTAGGCTGGTCCTTAGTTACTTAACCCATGCCTGCCCTCAAAACTACTAGAATTTACATACAGGTATTTTCCCTGTCAGCGGCCGACGTAGCAAATAAGATGTGCCTACGTTTGGCCGCGCATCCTTTTGCAAACCTCATCTCGAGTGCGCAAGCAGACGCTCGAGCGGCCAAGCATAAATACACGATCGCGTCGGCACGGACGCTGGAACGTAACCCGCAAGTGATAACGGAGAAAGAACCGGCTGCTCCGTGCTGCCACCAGTCTGGTCAATCTGCTTCCGAGACCATGCGGACGCACTACCGTGTCTGCCCGCAAAGGAGTCGGAACCGAAAACTCCCCAGGCACATGCGTGACCTGTCCCACTACTCCAACGGGGTCCCCGCAGGCTGAGCCCCACGAGGACCCCTGGTGGCCCCAGTGGATCGCGGAACAGGAGAGTGTCTTACAGCTATATTCTAAATATTCGCGAATTCTTGAAGTGCTGATATTCACGAGTCGAATATTCGCGCCCAACACTACTGAATAGTTGTGCATGGATGCGAACTGAATGGACATTGGTGCTCACTATATTACCACTGCCTCTTAGTTCAGTTGATTAAGGGGGTCTCATTGTTCACTTATCCTAAGTATAGGCGATTTATGGTAGATATTGCAGGTGAACCTTTTAAACTTCTGGTAATCATAATATGATAATCTCAGCATAGGTAGATCTGTGATAATGTAGGATTTATAAACATTGATTTCCAACTTTCATGAATTTGCAATTATGGAATTTGGGTCATCGATTTTTCTAAATATAGCAACTGATGAAAGATTTGTGGAGTCTCATAAGGTGTTAAGGAATTGTCCAGGATTTTCCCATTGAAGCAGATGGTAGCAGCACTACAGTAAATAGCGCCAGAGCTTCTCTGAAACCACTGATCGCTGGGGGTGTGAGGTGCTAGACCCCACCCTTAGATCAGGCATTGGGGATAGGCATCATTTGCGAAATTTTGAACAACCCCTCTACAATATTGTTGCATGGCCATCTGCAGTTCTGTAATAGTAATAAAGGTATGATCTGGATCACCAGAGTCAAAGTATGTGACTGTCATAATTTCAGGTTCTCATTGCCTGAGTTGTTGGCAAGTCAGCTTGTGAAACTCCCATACTCTGATTCAGAGCAACAGAACAACATCTTGACATACTAGCTTTAGTCCGTTCTTTAAAGGGAACCTGTCATCAACTTTATGCTACCCATACTAATAACAGCACAAAGTAGAGACAGGTGAGTTCATTTTAGCGGTCCGTCATTTAAAAGTAAAAAGTAAGTGGTTGCTGAAACCAAACATCAGAATCATTGAAGACTGGGCCTGGAAAAGAGTCACGGCCACCTGAGAAGAGTCATGGTTATTCATGAATTCCTGCTCTCCCTGTGCGCCTGCTGATGATTGACCGTCTTCTACTTAGCTTTCTCCCTTAGGAGAGAACTGCCAATCATCATCAGATGGGTGAGAGTGCAGGATATTAAGAATAACCATCAGGGGCGTACACAGAAATCATTGGGCCCCATAGCAAGAATTTTCATTGGGCCCCCATGCTCGTTCCTAGTCCCTCCCACTATGCGCCCTGGCTCCTCTCACTACCCTCCCTAACTTCCCCCCTGCCCCACCTTGTGCAGCAGTATTTTGCTCTACAAAATGGCAGTACTCACACTGGAACCCAACAGACCCATTATAGTGAATGGGATCTGGTAGGTTCTGGCAATGCTCAGCATATATTGACAAGAATCTGGGGCATTACATGATGTAATACCACCCAACTTTCCTGCTGTCCAGCATGGCACTTGCACATGAGAAAAGACATGAGAAAAGTTTAATAAGGTGAGTGCCCCCCTTCCCCCATCCTCTGTGTCATGCAGGACACCTGGGAGACACTAACATTACTTGCTATCCTGCATGACACATGTGCAAAGACAGGAGTCTCTGGGAAAGCTGAGTGAACCCCTCCCCCCTGCCTTTCCATGTTCTTATTATCTGCATTTAGGCCTTGCAGGACCGCAGGAAATCTGAGTGGCATTACATGATGTAATAGCACCCAGCTTTTCTGCTGTCCTGCAAGGCACATGTGGAGAGACATGAGAATAGTCTGAGAAAGCTGAGTAACACAACTCCCACCTACCCTTATATCTTCTCATGCCTCCGCACTTGTGCCATGCAGGACATCAGAAAAGCTAAGTCACATTACATAATGTAGTGACAACCAGCTTTCCTCCTGTTCTGATATGTGCAGAAGAATAGCCTGGAAAAGCTGAGTGACCCCCCCCTGCACACACATACACCTCTGCACTGTCCTCACCTACAAGTGGTCACTTACTTCATTACTGGCGAGGTTGTGGCAACCCAGAGGAATCAGGCATGATGGAGCTAGCAGGCGTGAGGCAGAGCTAGGAGGCGGGGCTAGCAGACGGGAGACAGTTAGGAAGATAGACAGGGGTGGGGACTCTCCTCCACTGTGGGCCCCCCTTCCTCGCGGGCCCCATAGCAGCTGCATGGTCTGCCTATATGGTAGGTACGCCACTGATAACCATGACTCTTCTCAAGTGTCTAGCAAGTGTCTACTATTGTAAATAGCACATATCATTCATATAACAAATGTATTATCTTCCGGTTGCCTAGACTAGGCCACACAAATTGCACAAGGATTGTCTAACATGTTACAAAGTATTTTTGCTGTGAAATTGTAGACATTCAATTCATCTAGATAGTAGTTACAATCATAAATTTGCATCTCATTGTCAAGGGGACTGTGGAATTCGATAGTATTATATTACTATTACATTGTCACATTTCCATATTTCATCAATCATATAATTTATATTCTGTATATCTGCAAACAAGCATTTTTATGAAAACACGACTCTGTGTTCTTGAAAAATAATCTTGTGCAGTGCATAATAAGTGACCTCTTCTGTTTTATTATTTACAATTCAAATAAATGTAAATCAGCCAATTAAACATTATATGCCATCACTTAGTTGTGGAGTAATCTGTGGGAAGGCATCTGTGATTATCTCATGCTATATTGAAATTGTAACACCACCGGTATGCAATTCCTTGTGGCACAAGGCACGTAATTAAGATGCACCTTTAAACAAAGGACTTGTTTAGTTTACCTTATAAAACTAGGCCATAAATCTACGTTCTGCAACCCTCTTGAGAGAGTCATGCCGAGTGCGGGCTCAAAATCTTCACAAAGTAGAGGAGGCACACTAGGGATCCATGTGAAAGGTCAAGTTTTCTAATACTCCTGATAAATGAAGATCAACCAGTGAATCAATTTGACCAAAGCATGTCTAGATTTCCCTTAATCCTTTTATGTGCGTAATGCCTCACAAATGAAAGAGTTACTGTGTGACCTTTCATTTACAATTTACCAACATCATTACATAGGATAAGTTCCCGTTTATTAACCTATGATTTTTTTTGAGAAAGGTTACAATATGGTTTCAAAAGCAACTATAAGATATATTGTATAGAGCAAGGACAACATCTGCATGGAGTTTGTATGTTCTCCCTGTGTTTGCGTGGGTTTGGTCCGAGTACTCCGGTTTCCTCCCATGCTCGAAAGACATACCGATGTTGAAATTAGAATGTGGGGCTCATTGGGGACACCTTGATGCTAATGTCTATAAAGAGCTTCGGAATATGTCAGAACTAAATATGTGCGTAAAATTTAAAAATGTAAAAAAGAGATAATCTGATGGATTAATGTGACCTACTTGCACCCTGTAGTCTCAATACTAGAGATGAGCGAATTAAAAAAAAAAAAAAAACGATTCGCCGGTTCGCCAATTTTTTTAAAAACAATTTGGTTTGATCTGAATTTATTTACAGGTCGATGTTAGCGCCAAGAAGACGTTTTTCTTCAATCCCACCATCTTCTGTACACGCTCAACAGTGTTGCATGATAGAAAAAAAATCTGGATAGGCAGTTTTTGAAATACTGGCCTTGGCTAGTCTAGTATTGATGACCATAAGTTGTTCTGATTGCTCCTTTTCCCATTCTAATATGAATTCAAAGTGAATCCTTTCCATGGAGAACTTGCTCAGTTGACTTGATTCTGCACTCTGGGTTCATATGCCTAAATTCCATACAGGAAGACTCCAATCATCGTTATGCTGTTAGCTCCCCTTAGAGGTGCTAGAAAATGATTCTTTATCAAGTCAGAAGAACAAAGCTCCCCTATACAAATACTATATTCTAAAATCATTATCAGCACAACATTTTGGAAGTATAAATAGAATTGTGGACATTCACTTTAATATGAAAACAGTACGGTAGATGTGGCATAGCTCTAAGTGGGGCCCATTCTGTGATATATGCCCCTGTTCCTTGACCTTTCCTCATTTTGAACATAGCTATAAAATCAGTAGGAGTCTTGTACCTCAGATTTAATTCTGTGTTACTGTATATCTCTTACCTAGATAAGTAGATCCATTGTGATACAATCATTTTGGATTTCATAGCCTATGGAGCGAAATACTTCATCTTAACTTCTGCAGGAAAGTAGGGATTTTCCTGGTTGTATTTGATTTCAGAATTGTCACACATTGTCAGAAAATCCTCCGCAGGGACTATAGAATTGCTTGGAATGTAGCCAAGGGTCATCACTAGTAAGCATGAGGAAATCAGTCAGGGTGGAATAAGCTAGAAGATCAGATGTAGCCAGAGTACAAGCTAGGGGTCAGAATCAGGATTTGGGCAATAGGTATCAGCAAATGAATGCAAAGAGCAAGACAGAAGTGCAATCCAGAAAACAAGGTCAGGATAAACGTCAAGTAACAATCAGGAAAAAGAGTCAAGCAAAAGATGTACCTTAATCTGCAAGCAGCAACTCAGAGTCAGGTTGCCCAGCAGTGTCTTGTAGCTGGAAGCTGGGGACTTATGGGGTCAAGTAGATCTGGCTTAGTTGCCCATAGCAATCAATCAGAGTCCACCTTGCATTTTCCAAAGGAGCTGTCAAAAATGAAAGGTAGAATCTGATTGGTTGCTATGGGCAACTGAGCCAGTTCTACTTTACACCAGTTTGATAAATGACCCCATTAGACACCAGATTGGACCCATAATTTGAATGGACCAATTCTTCAAGATAAGGCTATTTTGTACATTTTATAAAAAAAATATATATATGTAAATTATATAGATATTAGTTCACATACCAATGTTCTGGTAAATCATTATACTTTTAATACTGTATCTTGTGAAGTTTACTGGAAGTTTTCTGCCACAATTTATGCAATGAAGGACAAATAAAATGCACTGCTTTAGCGTTGAAAGTTAATTTATCAATCTCAGATGAGAAATTCACAAGGCTGCCTTCAGCTTTGGGTCAAAGATGAGTTGTATTTAATTTATAAAATGCAGTTAATCTAAGAGATGGATAATGTGGTGTCACTTCAGTAATAATAGGAACATATTCTTATTTACAACAGCAGTAAAACAAGTCTTTCATGAATTTTGAAATTAAATTTATTGGGCTCGTTAATGCCATACTCGAACATGCATGCCCATATCTTTAGCCAAGACAAAACACTTTTTTTTACAGGGGGATTAGACTATATACTTTATTTGTATGACACTAACTGATGTAGAGTCCTTTTTCTAGGATCCTCACTGATGTTCTCTGAATGGGCTGTACCGTGTTCTATAAGCAGGATACCCTCTGACTACAGGGCGAAGGGTGGGATGGGGGAAGGCAAACCTATCACTGGCTGACAGGTAGCGTCATCTCAGAGGTTATAAGACAATGAGTAAGGGAGGTAAGCCTTTTTTTGTGACCAGCATTAAAATTTGAACACCCGCCCTCCCCTATTTATGGCCGTACTTAAATTTAGGAAAAGTTACAGTCCAATGGTACTGTTCATACTTGCAGTTTTGATGGTGGTCACAATAATGACAATATGTTTTCTCTTTCTTTTATAATTTTCAACTTTATTACGTCAAAAGCATACAATCTTAATAGATCAAGAGATTCACAATAGTAAAGCAAAACAGGGAAACAACATAGAACTATAGCCACCATTTGGACCACAGCATCAAAGGAGATGCAAGATATTTTGCAGCACAGGCGATCTTGTATATACAAAATGACAAAACTGGACTAATGGGTACCTATTGACCTATTGACATGTGGGAGACTTAAGAGAGGGGGGGGCCTTAGCTTCCTGAATTTGTTCCAGGCCTGCCAGAGAGTCACAAACTCTCCAATGAGAATTTATTTTCAAATCTATAGATTTGGTCCACTTTTCCTATCTACTAATCTAAAGGGGAGACATCTGAGGACCACCAGAATTTCAGGATAAGGAAGCGTGTAACCATAATTAAACCACCATATAGGTGATCAGTACACCAATACAAAGGCCAGCACACAAAAGTATCTGTGAATCATAATAAATTTAGGCCAAAATCAGTTTCCCTTTATTTCTGTGTTCACATGCTCCCAATCATTTTTTTTTTTTATTATTGCAGTTGATTATATTCAAATCAGCATATACACTCACCTAAAGAATTATTAGGAACACCTGTTCTATTTCTCATTAATGCAATTATCTAGTCAACCAATCACATGGCAGTTGCTTCAATGCATTTAGGGGTATGGTCCTGGTCAAGACAATCTCCTGAACTCCAAACTGAATGTCAGAATGTGAAAGAAAGGTGATTTAAGCAATTTTGAGCGTGGCATGGTTGTTGGTGCCAGACGGGCCGGTCTGAGTATTTCACAATCTGCTCAGTTACTGGGATTTTAACGCACAACCATTTCTAGGGTTTACAAAGAATGGTGTGAAAAGGGAAAAACATCCAGTATGCGGCAGTCCTGTGGGCGAAAATGCCTTGTGGATGCTAGAGGTCAGAGGAGAATGGGCCGACTGATTCAAGCTGATAGAAGAGCAACGTTGACTGAAATAACCACTCGTTACAACCGAGGTATGCAGCAAAGCATTTGTGAAGCCACAACATGCACAACCTTGAGGTGGATGGGCTACAACAGCAGAAGACCCCACCGGGTACCACTCATCTCCACTACAAATAGGAAAAAGAGGCTACAATTTGCATGAGCTCACCAAAATTGGACTGTTGAAGACTGGAAAAATGTTGCCTGGTCTGATGAGTCTCGATTTCTGTTGAGACATTCAAATGGTAGAGTCCGAATTTGGCGTAAACAGAATGAGAACATGTATCCATCATGCCTTGTTACCACTGTGCAGGCTGCTGGTGGTGGTGTAATGGTGTGGGGGATGTTTTCTGGGCATACTTTAGGCCACTTAGTGCCAATTGGGCATAGTTTAAATGCCAAGGGCTACCTGAGCATTGTTTCTGACCATGTCCATCCCTTCATGACCACCATGTACCCATCCTCTGATGGCTACTTCCAGCAGGATAATGCACCATGTCACAAAGCTCGAATCATTTCAAATTGGTTTCTTGAACATGACAATGAGTTCACTGTACTAAAATGGCCCCCACAGTCACCAGATCTCAACCCAATAGAGCATCTTTGGGATGTGGTGGAACGGGAGCTTCGTGCCCTGGATGTGCATCCCTCAAATCTCCATCAACTGCAAGATGCTATCCTATCAATATGGCCCAACATTTCTAAAGAATGCTATCAGCACCTTGTTGAATCAATGCCACGTAGAATTAAGGCAGTTCTGAAGGCAAAAGGGGGTGCAACACCGTATTAGTATGGTGTTCCTAATAATTCTTTAGGTGAGTGTATACATGATTGTTACAGCAACAGACAAGGAAGCACACAAAAGTATCTGGGAATATTAGCACATTTAGACCTAAATCAGTTTCCATATTGGATTCTAGTGTACTTAGAGGCAGCAGCTGTAGCAGTCAGTCAGTGTGTAATGTTGGGGGTAAAATAACCTTCTCGGCGGTGTGGCAGTTTTTTGTTAAGCCGCTGGAGGAGGTGAACATGGCCATATGTAGAATCTGTGGGCAGAAGGTGAAGCGTGGCCAGGGAGCCAATGTTGGTAATATGGACCTGCGTCAACATATGCAGCGTCACCATAAAGTGGCCTGGGATAACTGTGGCTTGGATATGGTGGTCCAGTCTGCCGCAGCAACCGCTGCATCACCCAGTAGCACGCAGCCGATTTCAGCCAGTCAAGGCTCCACCACCTCAGCCGAAGGGTCTTGACGTCTGTGCTTCCCATCATCTACCGGTCCTGATGCTCCTGCTCCTCGTCCTCCTGCTCCTCATCACTTATCCCGTCAGCAATCGATCAATGAAGCGATTGCCAAGAGACAACAGTATGCGTGCAGTCATCCAACTGTCCAAGTTACTGGTGCTACATTCCCTCCCTTTCCAAGTGGGGGACTCTGCACATTTCAGAGAACTGATGGCTGGTGCCGAGCCGAGGTGGAGAGTCCCAAGCCATCATTTCTTTGCCAAAAAGGCAGTACCAGCCCTGCACACACATGTAGAACAGAAAGTGGGCCAGACCTTGAGCCTGTCGGTGTCTGCCAAAGTGCACGGCAGCGCCGTTGTGTGGAGCTGTGACTACGGTCAGTGACAATACATGTCCTTTACAGCCCACTGGGTGAATGTGGTTCCTGTACAGCCACACCAGCAACTTGGCCAGGTCACGCTGCTTCCGCCTCCACGTTCTCATGCCATTTGTCCTTCGACAATGTCCACCTCTGCCTCCTCATCCTCCACCATGTCCTTAGCCTCCACTGCAGGGACAAATCAATGTGCCCCTCCATCATACCGCATGTGCAGAGCACGGCGGTGTCATGCTGTTCTGCACCTCGTTTGCCTTGGCGAACCGAGTCACACAGGGAAGGAACTGCTCTATGTTATTCATCAAGAAATCTCTGCGACAACTCAAAATCGGAACCAAAGTGACCGACAATGGGAAGAACATGGTGTTGGCGCTGTGTCAAGAAGGGCTGAGCCATGCGCTCTGCATTGCACACGTGTTCAATCTGGTTGTCAAGCAGTTCCTGAAGTCTTCCACTCATCTGCAAGACATCCTAAAAATGGCCAGGAAACTTTGCATGCACTTCAGCCACTCATACACTGCAAAGCACACCCTCCTTGAGCTGCAGCGGCAGAACGGCATCACCCAACATAGGCTAATATGCAAATTCGGAATTATGTTGCACTCGGGTGATGGGGAATCACTTAGAGGTGCTCCCAATGGCAGACAACACCCAGTCTGACAAATCAAAAACAAATGAATAAATAAATAATAGTGGGGCACTCCCTGTAGTATTGGAATTTTATTAAATGTGAGATAAAATTCGGAAAATGAATAATGCAATTGATGGTATAGATAAGTCAATAAAACGAATATTTGATGTTAAAATTAATAGCAGCAATCATAGAAAGTGAATATATACAAACCGGATCCTAAAAAAGTTGGGACACTATACAAATCGTGAATAAAAACTGAATGCAATGATGTGGAGGTGCCAACTTCTAATATTTTATTCAGAATAGAACATAAATCACGGAACAAAAGTTTAAACTGAGAAAATGTACCATTTTAAGGGAAAAATATGTTGAATCAGAATTTAATGGTGTCAACAAATCCCCAAAAAGTTGGGACAAGGCCATTTTCACCACTGTGTGGCATCTCCCCTTCTTCTTACAACACTCAACAGACGTGTGGGGACCGAGGAGACCAGTTTCTCAAGTTTAGAAATAGGAATGCTCTCCCATTCTTGTCTAATACAGGCCTCTAACTGTTCAATCGTCTTGGGCCTTCTTTGTTGCACCTTCCTCTTTATGATGCGCCAAATGTTCTCTATAGGTGAAAGATCTGGACTGCAGACTGGCCATTTCAGTACCCGGATCCTTCTCCTACGCAACCATGATGTTGTGATTGATGCAGAATGTGGTCTGGCATTATCTTGTTGAAAAATGCAGGGTCTTCCCTGAAAGAGATGATGTCTGGATGGGAGCATATGTTGTTCTAGAACCTGAATATATTTTTCTGCATTGATGGTGCCTTTCCAGACATGCAAGCTGCCCAAGCCACACGCACTCATGCAACCCCATACCATCAGAGATGCAGGCTTCTGAACTGAGCATTGATAACAACTTGGGTTGTCCTTGTCCTCTTTGGTCCGGATGACATGGCGTCCCAGATTTCCAAAAAGAACTTCGAATCGTGACTCGTGTGACCACAGAACAGTCTTCCATTTTGCCACACTCCATTTTAAATGATCCCTGGCCCAGTGAAAACGCCTGAGCTTGTGGATCTTGCTTAGAACTGGCTTCTTCTTTGCACTGTAGAGTTTCAGCTGGCAACGGCGGATGGCACGGTGGATTGTGTTCACTGACAGTGGTTTCTGGAAGTATTCCTGAGCCCATTCTGTGATTTCCTTTACAGTAGCATTCCTGTTTGTGGTGCAGTGTCGTTTAAGTGCCCGGAGATCACGGGCATCCAGTATGGTTTTACGGCCTTGACCCTTACGCACAGAGATTGTTCCAGATTCTCTGAATCTTCGGATGATGTTATGCACAGTTGATGATGATAGAAGCAAAGTATTTGCAATTTTTCGCTGGGTAACACCTTTCTGATATTGCTCCACTATCTTTCTGCGCAACATTGTGGGAATTGGTGATCCTCTACCCATCTTGGCTTCTGAGAGACACTGCCACTCTGAGAAGCTCTTTTTATACCCAATCATGTTGCCAATTGACCTAATTAGTGTTAATTGGTCTTCCAGCTCTTCGTTATGCTCAAATGTACTTTTTCCAGCCTCTTATTGCTACTTGTCCCAACTTTTTGGGGATTTGTTGACACCGTGAAAATTGGAATCAACGTATTTTTCCTTTAAAATGATACATTTACTCGGATTAAACGTTTGATCTGTCATCTACGTTCTATTACAAATAAAATATTGACATTTGCCATCTCCACATCATTGCATTCAGTTTTTATTCACAATTTGTTTAGTGTCCCAACTTTTTTGGAATACGGTTTGTGTATATATATATATATATATATATATATATATATATATATACACACTGCTCAAAAAAATAAAGGGAACACTTAAACAACACAATGTAACTCCAAGTCAATCACACTTCTGTGAAATCAAACTGTCCACTTAGGAAGCAACACTGAGTGACAATCAATTTCACATGCTGTTGTGCAACAGGTGGAAATTATAGGCAATTAGCAAGACACCCCCAATAAAGGAGTGGTTCTGCAGGTGGTGACCACAGAACACTTCTCAATTCCTATGCTTCCTGGCTGATGTTTTGGTCACTTTTGAATGCTGGCGGTGCTTTCATTCTAGTGGTAGCATGAGACGGAGTTTACAACCCACACAAGTGGCTCAGGTAGTGCAGCTTATCCAGGATGGCACATCAATGCGAGCTGTGGCAAGAAGGTTTGCTGTGTCTGTCAGCGTAGTGTCCAGAGCATGGAGGCGCTACCAGGAGACAGGCCAGTACATCAGGAGACGTGGAGGAGGGCAACAACCCAGCAGCAGGACCGCTACCTCCGCCTTTGTGCAAGGAGGAACAGGAAGTGCACTACCAGAGCCCTGCAAAATGACCTCCAGCAGGCCACAAATGTGCAGGTGTCTGCTCAAACGGTCAGAAACAGACTCCATGAGGGTGATATGAGGGCCCGACGTCCACAGGTGGGGGTTGTGCTTACAGCCCAACACCGTGCAGGATGTTTGGCATTTACGAGAGAACACCAAGATTGGCTAATTCGCCACTGGCGCCCTGTGCTATTCACAGATGAAAGCAGGTTCACACTGAGCACATGTGAAAGACGTGACAGAGTCTGGAGACGCCGTGGAGAACGTTCTGCTGCCTGCAACAACCTCCAGCATGACCAGTTTGGCATTGGGTCAGTAATGGTGTGTGGTGGCATTTCTTTGGAGGGCCGCACAGCCCTCCATGTGCTCGCCAGAGGTAGCCTGACTGCCATTAGGTACCGAGATGAGATCCTCAGACCCCTTGTGAGACCATATGCTGGTGCGGTTGGCCCTGGGTTGCTCCTAATGCAAGACAATGCTAGACCTCATGTGGCTGGAGTGTGTCAGCAGTTCCTGCAAGACGAGGGCATTGATGCTATGGACTGGCCCGCCCGTTCCCCAGACCTGAATCCAATTGAGCACATCTGGGACATCATGTCTCGCTCTATCCACCAACGTTACGTTGCACCACAGACTGTCCAGGAGTTGGCAGATGCTTTAGTCCAGGTCTGGGAGGAGATCCCTCAGGAGACCGTCCGCCACTTCATCAGGAGCATGCACAGGAGTATGTAATGAGGTCATACAGGCATGTGGAGGCCACACACACTACTGAGCCTCATTTTGACTTGTTTTAAGGACATTACATCAAAGTTGGATCAGCCTGTAGTGTGTTTTTCCACTTTAATTTTGAGTGTGACTCCAAATCCAGACCTCCATGGGTTGAAAAATTTGATTTCCATTTTTTTATTTTTGTGCGATTTTGTTGTCAGCACATTCAACTATGTAAAGAACAAAGTATTTCAGAAGAATATTTAATTAACTCAGATCTAGGATGTGTTATTTTTGTGTTCCCTTTATGTTTTTGAGCAGTGTATATATATATATATATATGCGTGTTCACAATAAAAAATGTATCAAAAATATATATCCAATTGGTCAATTCATCCAGAGATCTCAATCTCTGGAAAACATCAGTCAACCAGACCTCTGATGATATAAAAATGTTCGCAATACAACGGTCAACGAGACCTCTGATGATATAAAATGTTCTATGATATAAAATGTTCGATGATATAAAATGTTCTTAATACGATAGTGACAAAAATTTCTTCCAAACGCCAAAGCAGTATACCAGGTAGTTATTGATCTCAAGCGCAGGTAAGTGCTGATAACATGCAGAGCGGCGTCCCACTCACTTTATACAAACAGCGGCGTCCCGCTGTATAATCCACAAAATGCGATCGCTTTTTTTAAACAAAGTGTCACAATCTTATCGGGAGGTCTTCAGTGGACTTTGTTGCCCTCGACACGGTATACCTCCTATGGAAATCGGGGTTCCAGTCTCAAGGGCTATTACTTGTGTTTGAATTCCGCGCCAATCCTTAGAGTACACGTGACCCCGCGATAAATCAGGGTTTCATCCGTGCAACGAAAGTTGTCTAAGCGGTTCGATATTTCCAGTAATAACATCCACGCCTTCTCAGTCGGTTGATGTGCGATTTTTCTTTATTTGGAGTTAGGGGTAATCCCAAACGCGTTTTGGGGTTTAGAAAGATGACCCCTTCATCAGTGGCATGATATGGGCTAATATGCGACGTTTCCACCCATTGGAATTCAACCCTTTATATGTTGGATTGACTGTATGAACAGAGAAAGGCCATAAACGATTTCTTGATAATCCAAGCATACAGGAGTACTTCCCTGTGTAACTTTGATGTCAGCCAGTGGCATCTCATTTGTGACACCTGCCGTTTGCTCAGGCCCTTTGAGGAGGCCACGTTATTTGTCAGTCGCCAGGACTGCGGGATGAACGATATCACTCCACTGCTTCATATCCTGGAAGAGATGCTGGTAAATCTGTCTGGTCAGGGGACTGGAGAAATGGCACCTAGATATCACGGCTACATAAGCCATGTGGGGGCTGAACTGGAGGAGGAGGAGGACATTGGAGCAAAAGCAATTTAGCAATGTGTAGCGAAATGGGTGGTTTTTCTACATAGGTGACAGGGCAGAAGGAGCAGGAGCAGGCAGAGGAGCTACAGGGCGAGGAGGAAGAGGAGGCAGAGGACCCAGACACACCGTGGGCGTGGCAGTATGCAGTGGAGATGGAGGCAGGAAGTTCCTCCGAGTCACTTGCACAAATGGCCCGATGCATGCTCACTTAATTGTCACCAGTAGGCAGAGGGATGACTTTTGGCGCTCCACTTTGTTGGACCCTCGCTAACGGTCCAAAATTGGGGCCTTTTTTACACCCACTGAAAGGGAGGACAAACTGAACTACTATAGAGACATCCTATGTAGTCAGTTGGCCACTGCCTATATGTGCCATCGTCCATCCTCTAAAAGGAAAAAAGAAAGAAGAGGAGGCAGCGCCTCGTGTGTTGAACCTTACAGCACTGTGTATAAGCACAGAAGCTACTGATTATGCTTACCAGAAGGGGTTGTGAAAGGTCACAACGCCTCCGAATCACCTTTTCTGGATGATTACCCGTCCAGTTTACGGGAGAAAAGAAGACTGCGTCTGCTGCCCCTGGTCTGTATCCCTTGCCGTGGTTGCGTCCATCCTCTTGCAGGTCTGACCGAGGGGGGCCCTCTGTGCTCACGTTCCACTGTCATGGCTGCTGGGGAAGGGTGGGGTGGCAGGAGCAGTACCAGCTCCATCAGCAGCAGCAGTCTAGAGTCGCTGATGAGTAACTTTCTTCACCCACCTAGTTAAGAAACTACTCACCAGCAGCAGCATCTAGACCTGGAGCAGAACCTGAACCAGCAGGTGGTGGCATACTTGGAGTGCACCCTGCCAGCCATCATCGAAGATCCGCTGGACTACTGGGCATCCAAATTGGATTTATTGGCACAACTGGCCGAGTTTGCCTTGGAAAAGCGGTCCTGCCCGGCCATTAGTGTGGCATCAGAATGGGTGTTTAGTGCGGCGGAGGCCAAGAAGAACTCGCTTGTCCACCCAAAATGTGGAGAGACTGACCTTTGTCAAGATGAATAAGGCATGGATCAGCCGGGATTTCCACCCAACAATGCCTGATGCATCAGACTAGATCATCCATGTTGCCACACCAACACTTTGACAAAAGAGACAGTTTTTTTCTGGCTACCTGCCTCAGCTACTATTCTGATGCAGCCACCTGCCATATGCCACACATCTGATGCCAAGTGCTCCTTCTTTCACCCACCATCTTCAGCTGGTACTGGTATTGCCACCGGGTCACCCTGTGGTATCCCGATGCTGCTTCCACCTCCACACTATGTCACCTTGCCACTCTGTGGTTTTCTGATGCTGATGCCACCTCCACACTATGTAACCTTGCCACTCTGTGGTCTCCTCATGCTGCTGCCACCTTTACACGATGTCACCTTGCCACTCTGTGGCCTCCTAATGCTGCTGCCACCTCCACACTGTCATTGTGTCACTCTATGGTCTTCTGATGCTGCTGCCACCTCCACACTATGTAACCTTGCCACTCTGTGGTCTCCTCATGCTGCTGCCACCTTTACACGATGTCACCTTGCCACTCTGTGGCCTCCTAATGCTGCTGCCACCTCCACACTGTCATTGTGTCACTCTATGGTCTTCTGATGCTGCTGCCACCTCCACACTATGTCTCTGGGCCACTCTTTGGTCTTCTGATGCTGCCGCCACCTCCACACTGTCGTTGTGCCACTCTGTGGTCTCCTCATGCTGCTTACACCTCACCTCTATGTCATAGTGCCAGTCTGTGGAATTCTCATGCTGTTCCCACCCTCCCCACTTCATGATTGTGCCACTATTTTGCCTTTTCGCCTGGCTGACATCATCATTTATTTGATTCTTCTTTTGATATGTCAGAAGGAAGCAAAAATGAGATGCACAATGGATCCTGTCTGTGTAGCAACTGTAAGGCCTGTATGGTCCCATCAGAATCGGCTTGTGATTTGTTAGCCTAAAGCAGGAGTTTGTACAAAACACAGAAGACATGCAAATATTCCATTCATGTGTCATCTCTGTTTTGGATTCACTCCAGTTTTTTTTTGGCATTAGCAATACTAATGGATTACTGACCAAATTTTGACCGAGTAAAGGCTTATGCTCCACAGACAGCACCTGTGTTTTGTGGGTTATTGTTCTGACGGATCAGAGGAAGGGCAAATTAATCAGTGACGTCAACACAAACTTACTGCTGACACCCTCTTCACTCTGTCGGGGGGCTCTACTTGTATAAGCATTTAATAGCACAGGTTCTGTAGACATCTATGTGGAATCAGCTGACGACGGTGTAAAAGTAGTGCACTTCTTCTTGGCGCTAACATCGACCTGTCAGGCTGAGTTCATACTTCACTTATTTGGGCAGTCACGGGGCTAAAGCTGACCAAATAACTGAAGTGTGCAATGATTCTAAGAGTGACGCCTGTCATCTGCATGTCATACTGACTCACAGTATTATTTCACTACCACAGCAGACTTTCTATGTGTGTTACTGCAAGGCACAGTGTTCTACACCACTATAAAGGCTCTCTGCAGCCAGGAAATAGCAGTTTTTTTTTAACGTGATTCGCCACAAATTAATTTGGATCAAGCCTTTTTTTTTTTTTTATTTGCTTATCTCTATTGATTTGATTCAAAGCAGCATATATACATGATTACTACACCAATACATAGGGTAGTGCATGACATTATCTGAGTGGCCCAAAAATGTCCAGGATACGGAAGGGTTCCAAATGAAAAACCCAGAGCCAGAATGTTGGTAGCAGCAGCACCATCTATCTGGCCAGAAGTAGTGGTAGTAGTAGCATTAGTAGTAGGCCCCAGTTGTCCCTGCTGGCTTTGGAAAGCCGCAACATTATAGTTGAGAAGAAAGAGGATGGGATAGTGAATTGGATGGCTCACTCCTCCTGTCAGTCCCAGCAGGAGGTGGAGGTGACTTCAGAATCTGACACCATGCCGTGAAGCCAGGGGTCCTCCTGCTCCTCCTCCTTGCAGCCCCAAAGAAGGCTTTCAGTGGAGTCCTCTCATTATATATTGACCTTTCCTAGAGGGCACCTTCCTTTTTCCTAAGAAGTGGCAAGAAAACCCCACCACATACTATGAAAGATAGTCAAGACAGTCTCACTGTTGATGGCTTCTGTGAGAGCAGTCAGAGTTTGTACTGCACTGAGAAGGAGGGTGAAGACCCCAGACATAGCCGTAATCTTGGTGCTCGCTATTGGCATTGTCGCCAGAGACAGTGGAAGTCGGGTAAGAGCAGGGGAGGGGGGGACCAAAGAACCAACCATGATATCCCACAGTCTGATAGAAGCGAAATGGAGGGTGAGGACTCTGATGACAATTGTGTGCTGGACAGGACCTGGGAGTCAGATTAGGGTGCTGAGGAGGAGGCCGCATAAGAGGAGGAAGGTGATGGCAGCAGCAATAAAGGGCAGAGGCCACGTTCCTCCAAGGGCCACATCTGTTTCAGGATCTGATGATGCTGCTGATGCTATTGGTGGGTTAGGCCCACAACGTGCATGAGCTAAGCTGAGCTCGGCTGCCTCTGCTGCATGAGTATCTTCCGTCTAGCACGTTTTCTCCACAGTGACGGAAGACAAAAGCATTGCAAGAGCAAGAGCAAAATAAGTTTCATATTTATCTCAGAACAGATGCTAATGCTCAAGCAGCAGTGTACCACAACGGAAGAAGAGCAGCTGACACATCTTGCTGTTCACCTATAGCTGTTATGGGACAACCAAAATAAATCTGCCATGTAGGAGAATGAAGATGAGGAGCTTCCACCACAAGAGGAGGAGGAGTCGGAGGTGGAGGAGCAAGAGGACAATGATCATGGTGACACCGACTAAGACACCCAATCGTCTCAGTGGAAGGCGGAGCCAGAAAGAACTGGCTTCTCGGGCACACTGGGCAGAACCTCTATGCTCATTTGGTTGGTGGTGTCAAAGAAATATTAATAAAATTGTTTACTTAATCAAAGATCATTCACTGTATTTAGACAGCAATGATTTACATACAGCACTCTTGTTTTAACTATATTCACATCGTGAAGCATAATATGATGTTCCTTTAACCACCTCAGCCCCCCTAGCTTAAACACCCTTAATGACCAGGCCACTTTTTACACTTCTGCACTACACTACTTTCACTGTTTATTGCTTGGTCATGCAACTTACCACCCAAATGAATTTTACTTCCTTTTCTTCTCACTAATAGAGCTTTCATTTGGTGGTATTTCATTGCTGCTGACATTTTAATTTTTTTTGTTATTAATCGAAATTTACAGTTTTTTTTGCAAAAAAATGACATTTTTCACTTTCAGTTGTAAATTTTTTTTTAAAAAAACGACATCCATATATAAATTTTTCTCTATATTTATTTTTCTACATGTCTTTGAAAAAAAAAAAATCTTTGGGTAAAAAAAAAATGGTTTGGGTAAAAGTTATAGCGTTTACAAACTATGGTACAAAAATGTGAATTTCCGCTTTTTGAAGCAGCTCTGCCTTTCTGAGCACCTGTCATGTTTCCTGAGGTTCTACAATGGCCAAACAGTACAAACACCCCACAAATGACCCCATTTCGGAAAGTAGACACCCTAAGGTATTCACTGATGGGCATAGTGAGTTCATAGAACTTTTTATTTTTTGTCACAAGTTAGTGGAAAATAATGATTTTATTTTAATTTTCTTACAAAGTCTCATATTCCACTAACTTGTGACAAAAAATAAAAACTTCCATGAACTCACTATGCCCCTCACGAAATACCTTGGCGTGTCTTCTTTCCAAAATGGGGTCACGTGTGGGGTAGTTATACTGCCCTGGCATTCTAGGGACCCTAATGTGTGGTAAGTAGTTTGAAATCAAAATGTGTAAAAAATGACCTGTGAAATCCTAAAGGTGCTCTTTGGAATGTGGGCCCCTTTGCCCTCCTATGCTGCAAAAATGTGTCACACATCTGGTATCGCCGTACTCAGGAGAAGTTGGGCAATGTGCTTTGGGGTGTCATTTTACATATACCCATGCTGGGTGAGATAAATATCTCGGCAAAAGACAACTTTTCCCATTTTTTTATACAAAGTTTGCATTTGACCGAGATATTTCTCTCACCCAGCATGGGTATATGTAAAATGACACCCCAAAACATTCCCCAACTTCTCCTGAGTACGGCGATACCAGATGTGTGACACTTTTTTGCAGCCTAGATGCGCAAAGGGGCCCACATTCCTTTTAGGAGGGCATTTTTAGACATTTGGATCCCAGACTTCTTCTCACGCTTTAGGGCCCCTAAAATGCCAGGGCAGTATAAATACCCCACATGTGACCCTATTTTGGAAAGAAGACACCCCGAGGTATTCAATGAGGGGCATGGCGAGTTCATAGAATTTATTTTTTTTGCCACAAGTTAGCGGAAATTATTATTTTTTTTTTTCTCACAAAGACTCCCTTTCCGCTAACTTGGGACAAAAATTTCAATCTTTCATGGACTCAATATGCCCCTCAGTGAATACCTTGGGGTGTCTTCTTTAAAAAATGGGGTCATTTGTGGGGTGTTTGTACTGCACTGGCATTTGAGGGTCTCCGCAATCATTACATGTATAGCCAGCATTAGAAGTTTCTGCTATTCTCCTTATATTGAGCATGCGGGTAATGAGATTTTTTTTTTTCCGTTCAGCCTCTGGGCTGAAAGAAAAAATGAACGGCACAGATTTCTTCATTCGCATCGATCAATGTGGATGAAAAAATCTCTGCCCAAAAAAAAGGAGGGGAAAGGCGTCTGCCAGGACATAGGAGCTCCGCCCAACATCCATACCCACTTAGCTCGTATGCCCTGGCAAACCCGATGTAATGACCGGCGTCACGCACAGGGAGGGAAAAGGGAAAGCCCTGCCCAAGGGAGAGGGAAAGGTGGTGACCCCTGACTCACCTTGCGGTTGGCACCTGACTGCCCTGACGTCCCTAGACGGGTTCCTCACCCGTGCGGCGATCACGTGCCTAAACCCTGGCTTTCCCTAAAATGAGCCCTAGATAGTGAACGGGCCGGTGGGATCGCTAGTCCGCACCACTAACACTAAGAGGGAAACACCAGGGAGAGGACAGACAATACAGACAATCACATACACCCAGGTGGGCGACCACAGCAGACCACAAAGGTCCAACAGGGATCCGGAGGGTAGTGTTCTGGACCAACAACCAGAGAACGCAGCAACACAGCTCCAGAGGGTCAGAATAGATGTCCAGGCAGGAAGCTCTATATCTGGCAACCAGAGAAGTGTGAGAGGGGAATATAAGGAGGTTGGGAGTGCTGGACAAGGAACAGCTGAGGAGAAAGAGCTACGGATCCCTGAGTGAGCCAAAAGGGTTGCAAAGCAAACCCAGAAAGCTACCATAAGGAAACAGCCCTATCTTACATAGAGCGCGCAGCCAACCGCTGCGACTTCCTGACCCCGGGTATAACGGAGTCAGGCGTGGTTCTTGACACCCTCGTGACATCCGATTTCTCCATTCACATCAATCGATGTGGATGAATAAATCATTGCCGGGATTTATTTTATTTTTTTTATATACAAAGTGTTTGCCAAAGTATATGAACACCGCCGCCTCCTCAGCTCATATGCCTCGGCAAACGTATCTTTTACTGCAGAGGAGAAATCTCGTCTTGCAGCGCCGCATACACCGACTTTTGCGTAATCTGACAGCAGCGCAATGCTTCTGTCAGAATGCACATCAGTGCTGCAGCTAGTCGATCGGTTGGTCCACCTGGAAGTTAAAAAAAAAAAAAAAGAAAAAACCAGGCCGCAACGCAATAAATTATTAACTTTATAATAACATTTGAACGGAACATATAAACTTTATTTAACTTTTTGAACTGAACGTTAACTTTTTTGCTTACCGGTGTTTTTTTTTTTTGTTTTTTTACCTTTATAGGACAAACCTCTCCTTCCCCATGGGACAATGTGCAAAGCGCAAATCGCCCAAAGATGTGGCGAAGTACATTATGCACTTTATCCCAGGTGAAAGTAGAGGTTTGCAGCAGCTGTGAGTGAAAGGGCCCTAATAGCCCTGTGTGCCTGTCCTGTGAGATGCAATCCCTATGCTAAGTGTACCTGTGTGTGGTACTTCCGGAAAAACTCCCCTAAGCATAGGGCAGGGTGGTCAGGGCAGTCAGGACAGAAATAGCGGGTGTCACGCCTTATTCCACTCCTGCTACAGACACAACATCTTTTTCGGGGTGACGGTTGGGTTGAGGTACCAGCAACGACATTGGTGAAATGTCGCTCGTGTAGACGGCTCACTACACTGGTGGTTGGGGCCACAGAACCTCCTGGATACAGGAGGTTCGCGATGATCTCTTCCTGAAATTTGAGGAAGGATCCTGTTCTCCCAGCCTTACTGTAGAGAACAAAACTATTGTACATCGCCAATTGAATCAAATATACAGACACCTTCTTATACCAGCGTCTGGTGCGTCGGGAAACTAAATAGGGAGTCAACATCTGGTCATTAAAGTCCACCCCTCCCATGAGCGCATTATAGTCGTGGACTGAGAGGGGCTTTTCAATGACACTGGTTGCCCGTTCAATTTGTATTGTTGTGTCTGCGTGAATGGAGAAGAGTATGTAAACGTCACGCTTGTCTCTCCATTTCACCGCGAGCAGTTCTTCGTTACACAAGGCAGCCCTCTCCCCCCTTGCAAGACGGGTGGTAACGAGCCGTTGGGGGAAGCCCCGGCGACTAGGTCGCACGGTGCCACAGCAGCCAATCTGTTATAGGAACAAATGCCTGAAGAGGGGCACACTTGTGTAAAAATTGTCCACATAAAGATGGTACCCCTTGCCAAATAAGGGTGACACCAAGTCCCAGACTGTCTTCCCACTGCCCCCCAGGTAGTCAGGGCAACCGACCGGCTCCAGGGTCTGATCTTTTCCCTCATAGATCCGAAATTTGTGAGTATAGCCTGTGGCCCTTTCACAGAGCTTATACAATTTGACCCCATACCGGGCGCGCTTGCTTGAGATGTATTGTTTGAAGCCAAGGCGCCCGGTAAAATGTATAAGGGACTCGTCTACGCAGATGTTTTGCTCAGGGGTATACAAATCTGCAAATTTGTTGTTGAAGTGGTCTATGAGGGGCCGAATTTTATGGAGCCGGTCAAAAGTTGGGTGGCATCTGGGACGGGAGGTGGTGTTGTCGCTAAAGTGCAGGAAACGCAGGATGGCTTCAAATCGTGCCCTGGACATAGCAGCAGAGAACATGGGCATGTGATGAATTGGGTTCGTGGACCAATATGACCGCAATTCATGCTTTTTGGTTAGACCTATGTTGAGGGGAAGGCACAGATTTTTTTTTAATTTGGAAACTTGGACTGGTTTCCACTGGAAAGGCTGGGCATAATAGCTTCCCGGGTTGGCGGCTATAAATTGAGTGGCATATCGATTTGTTTCTGCCACGACTAAGTCCAAGAGCTCCGCAGTCAAGAACAGCTTAAAAAATCCCAGTGCCGAACCGATCTGAGCTGTCTCAACCTGAACTCCAGACTGGGCGGTGAAAGGGGGAACTACAGGTGCGGCTGAAGTTGGGGACTGCCAATCAGGGTTTGACAACACCTCAGGGACTCTAGGGGCTCTACAGGCCTGTCTGTGCGGTGGCTGCGACGGGGTAACTATTGCACGTGCCACCGTACCAGCTTCAACTGTCCTTCTTGTGCTCGCCACTTCAACATGTTGTACGGCAGTGCTGGTACTAGGTCCAGGGAGGGCTGCGCTGCTGGTGTATGCCTCACCATGTAATCCAACAGCGCCAGACCCACTCTGCTGCTCTTGAAGCGGATCCTGCGCAACCTGTGGTCTAGCAACAACGGGCCGGGTACGCCTGGTGCTATCAGGGACCTCAACCTCCTCGTCCAATCTTTGGGTCAGACTGCCACTACTTTCTACAGGTTCATATTCTGACCCGCTAGATTCGTCAGATGAGGGTTCCCATTCCTCATCCGACTGGGTCAGAAGCCTGTAGGCCTCTTCAGAAGAATACCCCCTGTTTGACATTTGGACTACTAAATTTAGGGGTATTCCCTGAGAATACCCAAGAAAAAAAGCAAGCCTGTCTTACAAATGGGAGGCTAGCGAAGTACCGGAGGCCGCTGCGATTGATAAAAAATATCAAAACAGATTTTTTTTTATCGCGGAGCAGAGAAGCCATTTTATCGAGGAGCAGAGAAGCCATTTAACACCTTATATTTATAAATATAAGGTGTTAGATGGCTTCTGATTCGATTTTTTAAAAATCATCAACCTGCCAGCAGCGATCATTGGCTGGCAGGTTGCTGACGAAATACTCCTCGAACTTTTGCCGGCCCGCAATGCGCATGCGCGGGCCGGCTGTGACCGAAATCTCGCATCTCTCGAGATGACGCGTATATGCGTGACTGTGCCTGCAGCTGCCGCCTCCGGAACGCGATCCTGCGTTAGGCGGTCTGGAGTCGGTTAAATGATCACAATTCAATAATGATCATTTATTTGTTCACATCAACAATTTCAGTAACATCATTAAGTTACTACCTACATTTTCGATACACAATTATCGACATTAGCTTTAGAATTGTAATGATTATCTGGTCATTTAAATCCGCCATTACATACTCACATTCCCCAGATCTTAAACCAATCGAACATCAGTGGGATGTGGTAGAAAAACAAGTCCAATCCATGAAGCCCATTTTGTGCAGTACCTTTGACCTTTTTTGGTACAGTATGTGCAATTATTGTTTTATTGCATAAAGTTATGTATTGTTGTTAAAGGGGATATTAATTATTGATATTTATGCAAATCTCAATAATTAATATTCATAAATAGGCGTGAGTTGTCTAGTGATGACTCCGCCAATTTATGCCTAAATCATAACATAAATAACCTAGCCTAACTAGGTTAACTAGCTAGCTACCTCTGTTACCTATACACTCCACTGAACTACCTGCGGCTATTGCTGCGGTGCCTTACTACTACAAAAGACTACACACTGTGCTTAAATAAAAGGTATTTATTAACACACTATACGTCACAGTCTAATATTTGCTTATAATTATATATATCTATATCAATGGAATAGATATATATATATATTTATAGCAGCGCACAGCAATATAAGTAAACACACTATAACAACACACTAATACGGTTCTAACTACGCTAACACAGTCCCAGGTCCTCCCCAGGATCTAACTACAATTACAATAATACACTTACATACACACAATTATTGGTAACCCACCCGCCTGGCTACTCACTGTCCCTACGGGGTTGCAAGGGGGTTAATCACACAATTGGGGCACTGCAGGGGTTAATACATGCAGGCCAAGGAACACAGGGTAGTAACTATGCAGAGGTAACCCAAGAAAGGGTTAACAAGACAGCAGCAGTAAAGGGGCTACTGCTGGGGCTACACACAGGGTAATGCGGGGGTTAATGCTCAGCAGGGACTTGCAGGGCAGAGCAGGGCTGAGGCAGGGCAGCATGTAGTGAAGGGGTTAATGGTCAGGGCTCTGCAGGGACAGGGTAATGCAGGGGTTCTGCAGGGACTGGCAATGCAAAGGTTAATTCTCTGCAGGGACAGGGCAGGGTTGATGCAGAGCAGGGGAACAGGACACTGAAGGGGTTAATGCTCTGCAGCGACTTGACTGCAGGGGTGTTTGGTCAGGGCAGGGGAACAGGGCACTGAAGGGGTTAATGGGGCAGTGCTGCTTAGCCATCCAGCAGGACTAAGCACACTGCTCGATTATCTCTCCTTCCTGTCTTCACTGGAGCAGATCGACTGCTCGGTCTTCCCCTCCTCTGGACTGGTGGAGCTAATGCAGCACAGCTTGTGAGTGCTGCCTGCGTTCCTCTCTGTGTTTCAGCGCCAGAAGCACTCTCCTTCAGGGGGGATGTCGGGGGTCCTGTGTCCTAGCGAACCGCAGCCCGGATGGCTGCCTGAGCTCTCTTCTAAGTAGGGGGATGACTCCTGAGCGCAGAGCACAGCGCTCTGCTGGGCGGCAGGCAGGGGTTCTCCGTCTGAGCGCCAGATGCGCTCTTCTTCAAGGGGGGGCCCCCAACCTGCCCGAGCGCAGTGCCACTGGGGTATTTAAACCCCGCGGCGCTCGCTCCCGTTTTCCCGCCCTGCAGGTGTGCGCACATCACCGCACCAGCCCGCGCTCCCAGGCAGGGGGATCCTTTGATCCTCCCGCCTGTGGAGATATTGCATATCTCTGGCGCTGTAATTACAGCGCCGGAGGTGAGCGGCACACAGGGGCATGGGAACTCTTTGTTCCCATGTCCCTGTTAGGCATACCATCTTTGGCGCTGCCGGAGGTGGTAACAAAGGTGGTGACAAAGGGCAGAGGATCTTTATTGATCATCTGCCCTTTGAAGAGGCCGAAACTGGACATAATTGTCCAGTTTTTGGTCTCTCCCCACCCAGCAGGCACATTCCAGAGGTGGGGGGGGGGCATCCATGGGAGCTTCTGGGCACAGTTTAACTGTATATATAAAACAGGGTTTGAAGGGGCAGCAATAAGCCCACCTACAATATATTATATACATAGAGATGTATGCTGACAAGGGGGTATACATACATCTCTATGTATACACCTACCACCTGGACTGGCCCATGCAAAAGGGCCAATATATATGCATATATATGTAAGGGCATACATACATATATATTTAAATCCAACACTTCCCTCAACAATTGTTAGGTATATTATATGTTTTGGCCGTTAGTTCCAGAAAGATGTATGGTTGGCAGGAACAGGGCTAACCATCCTGTTCCTCCCCTCTTGGTCGGAGTAGGCTGGTCCTGCTTCCTGCCCCGAAGGGAAGTTTGTGTATAGACACAGAGAGGAGAAGAAGTACACTGCAGAACTCCTGCTCCTTTGAAATCTTTCCCAGAGAGACCAATTGTTTTTCTGCCTCAAGCAAATACTTGAGTGAGAGTGAACAGCAGAAAACTGCATTACTGATGCTGCCATGGGACTTTGTCTCAGACACCCATCACCCAAGACTACTATTAGACCGGTTATAGTTCAAATCTAGACTTGATAGTGGACATCTACTATCCTCATGTATACACACTGTACTATTGATTAATTGAACGTTTATTGAATGGTTAGGTACACTTAAGCAGGTGATTTTAATGTTATGAGATTGATTAGTGTTACGGACAGTGGGTGTGGACCCACTGTGCAAATGAAGCAGTTTGGCTTTGGGCTAAACCTAAGGGCACTGTCCTGGTGGTTTCCTGGTATTCACCCTTTAACCCCTGTAAAGTGATCTGGACTTCCCCACAAGGAGGCCGCTGCCTTCTGGAGTAGTCCTGGTGTAGTTGGCTGCTGACCCACAGGGGCCAGAGACACTGGTGCAAAGCGCCAAGAACACAGGCAAAAGTGTAGTCTGAACACAGTTCCAAAGTCACGGCAGGCTGAGTACAAGCGTAATCCAGGTCACAGTTCCAAGGTTGAGGCAGGCAGCAAGGAGCAGACTCAGAAGACAAACAAGATTCAGTACACAGATATTGAGAAAAGCTCACTTTCACTGATTACTACAGTAGCAAGGAATAATCTCAAAGCTCAGGTGAGGAGGTGCAACCACAGCCCAGCTAAATAGGGAGACTGATCAGCAACCTTGACAGGGTAAGGTGGAACGCATAAACACTCTCAGTGCTGAAGGAAAGTTCACAGATCTATAACCCCAATTCACACAGGGAGAGCAGAGAAACGTCCGCTCCTGCCCGGGACAGCAAGTCTGTAGCGGGCACGGACTGCCAGCGTGACAATTAGTGTATGTCTGAATAGGAGCTGTAGTCACTAAATGGCAGGAAATTGTTAATCAAGACTATTTGCAAAGTTGCTTCACTTTTAGACATACAGTATTGGAACAAACAAAAATGGTTACAAGGTGTTCATATCCTCTGATGCATCTAGAATAACAATTATTAGAAAGTGAAAGAAAATCAAACATAAGAATAAATAAACCATTGTAACAACCCACCCCACCCTCCACTGAACATTCCGAACAGTCTTGATAGATGCAGGAAAAAACAATGCTGTTTTGAACAAACACTGTTCAGGGGCTGTGGCAGATGATGGGGGGCCATTTCTTTGAAGGCTAATTTTGATCTTGTTTTAAAGCTGATAATCTATACTTTTACCAAGCTTAGTCATGGCACTAGTCCTGATACATTACAATTCCCAGCCCTTAGAAATGAGTCCCAGTTAAAGCTGAGCTGATTTCTAATCACTTTACCTTTCCATGTATCTAGCTGTGTGATCTTGGTCTTGTTTAAAAGCTTAGATTGGCTTTGAAACTAGAACAGGCTTAGACCTGTAGCTGCTACTCAGCCCAAGATATGAAGGATTATATTATCCCTTCTGCCTACAGTTGACTGTGATCTCAGCCAACCAGGAGGAGGGGGCAGTTGGGAAGAGCTAATGGGCTATGGGAGAAGAGAAAAAAAAAAGATTATCACCCCTGTTTTGAATGTTTATGACACCAGAGGGAAGGTAACATGGGCTACTTTTATCAATCCCCCTTCAATGATCAATTAGAGACAATACCTGTTCTCTGTCACATATGGGTGTCTTTTTTTCCAGAAAAGACATGTGAAAATGAGAGCTTGTTCATCTAATCACCCCTCACCCCTCTGTGCCTTCATGGAATCCCTGACCCAGAGGTTTAACAACATCTGAATCACGGTGTCAAATAAGTCACACAAACAAACATCAATAAAGTTCACAATTCACACTCACCCTATCCTTTCTACATTCTATGTTTAGTTTAAAATATTGCAACCACTTCTCTAGCGATACCCGTTACATGCTGCAGTAAAAGCAACTATAACTACAGAGCCATATCTAATGTATTTCTGACAGATGAGAAACGTTTCCATCAGTCAGAAAAATTGTTCTCTTATTGTCACTATGAACTACAATTACAACTCACCTGCAAACTTCAATGTCTCATACAGCTAAATTTAAGAAAACAAATTAAAAAGTTATGACTTATACAAATGCTACTGGGTCTTAAAACACACTTCAGTCACCTGAGTTAAGCACCAGCTATATTCACCTCAGACATAAATTCTAAATTTTTTGGGAGGGTTTTTCCAATTTTGATGTGACTGTTGGGAGATTAATACATGAATAAGATGTATATGTTTTACTGTTCTAGAATGTTCCTTCTCATATTATTTTCACTAACAATTGTGCAACTAACGACTAACAGTTTATTTTATCAGGCGGCAATAGGTTATCTGAAATCAGATCCTATTTTGTACAGTGTTGCTTTATTTTTAAACAAGTGTGAGTTATCCTATTAAAACAGTAAGAGAATATATATAGATATAGAAAATAATGTCAGGTTATGACAAATTGGTCTGAGGTGCAGTGAAATGAACCTCCTATGTTGAATTTCTTTCCAGAACAAATTGAAGGAATCAAATTTGTTGCCCACATTCTGTGGATGAACTCAGCAGGTGTAATACTTCATTTCAGGTAGTTGAACTAAATTACATAACGGTATCAATTTTGGAAAGGAAAACTTGTGAATTACACAAAATTGCACATATGTTTACATAACAGTTTAAAGTTATTTCAGATAGAAATTTCTTAAAGCAACTTCTTTTTTTTTTTTTCAGTTTTTATTTTTTGCAGTGACCTAAAGGATAACTTGGGTACACCTAATAGTACAAGGGGGTTTCTTTTTTTTTTTTTTTTTTTTTTTTTTACACAATAGTAAAGTCATTGGAACTAAGAAGCAATAAAAATGGAACTATACATTGACTAAAACGAAAATACAATTTAAAGGCAAATGACTATTTAAGATTCTTCAAAGTAGCTGTCTCCAAGACTTAATAACATTTTTCTAATTTTTGTAATATTTTTATGCCATTTTCCTTATGGGACTGAATGATTTTTTCAAATTTTTTATTTTTTTAAAATGTTCAGTTGTTTAGTACAAGGGTTACAAAATCAGACTGTTTGATGAGTATCACTTCTCAGTCCTGTCATCTAAAAGCTTATTTGAAGCTTATCTCTTATCTCCTCATTTCAGAAACACTGATTGAAGCCAAATTCTTATCAGTTAAGAAAGAGTTTAGCTATCATGAGTGTTTATGAAGTTAGGAGGTCCGATGTAAGGCTACACATGAATTTTCAGCTGAACTCAGGAGTGACAGTCTGCAAATAGACAGATTTTTTTAACTCTTGTATCTCAATAACAGCTCAACATTTTTAATAAATACCAATTAAAAAAATATATATTTTTAGTCCAAAATGAATAAAATGCAATCATAAAAAACTGCCCCGAATGTGTCAATAGCCTTTGACCTCTTCAGGACACAGGGCGTACAGGTACGCCCTTATGTCCTGGTACTTAAGGACACAGGGCTTACCTGTACGCCCTGTGTATTTCCGATCACCGCACGGCGGGCGGTGATCGGAAGCCGGTGCCTGCTCAAATCATTGAGCAGGCACCTCGGCTAAATGCACGGGGGGTCCCGTGACCCCCCCATGTCAGTGATCGCCGCGAACCGCAGGTCAATTCAGACCTGCGGTTTGCGGCTTTTTATTGTGCTGGCAGTGGTGCCATCGGGTCCCCGTGGGGCTGTGGGGGGGACCCGATGGCATGGAAGTTAGCACGATGCCTTCCTGAGGCATCTGCGCTGCCTTCCGGTGACGAGCCTGTGAGATCCAGCCCCCTGGATCTCACAGGCCGGAAGATGTATGAGTAATACTCACTGTATTACTCATACAGCCAATGCATTCCAATACAAAAGTATTGGAATGCATTGCAAAGGATTAAACCCCCAAAAGTTCAAGTCCCAAAATGAGACAAAAGATAAAGTAAAAAAAAAAATTAAAAAAATAAATTTCCCCCCCAAAAATAAAAAGTTTCAAGTAAAAATAAACAAAAACATAATTTTCCCCAAATAAAGTAAAAAAAAATTGGTAAAACATAGGGTGTTGAGGGAAGGGTTGAGACGCATGCATATATATATACATACATACATGCAAACACGTGCATGCATGTATGATATATATGCATGCATTAATCACGTTATAGGAGGATGTGCGCGGATGTTCCCAGCATCTGCGCACATCTGCCCTTAGTGGCCCACAGGGGCTCATGAAGGCCCCTGTGGGATATATGTGATCCCTTTTAATATATGTAGGGGCTTGTGCCCCCTTATGATGTAGGGGCTTGTGCCCCCTTATGATGTAGGGGCTTGTGCCCCCTTATGATGTAGGGGCTTGTGCCCCCTTATGATGTAGGGGCTTGTGCCCCCTTATAGTGTAGGGGCTTGTGCCCCCTTATTTGTGCCACCTTATATATCCCCTTATATAATCCACCTTAGATATGATTAATGTATACATGTGTATGGATGTGCCCCAAGCATCAATACACATGTATATTATATATATCCCCCCCCCTCCTACAACTGAAACCAGGTGCATCGGTGTGAATGTGCCCCAAGCATTCGCACCGATGCAATCTGGCTAATTGCATCAGGATGACCGGACCCTTGTCTGGTCATTCTGATGCAATTAGCCAGATTGCATCGGTGCGAATGCTTGGGGCACATTCACACCGATGCACCTGGTTTCAGTTGTAGGAGGGGGGGGGGGATATATATAATATACATGTGTATTGATGCTTGGGGCACATCCATACACATGTATACATTAATCATATCTAAGGGGGATTATATAAGGGGATATATAAGGTGGCACAAATAAGGGGGCACAAGCCCCTACACTATAAGGGGGCACAAGCCCCTACACTATAAGGGGGCACAAGCCCCTACATCATAAGGGGGCACAAGCCCCTACATCATAAGGGGGCACAAGCCCCTACATCATAAGGGGGCACAAGCCCCTACATCATAAGGGGGCACAAGCCCCTACATATATTAAAAGGGATCACATATATCCCACAGGGGCCTTCATGAGCCCCTGTGGGCCACTAAGGGCAGATGTGCGCAGATGCTGGGAACATCCGCGCACATCCTCCTATAACGTGATTAATGCATGCATATATATCATACATGCATGCACGTGTTTGCATGTATGTATGTATATATATATGCATGCGTCTCAACCCTTCCCTCAACATAGGGGGGGAAAAAATTGACATATTAGGTATCGCTGCATGCGTATCAACCGGCTCTATAAACACATGACCTAACCCTTAAAAAAAAAACAAAAAAAAAAAAAACTGTGCTAAATAAACCATTTTTTTGTCACCTTACATCACAAAAAGTACAACAGCAAGCGATCAAAAAGGCGTACGCCCAACAAAATAGTACCAATCTAACCGTCACCTCATCCGGCAAAAAATGAGCCCCTACAATCACCCCCAAAAAAATATAAAAATATGGCTCAGAATATGGAGACACTAAAACATCATTTTTTGTTTTAAAAAAAGCTGTTATTGTGTAAAACTTACATAAATAAAAAAAAAGTATACATATTTGGTATTGCCACGTCCGTATCGACCGGCTCTATAAAACTATCACATGACCTAATTCCTCAGATGAACACCGTAAAAAATAAAAATATAAAAACTGTGCAAAATAAACAATTTTTTGTCACTAGAGTTGAGCGGACACCTGGATGTTCGGGTTCGAAGAGTTCAGCCGAACTTGAAAAAAAAGTTCGGGTTCGGGACCCGAACTTGACCCGAACTTGACCCCAAACCCCATTGAAGTCAATGGGGACCCGAACTTTTGGGCACTAAAATGGCTCTAAAATAGTCCTGGAAAGGGCTAGAGGGCTGCAAAAGACATCAAAATGTGCTTAAGAGCATGACAACTGTTCTGCAAACAAATGTGGATAGGGAAATGACTTAAAATAACATAAAATACATAAAAATTAAAAATAACAATCTGGATCTAGGAGTAGGAGGTTGAGGAGGCGGTAGATGGGTGGATGTGGCGGTGTATGTTGACGTGGCGGTGTAGGTGGAAGCGGCGGTGAAGGAGGAATAGGTAGCCAACACTGATTTGTGTTATTTTTAATTTTTAAATTGGGGTATCCCCCAAAATATTGGGACATATAACAAAATAAAACAAAGAATAAGTGCACTTGAGTACAAGAATGGATGGTTGAGGCTGGTATAAATGTCTATTCTGCACAAGGTACGGACAAGTCCTGTGGGATCCATGCCTGGTTCATTATAATAAACGTAAGCTTGTCCACATCGGCTGCGGCCTGTGATAATGCTCTCTGCCGTACTAAACACACGTTCACACTATACACTGGCTGCAGGGCAGGTCAGCACCTCCAAGGCTGACAAAGCTTTTCCACATTTTGGCCATGCTAACCCTGCCTTCTCAGGTGCTGGCGGTGCCCCAGCTGCATTGGCGACCTCTTCCTCCTCCTCCTCTGCCGTCGCCTTGTGCTTCCACTGTGCCCCCGCTGTCAGGTGGGAATGCTATCATCAGCAGCGTGCGCTTGTAGTCGCGCATCTTCCGATTAGTAACAGATGTTTTCACTAAATTTAGTTCCCTGTCAGAAATGCAGAGCAGGGGTTCATTCACAGCAAAAGGGGGTTCATGTCACCCAGCAATAGAACAGAGGATTTTGAGAGATTTAGGCCCCTGTCACCCAGGCACAGCAGAGGTTTATTCACGGCAAAAGGGGGTTCATGTCACCCAGCAATAGAACAGAAGATTTTGAGAGATTTAGGCCCCTGTCACCCAGGCACAGCAGGGGTTTGTATACGCCAAAAATGGTAAAATGTCACGCGACAATTGAAAATAAGATTTTTTTTCAATTTAGGGCACTAAAATTGGCACATTTTTTGCATTAAAATGGCTCTAAAATTGTCCTTGAAAAGACTAGAGGGATGTAAAAGGCACTAAAATGTACTTGGCAACTGCTCTGCAAACAAATGTGGATAGGGAAATAACTTAAAATAAAATAACTAAAAATTACAAATTATTAACCTGCAACTCAGAGAAGGAGGTGGATATGGAGTCGGAGGTTGAGGAGGCGGTGAATGTGGTGTTGTTGGTGGAGGCAGCAATAGAGGAGGAGGAGGCATCCAACAATGTTTTATTTTTATTTTTAATTGGGTAGGTAGCCCCCAAAATATTGGGACAAATAAAACAAAAAGAAAACAAAAGGAAAAGAGAAGTGTAGCAGCTCTCACCTGCTCTTCCTTTAATTGTGAGCACGGATGGCCCGTGTCAGGTGTGGGCAGCAAATACGAAAAGAAGTTGAGAAAAATCCAGCTCCACTTGGATAAAGGAATGTGCGTTTATTCAGCTTGCGGTTAAAAACTCATCCAAGAATTACAATAATTAGCAGTCTTGTCTACGCGTTTCGGGCTACCAGAGACAATTCCAGCCCTTCTTCATGACACAGAAAGACATTAAAAGTGAGACCTTTTAAAGGGGAGGGTGCACCTGAGTTCACTGATTGTTTCAACAGGCCTGTAACCGCCCCCAGGAAAGGGTGCCACACCTTCAGTTAACTCTTCTCATGAAAATTAAATAAAAGAAAAAACCAAAATATAACCATATATATGCATAGAGAAAATATATATGTATATAGTAGCTATGCAAAAGCTATATTATACAAAGATATACATATAAGAAGGATACATAAGGTATAAACTGGATATAAAGTAGTGATTTAGCAGAATATGGTGGAATGTAATGGAAGTCAGATCAACAGAAGATTAGTTACTATAGAATTCTCAGGAAAAGGAGGAATTCATACACTAAATTATTAGTATGTGAATTATTGCTGCAAGATCAGATCTAGGCGTTTGTTAAGCCCCTCAGGTTGGCGTGTGTTCAGTGAGAAAATCCAAAAAGATTCTCTATTTAATAATTTTCTTCTATAGTCTCCTCCACGCTTTGGCAGAAAAACTTTTTCTATTCCTTGTACTATCATATCTGATGTGTCCCCACCATGGCAGACCGCAAAATGCAGACTAGCTGCAGACACATTGCGACTGCCATGGTGGGGCACATCAGAGATGTGTTTGCGTATTCTAGATTTTATTGCATTAATGGTGCAGCCCACGTATTGCAATTTACATTTTGTGCAAGTGATCAAATAAACAGCGTGGGTTGTATTGCAATTGAGATACGCTTTCATTGGAAAAAAACTTTGTTGTTTGCAGTTGAGGAAAAAGTTTTGGATTTTAACATATGTGTGCAGCAAATGCATCTGTGGTGTCCGCACTTATAACTCCCCTTGGTCCTAAGCCACACTGGTTGCGATTTTTTCTCTTCTTGATATAGGCTAGGGCTGACATAGTTTGCAATTGTGGGCGCCCTTCTAGCTGCGCATTTAACCCCATCTGCAACCATGTCAGTCCAACTGGTGAATGCCATAAATATAAATATGGCTTTCAGAAAATGGAAGCACAAAAACATGATTTAAAAAAAAATATATTAAAAAATTATTGTGTAAATCCAAAATAAAATAAAAAAATTGACATATTAGGTATTGCTGTGTAGTTACGACCTGCTCTGTCAGGTGAACATTGTAAATAACAAAAAATAAAACCTGTGCCAGAACTGTCATTTTTTGGTTACCTTGCCTCACAAAAAGAGTAATATATATATATATATATATATATATACACTGCTCAAAAAAATAAAGGGAACACAAAAATAACACATCCTAGATCTGAATTAATTAAATATTCTTCTGAAATACTTTGTTCTTTACATAGTTGAATGTGCTGACAACAAAATCACACACAAATTAAAAAATGGAAATCAAATTTTTCAACCCATGGAGGTCTGGATTTGGAGTCACACTCAAAATTAAAATGGAAAAACACACTACAGGCTGATCCAACTTTTATGTAATGTCCTTAAAACAAGTCAAAATGAGGCTCAGTAGTGTGTGTGGCCTCCACATGCCTGTATGACCTCCCTACAACGCCTGTGCATGCTCCTGATGAGGTGGCGGACGGTCTCCTGAGGGATCTCCTCCCAGACCTGGACTAAAGCATCTGCCAACTCCTGTACAGTCTGTGGTGCAACGTGACATGGGGGATAGAGCGAGACATGATGTCCCAGATGTGCTCAATTGGATTCAGGTCTGGGGAACGGTGGGGCCAGTCCATAGCATCAATGCCTTCGTCTTGCAGGAACTGCTGACACACTCCAGCCACATGAGGTCTAGCATTGTCTTGCATTAGGAGGAACCCTAGGCCAACCGCACCAGCATATGGTCTCACAAGGGGTCTGAGGATCTTATCTCGGTACCTAATGGCAGTCAGGCTACCTCTGGCGAGCACATGGAGGGCTGTGCGGCCCTCCAAAGAAATGCCACCCCACACCATTACTGACCCAATGCCAAACCGATCATGCTGGAGGATGTTGCAGGCAGCAGAACGTTCTCCACGCCGTCTCAAGACTCTGTCACGTCTGTCACATATGCTCAGTGTGAACCTGCTTTCATCTGTGAAGAGCACAGGGCGCCAGTGGCAAATTTGCCAATCTTGGTGTTCTCTGGCAAATGCCAAACGTCCTGCACGGTGTTGGGCTGTAAGCACAACCCCCACCTGTGGACGTCGGGCCCTCATATCACCCTCATGGAGTCTGTTTCTGACCATTTGAGCAGACACATGCACATTTGTGGCCTGTTGGAGGCATTTTGCAGGGCTCTGGCAGTGCTCCTCCTGTTCCTCCTTGCACAAAGGCGGAGGTAGCGGTCCTGCTGCTGGGTTGTTGCCCTCCTACGGCCTCCTCCACGTCTCCTGATGTACTGGCCTGTCTCCTGGTAGCGTCTCCATGCTCTGGACACTACGCTGACAGACACAGAAAACCTTCTTGCCACAGCTCGCATTGATGTGCCATCCTGGATAAGCTGCACTACCTGAGCCACTTGTGTGGGTTGTAGACTCCGTCTCATGCTACCACTAGAGTGAAAGCACCACCAGCATTCAAAAGTGACCAAAACATCAGCCAGGAAGCATAGGAACTGAGAAGTGGTCTATTGTCACCACCTGCAGAACCACTCCTTTATTGGGGGTGTCTTGCTAATTGCCTATAATTTCCACCTGTTGTCTATCCCATTTGCACAACAGCATGTGAAATTGATTGTCCCTCAGTGTTGCTTCCTAAGTGGACAGTTTGATTTCACAGAAGTGTGATTGACTTGGAGTTACATTGTGTTGTTTAAGTGTTCCCTTTATTTTTTTGAGCAGTGTATATATATATATATATATATATTGTGGAGAATTACTCTGGTAGACAGGGGTGCGGGTGCATTATAGAGTCCAGGTAATGGCGAAAAAAGAGCATTTATTACTCAGTTGCTCAAACAGAAAAAACAGAACAGTCTATTGGTGTTAATTCACGCACAAAATGACAGCGAGCTTCACCTGGCTCCTTTATTGGAATGAGTCCTGTCCTGGCCGATCGCACAGCCACATAAAGATTTCCCCCAGGATGCTGGGTGCTCTGTACGCCTGTGTCCGGGTCCAGGCCTCAGCTCCACACACTGCAAACAACCACCCAGGCTCACAGTGACTTCCTTCTCGTCCCAGTTGAGGTTGCTGCCTGGGAATTTAAATCCCAGCTCCAAAACCAGGTCCTGGAACGTGGGGAGTAGGCACCCGCCCAACTCTTTACCTACTCCCAATAAAAGTCAGCCCGGATTTGGCTTTGCAGCCACACTAAGTATTAAAGGTGTCAACAGCTTCTGCTGTCAACACATAAAATCCGGCTCTTACCTAACCGAGGACAGGAACCTCGGTGACACATATCTGCCATCCATTACGATACCCTGCACCTTACCACTATATATATATATATATATATATATATATACAGTACAGACCAAAAGTTTGGACACACATTTTCATTCAAAGAGTTTTCCTTATTTTCATGACTATGAAAATTGTAGATTCACACGGAAGGCATCAAAACTATGAATTAACACATGTGGAATTATATACATAGCCAACAAGTGTGAAACAACTGAAAATATGTCATATTCTAGGTTCTTCAAAGTAGCCACCTTTTGCTTTGATTACTGCTTTGCACACTCTTGGCATTCTCTTGATGAGCTTCAAGAGGTAGTCTCCTAAAATGGTTTTCACTTCACAGGTGTGCCCTGTCAGGTTTAATAAGTGGGATTTCTTGCCTTATAAATGGGGTTGGGACCATCAGTTGCGTGGAGAAGTCAGGTGGATACACAGCTGATAGTCCTACTGAATAGACTGTTAGAATTTGTATTATGTCAAGAAAAAAGCAGCTAAGTAAAGAAAAACGAGTGGCCATTATTACTTTAAGAAATGAAGGTCAGTCAGTCAGCCGAAAAATTGGGAAAACTTTGAAAGTAAGGGCTATTTGACCATGAAGGAGAGTGATGGGGTGCTGCGCCAGATGACCTGGCCTCCATAGTCACCGGACCTGAACCCAATCGAGATGGTTTGGGGTGAGCTGGACCGCAGAGTGAAGGCAAAAGGACCAACAAGTGCTAAGCACTCTCTGGGAACTCCTTCAAGACTGTTGGAAGACCATTTCAGGGGACTACCTCTTGAAGCTCATCAAGAGAATGCCAAGAGTGTGCAAAGCAGTAATCAAAGCAAAAGGTGACTACTTTGAAGAACCTAGAATATGACATATTTTCAGTTGTTTCACACTTGTTTGTTATGTATATAATTCCACATGTGTTAATTCATAGTTTTGATGCCTACATAGTCATGAAAATAATGAAAATCTTTGAATGAGAAGGTGTGTCCAAACTTTTGGTCTGTACTGTATATATATATATATACACACAAACACACACACAATGCACAACTTCCTCTAGAAAAAGATTTCTGTACTGCAGGAATAACCCTAATATATATACATATATATATATATATATATATATATATATATAAAACAATGGCAGCACATCAGGCCAAATATTAATATGGAGGTGCAGGCTAATGGCTGGCTGGGGAGATAGAGGGCATGTACGTGCTGTCTCACAAGGAAGGAGAGACACGCCTGTGCATACCTTAACAAACAGTACAGGACTCAAACAGGAAGTAAGCTCTGGCATGGAGCGCACATACAGTACAGACCAAAAGTTTGGACACACCTTCTCATTCAAAGAGTTTTCTTTATTTTCATGACTATGAAAATTGTAGATTCACACTGAAGGCATCAAAACTATGAATTAACACATGCGGAATTATATACATAACAAACAATTGTTAAACAACTGAAAATATGTCATATTCTAGGTTCTTCAAAGTAGCCACCTTTTGCTTTGATTGCTGCTTTGCACACTCTTGGCATTCTCTTGATGAGCTTCAAGAGGTAATCCCCTGAAATGGTTTTCACTTCACAGGTGTGCCCTGTCAGGTTTAATAAGTGGGATTTCTTGCCTTATAAATGGGGTTGGGACCATCAGTTGCATTGAGGAGAAGTCAGGTGGATACACAGCTGATAGTCCTACTGAATAGACTGTTAGAATTTGTATTATGGCAAGAAAAAAGCAGCTAAGTAAAGAAAAATGAGTGGCCATCATTACTTTAAGAAATGATGGTCAGTCAGTCAGCCGAAAAATTGGGAAAACTTTGAAAGTAAGGGCTATTTGACCATGAAGGAGAGTGATGGGGTGCTGCGCCAGATGACTTGACCTCCACAGTCACCGGACCTGAACCCAATCGAGATGGTTTGGGGTGAGCTGGACCGCAGAGTGAAGGCAAAAGGACCAACAAGTGCTAAGCACTCTCTGGGAACTCCTTCAAGACAGTTGGAAGACCATTTCAGGGGACTACCTCTTGAAGCTCATCAAGAGAATGCCAAGAGTGTGCAAAGCAGTAATCAAAGCAAAAGGTGGCTACTTTGAAGAACCTAGAATATTACATATTTTCAGTTGTTTCACACTTGTTTGTTATGTATATAATTCCACATGTGTTAATTCATAGTTTTGATGCCTTACCAGTAGGAGGAGCTCCCGGCCGGACGCAGACATCGCAGCTCGCAGGTAAGTATAATGGTTCTACAACTTGCTAAGTAACCATGGCAACCGGGACAGCAGTAGCGTCCTGGTTGCCATGGTTACCGATCGGAGCTCCAGCGATTAAACTGGGACTCTGATCGGTACTCTCCGCTGCCACCAATGATAGGGGGGAGATTTTAATTAGGAGGGGGAGGGAGGGGAGAAGGCCCACTGGCCACCAACGAGTTAACTACAGGGGAGGGAGGGGGGCCCACTGGCCACCAACGATTTAACTACAGGGGAGGGAGGGGGGGGGGGCCAGCCGCACTGGCCACCAACGAGTTAACTACAGGGGAGGGGGGGCTCACTGGCCACCAACGAGTTAACTACAGGGGAGGGAGGGGGGGGGGGCCGGCCGCACTGGCCACCAATGTGTTAACTACAGGGGGGGGGACTGCCCCCTGCTGCCTGGCAGCACCTGCCAGGCAGCAGGGGGCAGTCATGTACACAGTTCTTTTAGTATATTCTAACCTGAAGCGTCCCCATCACCATGGGAACGCCTTTGTGTTAGAATATACTGTCGGATCTGAGTTTTCACGAAACTCAGCTCTGAAAAAGCTTTTATGAAGACGGATCTTAGGATCCGTCTGTATTAAAGTAATCTACGGCCACGGATCACGGACGCGGATGCCAATTGACTTGAATGGGTCCGTGAACCGTTGTCCGTCAAAAAAATAGGACAGGTCATATTTTTTTGACGGACAGAATACACGGATCACGGTCTCGGCTGCAAAACGGTGCATTTTCCGATTTTTCCACGGACCCATTGAATGTCAATGGGTCCGCGAAAAAAAACTGAAAACGGCACAACGGCCACGGATGCACACAACGGTCATGTGCATGAGGCCTTAGGCGTATAAAGCTGCAGCAAACAGGGACTAGAACCGGCGTCTAAATTGCCAGTCTTAGTAAATGTCCCCCTTAAATCCTAAAGTGGTTGTGACATCTCAGACTTTGATGGCATATGACTAGGATATGCCATCAAAGTCAGATAGGTGCGATGGTTGGACCCACACTTATCTCCAGAAAGGGCCCCCCGAAAGTGAAGGCGAGCGCACCGCACACGTGCAGCATGCTGTCCATTAATTTCTGTGGGATTTCCCAAAATAGCCAAGCGTGCTGTCTCATCTATTTTCTTTTTTTTAAATCAGATGTTTCTTTATTAACAGTTTTCAGTCATATTTTATCACATTACCATGATATTTTGTAGATCACAAGTGTATACATTATCTGTCATATATAATATATAATATATACATTATATTACACGTATCTACATAAGACATGACATAAATCCACATAGAGACTCCGATATCAAAAGTATTTTCAATGTGAGTACAATTATCTATCCTGAACAAATAAACCCAAACCCCCCTCCCCCCCCCCATACCCTTTAAGGCAGGACACATTCCAAAATACCTTCCTTAATCATCACTCTTGGGGTGTCGGCACCACAATACTCCTAAATAAGCCATCCACCATCATCTAATTCCAACCATCAATGCTTCATATATCGTCACAGTCCATCATCAATCTTCCCATACAGCCACATTCCAATTCCAGGTAACTCCCTCACCATCAAACTTCTATAAATGCCCCACATACCTGCTACCATTCAATATTCTATATATATCATCCATCCTCATTGCATTCACCTTGTCATAAAGAAAGTCTTTGTAAGTGCCAACCAGGAGCTACAGCATCCAGAATTATCAATCCAACTGCCCCAGATTGCTTCGAATTTGGACAGACACTTCCTTTTTTGATATACTCCTCTTTCTAAGCGAATCACAATATTTAATCTAGCAACATATTCTGATATATCAGGAGGTATGGGCTGGATCCACTTTGCTGCCAATGTTTTCCTAGCTTGATATAGCATTCTCCCTATTCCAGTAATTATAACAGATTGCAAATTATTGTCTGGTAACAGGCCTAATACGCACAGTTTGGGATCCAACTTAAAACTAGCACTATATACTTTATTCACCAGATGTATTATTGCTTTCCAATAAGATGTCAGTGATGAGCATGACCACATCATGTGTAAAAGATCTGCTTCATCACTTTGACACTTCGGACAGGCTGGACTATCTCTATAGCCTATTTTATGCAAGAACACTGGGGTCTTATATACCCTATGTATTAGATATAGATGGGACAAACGTGCTGCCTCACTGAGGGATAAAGTAGGGGTAAGTTCCACCACCTCAGTCCACTGCTCATCTGTGAGTTCCCCTAGATCTTTTTCCCACTGACGTCTACTTGTTAACGGATACCCCTTAAGAAAGTCCTCTAAAAGGGCCTGATACACCATGGAGATTGCTCCCTTCACTGAACCAGCTGCAACCACCATATTCAATGTCTGGCTTGACATAAATGTCACTGGGGCTATCTTAGATTGAGCTTCTAAAGCATGTCTAAGTTGTAAGTATCGATAGAACTGTGAAGAGGGCAGCCCAAATTCAGAGCACAATTGTTGGTATTGTTTTAAAGTTCCTTTAAAATAAATATGGCTCAGATTCCACACCCCTTTTTTATTCCACTGGGAGAATCCATTCAGGTTTTCCAATTCCTGAAGTGCGGGATTATACTCTTTGCCTTATTCCATACTTTCCTCATAAGAATCAAGGTCGGAATATTACCCATTTCTCCTTTTATTTCTCCTTCAATAACTACCAGCGGGGGAGTCTCATCTATTTTCAAAAGTCTCATAGAAATGAATGGAGAGTGCATTGTGCAAGCGCGGCCACCACTCCATTCACTTTAATAGAATTTCCAGAGATAGCCGAGCCTGTGCTCAGCTATTTTTAACAGTCCCATAGAAATAAATGAAGAGCAGGTCCGCATGCATGGCTGCTTTCCACTCACTTTGGGGGATCTGTTCTGGAGACCCGCATCTATCTGACATTGGTGGCATATCCTAGCAATATGCCACTAATTTCTAAGATGAGACAACCCATTTACATTTACTGTATATTAAAGGATAACTGTCAAATTATTATTTTTTTGTAGCCTAGGATGTGGCTGATTAATATCACCTTGGTGCCCCTGTTTAAACTTTTAACTGTGTATTCAATAACTCTCAATTTCTGCATTTTTGTTCCCTCTCCTGGATATTAATACCTGCGCTGAAAATCCCATTGCTATGTGTCCTCCGTCTCCCTGTTTCCTCATAGAGAAGACTGAGGACGTACAAGAAGGAATTGCGTGCACGCTCCCTTTAGATCCTGTGCAGCCAGGGTTGGAAGTTAGAATATACCATCGGATTGGAGAAAACTCTGATCCGATGGTATATTCTAAACCCAAGGCGTTCCCATGGTGATGGGGACGCACCTCTGAAAGGGCGCTTCCATCCGCGGCACCCGAGGGGTTAATTGCGCGGACAGCAGCTCCCTGTCAGAGGTCGGGTGCCTTCTACAATGTTTACATTGGTGGGCAGTGCGCCCCCACCCCCCAGTATTAAAATCATTGGTGGGCAGTGCGCCCCCCCTCCTCACTGACAGGCCGTTAGAGCATATAAAGTGACATATATTCTTCTATTGGTCTTAATATGCTTAATTAAACTATACCATTATCACCCCTCGCTGCCTTTCCTTTACTTATAAAAAGTGTTTTTATCAATATGCAAATTACCTTACTTTGTGCCCAAGGGACTGTCTCCTAGTGCCGCCCAGCTCATTAGTATTCACTGCACTGGGCGGCTTTTTTTTCTCCCGATGCAATGAAATCCCGCACATGCCCAGTACTATCTTCTACTGGAGCCGTCCAGTGCAGTGAATACTAATGAGCTGGGTGGCACTAGGAGACGGCAGTTGGGGCACGGCTGGGCACACAACTGAATGAGGGACAGCCCCTTGGGCACAAAGTAAGGTAATGTGCATATTGATAAAAACACTTTTTATAAGTAAAGGAAAGGCAGCGAGGGGTGATAATGACAGGGAGCTGCCGTCGTGCAATTAACCCCTCAGGTGCCGCGGATGGCAGCGCCCTGTCAGAGGTGCGTACCCATCACCATGGGAATGCCTCCAGGTTACAATATACCATCAGATCGAAGTGTATGAGATAAAAGGAGGAGGGGGGCGTGTTTAAGTGGGGAGAGCTCCGATTGGTTGAGGTGCAGAAGCTCGTTCATGAGAGGAGCTGAATGCATTGTGGGTAGGGAGGGCAGGCTGGCTTAGTCTCAGGGTGAGGGCATCGGCGGCCATCTTAACAAGAGAGTGAGATTGTAGTTTTGTGCAGACTGGTTGCTAAGGGCTGAATCTTATTAAATATGGGGTAAGTCTAATAGTTATTGATTCGGGAATATCCTGTTATTAGTAACTACATATCTGAAAATTGAAATTTTGGTCTAAATGTGACAGTTATCCTTTAACCACCTCAGCCCCCATGGCTTAAACACCCTGAAAGACCAGGCCACTTTTTACACTTCTGCACTACACTACTTTCACCGTTTAATGCTCGGTCATGCAACTTACCACCCAAATTAATTTTACCTCCTTTTCTTCTCACTAATAGAGCTTTCATTTGGTGGTATTTCATTGCTGCTGACATTTTTACTTTTTTTGTTATTAATCGAAATTTAACGATTTTTTTGCAAAAAAATGAAATTTTTCACTTTCAGTTGTAAAATTTTGCAAAAAAAACGACATCCATATATAAATTTTGCTCTAAATTAATTGTTCTACATGTCTTTGATAAAAAAAAAATGTTTGGGTAAAAAAAAAATGGTTTGGGTAAAAGTTATAGCGTTTACAAACTATGGTACAAAAATGTGAATTTCCGCTTTTTGAAGCAGCTCTGACTTTCTGAGCACCTGTCATGTTTCCTGAGGTTCTACAATGCCCAGACAGTACAAACACCCCACAAATGACCCCATTTCGGAAAGTAGACACCCTAAGGTATTCGCTGATGGGCATAGTGAGTTCAGAGAACTTTTTATTTTTTATCACAAGTTAGCGGAAAATGATGATTTTTTTTTTTTTTCTTACAAAAGTCTCATATTCCACTAACTTGTGACAAAAAATAAAAACTTCCAAGAACTCACTATGCCCATCAGCGAATACCTTGGGATGTCTTCTTTCCAAAATGGGGTCACTTGTGGGGTAGCTATACTGCCCTGGCATTCTAGGGGCCCAAATGTGTGGTAAGGAGTTTGAAATCAAATTCTGTAAAAAATGGCCAGTGAAATCCGAAAGGTGCTCTTTGGAATGTGGGCCCCTTTGCCCACCTAGGCTGCAAAAAAGTGTCACACATGTGGTATCTTCGTATTCAGGAGAAGTTGGGGAATGTGTTTTGGGGTGTCATTTTACATATACTCATGCTGGGTGAGATAAATATCTTGGTCAAATGCCAACTTTGTATAAAAAAATGGGAAAAGTTGTCTTTTGCCAAGATATTTCTCTCACCCAGCATGGGTATATGTAAAATGACACCCCAAAACACATTCCCCAACTTCTCCTGAGTATGGAGATACCACATGTGTGACACTTTTTTGCAGCCAAGGTGGGCAAAGGGGCCCATATTCCAAAGAGCACCTTTCGGATTTCACCGGTCATTTTTTACACATTTTGATTTCAAACTTCTTACCACACATTTGGGCCCCTAGAATGCCAGGGCAGTATAACTACCCCACAAGTGACCCCATTTTGGAAAGAAGACACCCCAAGGTATTTCCTGATGGGCATAGTGAGTTCATGGAAGTTTTTATTTTTTGTCACAAGTTAGTGGAATATGAGACTTTGTAAGAAAAAAATAAAATAAAATAAAATCATCATTTTCCGCTAACTTGTGACAAAAAATATAAAATTCTATGAACTCGCCATGCCCCTCACGGAATACCTTGGGGTGTCTTCTTTCCAAAATGGGGTCACTTGTGGGGTAGTTATACTGCCCTGGCATTTTCCAGGGGCCCTAATGTGTGGTAAGTAGGTAAATGACCTGTGAAATCCTAAAGGTGCTCTTTGGAATGTGGGCCCCTTTGCCCACCTAGGCTGCAAAAAAGTGTCACACATGTGGTATCACCGTATTCAGGAGAAGTTGGGGAATGTGTTTTGGGGTGTCATTTTACATATACTCATGCTGGGTGAGAGAAATATCTCGGCAAAAGACAACTTTTCCCATATTTTTTATGCAAAGTTGGCATTTGACCAATATATTTATCTCACCCAGCATGGGTATATGTAAAATGACACCCCAAAACACATTGCCCAACTTCTCCTGAGTACGGCGATACCACATGTGTGACACTTTTTTGCAGCCTAGATGCGCAAAGGGGCCCACATTCATTTTATGAGGGCATTTTTAGACATTTGGATCCCAGACTTCTTCTCACGCTTTAGGGCCCCTAGAATGCCAGGGCAGTATAAATACCCCACATGTGACCCCATTTTGGAAAGAAGACACCCCAAGGTATTCAATGAGGGGCATGGCGAGTTCATAGAAATTTTTTTTTTTTGGCACAAGTTAGCAGAAATTGATTATTTTTTTTTTTTTTTCTCACAAAGTCTCCCTTTCCGCTAACTTGGGACAAAAATTTCAATCTTTCATAGACTCATTATGACCCTCACGGAATACCTTGGGGTGTCTTCTTTCCGAAATGGGGTCACATGTGGGGTATTTATACTGCCCTGGCATTCTAGGGGCCCTAAAGCGTGAGAAGAAGTCTGGAATATAAATGTCGAAAAAAATTTACGCATTTGGATTCCGTGAGGGGTATGGTGAGTTCATGTGAGATTTAATTTTTTGACACAAGTTAGTGGAATATGAGACTTTGTAAGAAAAAAAATAATAATTTCCGCTAACATGGGCCAAAAAAATTTCTGAATGGAGCCTTACAGGGGGGTGATCAATGACTGGGGGGTGATCAATGACAGGGGGGTGATCAGAGAGTCTATATGGGGTGATCACCACAGTCATTGATCACGCCCCTGTAAGGCTCCATTCAGACGTCCGTGTGCGTTTTGCGGATCCGATCCATCTATCAGTGGATCCGTAAAAATCATGCGGACGTCTGAATGGAGCTTTACAGGGGTGTGATCAATGACAGGGGGGTAATCAATGACAGGGGGGTGATCAATGACAGGGGTGTAATCAGGGAGTCTATATGGGGTGATCACCACAGTCATTGATCACGCCCCTGTAAGGCTATATGGGGTGATCAGGGGTGATCAAGGGTGATCAAGGGTGAATAAGGGGTTAATAAGTGTAGTGTAGTGTGGTGCTTGGTGCAACATATTACTGAGCTACCTGTGTCCTCTGGTGGTCGATCCAAACAAAGGGGACCACCAGAGGACCAGGTAGCAGGTATATTAGACGCTGTTATCAAAACAGCGTCTAATATACATGTTAGGGGTTAAAAAAATCACATCTCCAGCCTGCCAGCGAACGATCGCCGCTGGCAGGCTGGAGATCCACTTTCTTACCTTCCGTTTCTGTGAGCGCGCGCGCCTGTGTGCGCGCGTTCACAGGAAATCTCGTGTCTCGCGAGAGGACGTGCCGGCGCGTCCACTCGGAATGAATCAACCACCTCCAGGACGCGTCTGTGCGTACAGCGGTCCGGAGGTGGTTATTAAGGGAATACTTAAAATTAGTATTTTAAGTGATTTTTTATTTTATTTTATATTTATTTTTAAAAAATAATTCAGTTTAATTTTTTTATTTCTACATTTTTGTTCTGGTGCTGTGGTATACCAAGTACGAGTGTCAATACCCAATGTGGTTTGTTTTCAGCATTGGTATTTGATTTTATTTGAGTATACATTAAAAGTTACATTTCTGTACTAACATCCCTTTCTGTGATATGGTCTTAAAAAATAAAAACTTCAAGAGGACACATTGTAATACACTGGAATATCTATGTATTTTGATGCGTTACTGCTTAAGCATGTAAACTGAAAAGACAAGTTTATACTTTATATTCTGACCAGCCGACTTTGAGAATCATTACAGATCACGTCTGCCTCAGTTTTGGCATTTCTGTAGTGATTAGTGTGGTTATAGCACCATCTAGTGGTGTTAAGTTGCATTACAATTTGTTTTTCCTGTTACAAAGACTACTGCATTGTGGGTGGTGCACTGCATTGTGGGAGTGCAAAGCATCCTGGGAAAGAGAAGCCTCCAGTCTCCAGGACACATCAGCAGAGCTGTCATTTTGCATATCTCCTTTTCAAACTCTACCATCATTGTAAAAGCATATCTGGTGAGAGATCTACCTTTGTTTCAGGGATATTGTGTGTTGCAGAGCTGTTCAGCTATTTGTAATTGTTACTCAGGGAGTTGTTACTACTGTTAGTTAGACATGTAGTCATATGTTAGGCAGCCATTTTACCTTGTGCTTCAGTGTTATGCAAATGTTACAGTACATGCTTTTCTATACATTATACTTATACATGTTATTTGTTTTCTTGTAGTTTTACCGCACACTTGTACAATCTCTCACTCATGTGCATTGTGCAGAGAGTACAACCTGTTGACCAATAAACAAGTTAGACTACAAAGAACAGTCCTCTTATTTGGAAGACAGGAATAATTTATGTTGAATGTCAGACTGCACACTGTGTGAACATGTATGAAGACAGAACAGTAAAACAGATGCTAGTCACCAGCGATAGTTGATCTGACTATACGGAGCCACCATCACACATGCGGTCCTGCGTACAAGATTGTAGCGGCTGCCATACAGTCACAAGAAGTGAGAGTGCCGCCCCCAGCAATTGCAGTACAATTGAGACCACGCTGAAGTCTGTTTCTACATAGACTGAGTCCGCACAGAGACAATAAGCAGCCAGCTAAAGATACAAAATCATGTGTGCTAGCCAGGTATCATCATACAGGACCAGGTCATGAGCAAGCTGCTCTAGCAAGTTCTCAATAAAAGGAAAGGCTGCTCTCGTCCATGCAGAAGCTGAGGCTGTAAAAGTAAGGTCTTCCTTTGCTACACAAGAGATGGAACTAAAGAAAGAGAGAGCACGCCTGCAAGCGTCAACGGAAAAAGAGAGTGCACATCTGCAAGCGTCACTGGAAGAAGAGACAGCACGCCTGCAACATCATTGGCACTAACCAGGCTGCCATGGACTTCGCTATGTTCTTTGCTAAATGGAAGCTAGATACCAAAGGACTTATAAAGTTCACCGATAACTACAGGGCATGTCGAGCCTCATTCCAAAATGCCATAAGAGACTTAGATATTTCCTGTAGTGAGGAGTTAGATCTCTTGGTAAAGTGGATTGGAAGCGAGTCTGCTGAACACGCCAAAAGAATTAGAGACATTAACCTAAACTATACGGTCAAAAGCCTAAAGATGGTGTGGGAAAGACTTGATGAGTGTTATGGGTCAATAAAAGCTATAGAAAATGCTTTATATAAGAGAATTGATAATTTTCCCAGAATAGTGGGTAGGGGATCAGGGAACTCAGTGACTTGTTGATAGAGGTACAGGTTTCTCAGGCAGAAGGAGATCTGCCAGAGCTAGCATTCCTAGACACCGCCAGAGGTGTCAATCCGATTGTCCAAAAACTCCCTTATAATCTACACTAGAAGTGGATCACGCATGGTTCCCATTATAAACTGTTTCATAATGTACTTAATGGTGTTTGTAGACTTTGTTACTCAACTGGCAAGGATCAGAAACGATCACAGTTTTGACTTTACTCTGTCATGTCCCTCTACCCCTGGTGTCATAAATACCAGTGGCAGTCCACAAAACGAATGTTGCCTCCACAGGTTCTTTTTACAGGCAGTTTAAGTCTTCTCAAGAAGAGAACATACCCAAAGATCTTACCAAACAATGCCCCCTGCACAAGTAACCACATTCTCTACTAAAATGCAGAGCCTTCAGGGAGAAGTCTTTAGAAGACCGCAAAGAATTCCTCAAAGAAAACAACAAAATCTGCTTCAGGTGCTGCACTACAACATCGCACTTGGCCAGGAACTGTAAGGTCAGTGTGACATGCACAGAATGCAGTAGCACAGAACATAACACGGCTTTACACCCTGGACCACCCTCTCAGGTATCATCCCAAGCAGAGGAGCATGACGGAAACAGATAGACACCGACATAGATACCCAAGTAGTCACTTTTCACTGAACAGAGATCTGTAAAGGACTTTCAGGAGGGAAGCCCTGCTCAAAAACCTGCAATCCACCTTCTTCGACACCATCAACATCATAGGGCCCAGTTCTCCCTACTGCTTAAGGACATTTGAAGGTACCGTTGAGACGGCGGGGAGCAAAGCAACTGGGTACAAGGTAGAGTCCATACTGGAGTGCAATCATGTTCCTGACAACTGGTCTGAGATATCTACATCAGAGTTAGGCCTCATGCACACGACCGTATTTTTTTGCGGTCCGCAAAACGGGGTTCCGTTTTCCCGTGATCCGTGACCGTTTTTTCGTCCGTGGGTCTTCCTTGATTTTTGGAGGATCCACGGACATGAAAAAAAAGTCGTTTTGGTGTCCGCCCGGCCGTGCGGAGCCAAACGGATCCGTCCTGAATTACAATGCAAGTCAATGGGGACGGATCCGTTTGACGTTGACACAATATGGTGCCATTTCAAACGGATCCGTCCCCATTGACTTTCAATGTAAAGTCTGGAGTCCCTTTTATACCATCAGATCGGAGTTTTCTCCAATCCGATGGTATATTTTAACTTGAAGCGTCCCCATCACCATGGGAACGCCTCTATGTTAGAATATACTGTCGGATATGAGTTAGATCGTGAAACCTCATTTCCGACAGTATATTCTAACACAGAAGCGTTCCCATGGTGATGGGGACGCTTCTAGTTAGAATACACTACAAACTGTGTACAAGACTGCCCCCTGCTGCCTGGCAGCACCCGATCTCTTACAGGGGGCCGTGATCAGCACAATTAACCCCTCAAGTGCCGCACCTGAAGGGGTTAATTGTACTATCATATCCCCCTGTAAGAGATCAGGGCTGCCAGGCAGCAGGGGGCAGACCCCCCCCTCCCCAGTTTTAATATCATTGGTGGCCAGTGCGGCCCCCCCCCCGCCTTCCTCCCTCTATTGTAATAATTCGTTGGTGGCACAGTGTGCGCCCCCCGCCCCCCCCCCCTTCCTCCGTCTATTGTAATAAATCGTTGGTGGCCAGTGTGCGCCCCCCATCGGCCCCCCCTCCCTCTATTGTAATAAATCGTTGGTGGCACAGTGTGCGCCCCCCCCTTCCTCCCTCTATTGTAATAAATCGTTGGTGGCACAGTGTGCGCCCCCCCCTTCCTCCCTCTATTGTAATAAATCGTTGGTGGCACAGTGTGCGCCCCCCCCCCTCCCTCTATTGTAATAAATCGTTGGTGGCACAGTGTGCGCCCCCCATCGGCCCCCCCTCCCTCTATAGCATTAACAACATTGGTGGCCAGTGTGCGGCCTCCCATCCCCCCCCCCGATCATTGGTGGCAGCGGGTTACTAGCAATAGTACAATAGTAAAAGATTCATACTTACCTGTGAGCTGCGATGTTCGTGTCCGGCCGGGAGCTCCTCCTACTGGTAAGTGACAGTTCATTTAGCAATGCGCCGCACAGACCTGAGGCTGTCACTTACCAGTAGGTGGAGCTCCCGGCCGGACACGAACATCGCAGCAGCAGGTAAGTATGAATCTTCTACTATTGTACTATTGCTAAGTAACCATGGCAACCAGGACTGTAGTAGCGTCCTGGTTGCCATGGTTACCGATCGGAGCCCCAGCGATTAAACTGGGACTCCGATCGAAACTCCGCTGCCACCAATGATGGGGGGGGGGAGATGGGAGGCCGCACACTGGCCACCAATGTTGTTAATGCTATAGAGGGAGGGGGGGCCGATGGGGGGCGCACACTGTGCCACCAACGAATTATTACAATAGAGGGAGGGAGGGGGGGGCGCACACTGTGCCACCAACAAATTATTACAATAGAGGGAGGGGGGGGCCGCACTGGCCACCAACCTATTATTACAATAGAGGGGGGGGGGCCGCACTGACCATCAATGATATTCAAACTGGGGAGGGGGGGGGGTCTGCCCCCTGCTGCCTGGCAGGCCTGATGTCTTACAGGGGGATATGATAGTACAATTAACCCTTTCAAGTGCCGCACCTGAAGGGGTTAATTGTGCTGATCACGGCCCCCTGTAAGAGATCGGGTGCTGCCAGCAAGGGGCAGTCTTGTACACAGTTTGTAGTGTATTCTAACTAGAAGCGTCCCCATCACCATGGGAACGCTTCTGTGTTAGAATATACTGTCGGTTCTGAGTTTTCACGAAGTGAAAACTCAGCTTTGAAAAAGCTTTATGCAGACGGATCTTCGGATCCGTCTGTATAAAAACTAACCTACGGCCACGGATCACGGACACGGATGCCAATCTTGTGTGCATCCGTGTTCTTTCACGGACCCATTGACTTGAATGGGTCCGTGAACCGTTGGCCGTGAAAAAAATAGGACAGGTCATATTTTTTTCACGGCCAGGAAACACGGATCACGGATGCGGCTGCAAAACGGTGCATTTTCCGATTTTTCCACGGACCCATTGAAAGTCAATGGGTCCGCGAAAAAAAACAGAAAACGGCACAACGGCCACGGGTGCACACAACGGTCGTGTGCATGAGGCCTTAGAGGCATATGTGGGGCGGTAATAATTTAATTAAGAATTATTAATTATGGTCATAAAAATAATTAACCATAATTTTTTTTAAATTAAATTTGTCATAAATTCTAAAAATCATGACCTGGTGAATTGTAGACAAACTAATCGATACAATTCACATCTGAGTCTGACTATTTCCTCAGATAAATAAGTTCTTTTGATGTGAGATGACGTTAATGATAAAAATGTAGTCCTACATTATACAATAATACACAGGTATTAATAAAATATGCAGATTTATTGGTTACAAGGTTATAAACATTTATAAGTAAATAAACACTATGATACATGCAAATGAATATATATTCAGCGTTGATATAAAGCATTACAAGCTTAACAATACATGTGAGTGGAAATAACTTGTCACATTATAACCAAGCTATTATTAGGTTAGGATATTAACCACCTCCTGTCCGCACGTTGACTATAAACGCCCGGGAGGTGGTTCTCTATTTCTGAATGGACGTTCCAGTACGTCCGTTCAGAAACTGCAGCTGCACGCTAATCGTGCAGCTGCTGATCGGGTTGCCCGCTGTCAGTGACATCAGGGCAACCCACAGAGAAGGCAGAAACAGTGCCCAGGTGTCCCTGCCTTCTGGATCGCTGCATACACAGCACTCACCAAGCGCTGTGTATGCAGAGCAGGAAGCGCTATGCGCTTCCTGGTCCGGCCCGGCGGTCATGTGACCGCCGGGACCGGAGAGTGCAGGAGCTGTGTGAGGTCTTTCAGAGACCTCGATCAGCCCTGCACTGAGGCTGTACAGCGCTGTATTGCGCTGTACTGCCTCTCTGGGGGGTGCATTTCTCCTGTAACTGGGGCTACTATGTCAGCCCCAGATACAGGAGAAATCAACAGTGAAAGAAAAAAGAAAAAGTGAAGTAAATGTCCCCCAGAGGTCTTGTATGACTTTATGGGGAACGAAAAGTGTAAAAAAAAATTAATAAATATAAAGTGTTAAATTTTTTTAATAAAAAATAGTTTTCACATGTAAAAAAAAAAAAATTCCCCAAGTATGGAATAAAAAAAAATATGTTAAAAATAGGAAAAATAAAATAGACATATTTGGTATTTCCGCGTCCGTGACGGTCGGCTCTATAAATATATCACATAATCGACCCAGTCCAATAAACACCATTAAAAAAAAGCCGTATGTCCCACAAAATGGTACCAATAAAACCGTCACCTCATCCCGCAAAAAATTAGCCCCTACATAAGAAAATCTCTAAAAAAATAAAAAATCTATATCTCTTAGAACATGGAGACACTAAAACATCATTTTTTTGGTTTCAAAAATGCTATTATTGTGTTAAAGTGAAATAAAAAAAAAGTATACATATTAGGTATTGCCGCGTCCGTAAAAACCAGCTCTATAAAAATATCACATGACCTAACCCCTCGAGTGAACACCGTAAAAAAAAAAAAAAAACTGTGTCAAAACAAGCCATTTTTTTTTCACCTTACATCACAAAAAGTGCAACACCAAGTGATCAAAAAGGCGTATGTCCCACAAAATGGTACTAATAAAACCGTCACCTCATCCCGCAAAAAATGAGCCCCTACATATAAAATTCTCTCAAAAAATAAAAAAACTATAGCTCTTAGAACATGGAGACACTAAAACATCATTTTTTTGGTTTAAAAAATGCTATTATTGTGTTATAGTGAAATAAATTTAAAAAAGTATACATATTAGGTATTGCCGTGTCCGTAAAAACCATCTCTATAAAAATATCACATGACCTAACCCCTCGGGTGAACACCGTAAAAAAAAAAAAAACTGTCAAAACAAGCAATTTTTGTCACCTTACATCACAAAAAGTGCAACACCAAGTGATCACAAAAAGGTGTATGTCCCACAAAATGGTACCAATAAAACTGTTACCTCATCCCACAAAAAATGAGCCCCTACATGAGAAAATCTCTCAAAAAATATAAAAAAACTATAGCTCTCAGAACATGGACACATTAAAACATAATTTTTTTGTTTCAAAAATGCTATTATTGTGTAAAACTTTAATAAATAAGAAAAAGTATACATATTAGGTATCGCCACGTCCGTAACAATCTTCTCTATAAAAATGTCACTTGACCGAACCCCTCAGGTGAACGCTGTAAAAATAAATAAATAAAAACTGTGCTAAAACAACAAATTTTTTGGTCACCTTGCCCCATAAAGTGTTATAATGAATGATTAAAAAATCATATGTACCCAAAAATAGTACCAATAAAACTGGCACCTTATCCCCTAGTTTCCAAAATGGGATCACTTCTTGGGAGTTTCTACTGTAAGGGTGCATCAGGGGGGCTTCAAATGGGACATGGCATCTAAAAACCATGTGGAGTTCATTTTCTTCTGCGCCCTGCCGTGTGCCCATATAGCAGTTTATGACCACATGTGTGGTGTTTCTGTAAACCGCAGAATCTGGGTAATAAATATTGAGTTTTGTTTGGCTGTTAACCATCGATGTGTTAAAGAAAAAATTGGATTAAAATGGAAAATCTGCCAAAAAAGTGAAATTTAATAATTTGATCTCCATTTTCCTTTAATTCTTGTGGAACGCCTAAAGGGTTAACAAAGTTTGTAAAATCGGTTTTAAGTAACTTGAGGGGTGTAGTTTCTATTATGCGGGTATCCACTATGTAGGCCCCACAAAGTGACTTCAGACCTGAACTGGTCCTTAAAAAGTGGGTTTTGGCAATTTTCTTAAAAAATTTGAAGAATTGCTTCTAAACTTCTAAGCCTTCTAACGTCCCAAAAAAATAAAATGACATTTCCAAAATGATGCCAACATAAAGTAGACATATGGGAAATGTTAAGTAATAAATATTTTATGAGGTATCACTTTCTGTTTTAAAAGCAGATAAAGTGAAATTTAGAAAATTGCTAATTTTTCAAAATTTTTGGTAAATTTGGGATTTTTTCATAAATAAAGATAAAATATATTGACTCAAATTTATGACTATCATGAAGTACAATGTGTCACGAGAAAACTATATCTGAATGACTTGTATAAGTTAAGGCGTTCCAAAGTTATTACCACATAAAGTGAGATATGTCAGTATTGCAAAATTAGGCCTGGTCAGGAAGGGGGCAAATGGCCCAGATGGGAAGTGGTTAAAATAGGAATATAAGTTATATATATTACTTCTGTTCAGAGAAAACCTCATGATATCAAGATGGGCATGTCTAATCCTAGACATCAATATGGAATGCTAAATACATTCCGCCCCCTTCTAACCAACTACACATCACAAGACTTCCAGAATGGGCAAATCCATTCAAGGATATAACTTAGAAGATAACTGTATCCTTCCGCTCCATCCTGGACTATTTTCACACATATGACCTTGGTAAGACTATTAAGACAAATAACAGGGATCTAGGATCTTTTCTAGACCATATCTTAAATGGGAAGGACTTGAAACAAGTCTTTCCTGTGGGAATCCATCACTTAGCTTGGCGAAGAATGTTCTATCAATATATATACAGTACAGACCAAAAGTTTGGACACACCTTCTCATTCAAAGAGTTTTCTTTATTTTCATGACTATGAAGGCATCAAAACTATGAATTAACACATGTGGAATTATATACATAACAAACAAGTGTGAAACAACTGAAAATATGTCATATTCTAGGTTCTTCAAAGTAGTCACCTTTTGCTTTGATTACTGCTTTGCACACTCTTGGCATTCTCTTGATGAGCTTCAAGAGGTAGTCCCCTGAAATGGTCTTCCAACAGTCTTGAAGGAGTTCCCAGAGATGCTTAGCACTTGTTCGCCCTTTTGCCTTCACTCTGCAGTCCAGCTCACCCCAAACCATCTCGATTGGGTTCAGGTCCGGTAACTGTGGAGGCCAGGTCATCTGGCACAGCACCCCATCACTCTCCTTCATGGTCAAATAGCCCTTACTTTCAAAGTTTTCCCAATTTTTCGGCTGACTGACTGTCCTTCATTTCTTAAAGTAATGATGGCCACTCGTTTTTCTTTACTTAGCTGCTTTTTTCTTGCCATAATACAAATTCTAACAGTCTATTCAGTAGGACTATCAGCTGTGTATCCACATGACTTCTCGTCAACGCAACTGATGGTCCCAACCCCATTTATAAGGCAAGAAATCCCACTTATTAAACCTGACAGGGCACACCTGTGAAGTGAAAACCATTTCCGGGGTCTACCTCTTGAAGCTCATCAAGAGAATGCCAAGAGTGTGCAAAGCAGTAATCAAAGCAAAAGGTGGCTACTTTGAAGAACCTAGAATATGACATATTTTCAGTTGTTTCACACTTGTTTGTTATGTATATAATTCTACATGTGTTAATTCATAGTTTTGATGCCTTCAGTGTGAATCTACAATTTTCATAGTCATGAAAATAAAGAAAACTCTTTGAATGAGAAGGTGTGTCCAAACTTTTGGTCTGTACTGTATATATATATATATATATATATATATATATATAAAAGCAATCATTTACAGCTTTGCTAGATTATGAGTCTTGATTCTTCTGCAGGTAGAATGAAGTCTCACAATACCCTAAGACTACATCTCAATATGGAGATGATCAATGAATTTATTTATTTATTTTTTCTCCAATCTATATGGTATAATTTCACCCACACTATCAAATTAGTCTTAATAAAATGAAATATCATTTTCTGTGTCTCTTACCAAGTCCTAGTAGGAATCTCACTTCTGCTCCTAGGAAAGCTGGGTGGTCCATCATAGCGCAACTCACCATGGCTTTCATCTTGATAGACCCCTCTAGAGAGCTCCACTTGTCCTTTCTCTCACTTTCTTTGTGTGGTTTAGGACCACAAGCTTATCAGTTAGACACACCTTCCTAGTTTGGAACTTTCCAATCATTGTCGGATGGGCGTGACTATTGATAAGAAATATGACATCATAATCTTACCCAGAATGCACTTTTGCTACTGTTGTAATGTCACCTACTCATACCTAGGTGGCACTGCTGTGTAAGCTATTTGTATCATAGTATAAAGGGTTAACTTATGTAAGTCTGAATAAAACGTATTCTATACATTTGACCTTAGAAGCTTTAATTCAAAGCTATAGGGATTAATTCTGACACTTGTAGCAATTAGAGACAGACCTCTAGGCGTCTCTCAGAATGTTTCTCACTTTGTTGATTTATGGACCATAATGATATGAATGGGCCTTGTTTTCTCACAGAGATATCAGTACCTCCTCCGTCATACCAAATGTGATTAATTGTTACAAAACACACATCTTTACAGACACTCTTTTAGAGACAAATATTTTCCTAATGAGAAATATATATAATATACTGGATGCATTTTGTCTTCATAACATACAACAATATATTATAAAGTAATATATATATATATATATATATATATATATATACACGTATATATATGTCGTACTGATTGTCTTATGCTAAGGACTAACTAAGGCTCGTTAAATGAATCCATACATATTATATATTTTGCTTCATTAATAAATACCTAATTGTATAGGTAATTATCACCAGCTGCATAGAGCTTATCTTTATCTCCCGTCATAAATTTATAAGTAGACAAGGAGGTCTCTTCTCAGACTGGTACGTTCATGAGAAGAATAACACTAAAGAGTAGAAACTTTTGTACGACCTTACTTTGGCCTACTCAAGACATACAAAATTGTAATTATAGTCGAGCATGGCTCTTAATAGCAATAAACATCCATCTTGACTAGAATAATTGGATATCAATGCATTTACCTATGAAAAGGCACAACACATACCACCCCCACCTGAGGCATATAATTTGATACCGGAACTGGACCCAGAAGCCCCGATAGTCTTACTCCTTGGAAGAGACATACTACTAAGTCACAAGGCTAGAGAACAGATTAACGGTCCCCAAAACGCTCCATATGCCCAGAGACTTGACCTAGGATGGGTTATCATAGAAGACGTCTGTCAATGAGGAGCACACAAGCCAACCTCATTCAACAGTATGCTCACCAACACACTTGAAAATGGACGTCCTTCCCTATTCCAGCCATGTCACAGTAGTTTCCTGATAAAAGAACTGCCACACAGTGCTCCTGTGCCTTGTCATTTTGCAGATATCTCCTGTGAACACCACGCCTGCGATGGTGAGTAAGATCACTTTGGTTGCACAGTCGTCTACAGGAGAAGAGAAGACAACAGGGTCACAATGTCCATAGAAGACAGGCTGTTCTTGAATATCATGGATCAAGTCAAAAAGACAAGTCAAAAAGCGGTGTCGCACCTTTACCGTTTAAACCCCGGAGACAATGCTTACCTAACAAAAAAGAACTTGGCTACAGTCGATTTATCTCCCTCAAACACAAACTTCAGAGTACAACAGAGACGAGAGAACATTTCTTTGCCTTCATGGAAAAAATATTCCAGAACAACCATGCAGAAATGGCACCCACGCCACAAGACCCCGAGGAGCGTTGGAACTTACCCATATTCGGTGTGTATCATCCTAAAAAAACAGGGCAGATATGAGTAGCATTCGACTTGAGCGAAGGCATCTTGCTAAATTATGTCTTACTTAGAGATGTCCCGAACTATCCGCCGGTGAACAGTTCCCGGCGAACATAGCTTGTTCGCGTTCGCCGCGGCGGGCGAACATATGATCCGCCCCCTATACGTCAACATTGAGCAAACTTTGACCCTGTACCTCACAGTCAGCAGACACATTCCAGCCAAAAAGCATACCCTCCCTCCCAGACCCTCCCACCTCCTATCAAAAAGCAAGGACAGCATCCATCTTAGATTCATTCTGAAGCTGCAGTGTTAGTTAGAGCAGGAAGAGTGCTGCTGCTGCTGAATTAATTGGGAAATCGTTAGCTAGGCCAGTGTTCTGTGTCCACTCCAGTCCTCAAAGATTCATCTGCTGTAAGGACAGCGTCCTGACAGAACCCCAAAAGCCCTCAGTCTGCTTTTATTTTATTTTTTCTATATATATATTGCAGTTGCCTGCCCGTGTGTGAGAGGCCACAGGCCCACAGACTGTACTGTGTGCACACTACTCATATCGGGTGGCACAGTACCTTGCAAATAAAAAAAGTCATTTAATTTTTACCCTTTAATATAATTGCAGTTGCCTGCCAGTGTGTCAGGCCCACAGACTGTACTGTGCCCACTGCCAGTGCCCACCACTCATATCGGGTGGCACAGTACCTTGCAGATAAAAATGTCATTACATTTTTCCTCTGTAATATAATTGCAGTTGCCTGCCAGTGTGTGTCAGGCCCACAGACTGTACTGTGCCCACTGCCCACCACTCATATAGGGTGGCACAGCACCTTGCAGATAAAAAAGTCATTTAATTTTTCCTCTGTAATATAATTGCAGTTGCCTGCCAGTGAGTGTCAGGCCCACAGACTGTACTGTGCCCACTGCCCACCACTCATATAGGGTGGCACAGAACCTTGCAGATAAAAAAGTCATTTAATTTTTTCTCTGTAATATAATTGCAGTTGCCTGCCAGTGTGTGTCAGGCCCACAGACTGTACTGTGATTTCCTTTGGCCCTAGAATAATGCCCAGTTTTCAGAGGCCACGTACCATGAACTCAAAAAATTCTGAGGACATAGTTGACTGGCTTACACAGGATACCTAATATTCTACAGCTTCCGCTCGGAACCTTGACGCACCATCCTCCTCCAGCTCAGCTTCGGAAACCTCTCAAGTTACCACTCGCCCACCTGCCGCCACCACCAACACTAGCACAACAGCCGCTTCACTTGATCTGTCAGAGGAGTTATTTACACATCAGTTGGAAGAAATGAGTGATGCGCAACCATTATTGCCAGAGGATGTAGATAACAGGGATATGTCTCAGTCAGACAGCATTACACACATGGACGTACGGTGTGATGATGATGATGTTGTACCCGCTGCTGCTTCCTTTGCTGAGTTATCAGATACAAGTGAAGCAGTTGTGCTCTTCTGCTGCTGCGTCTTGCTCCACATCAACTGCACCCGTCCCCCAGCTCCCCAGGGGCTATACATCCCGGATACGACAGTGTCACACCGTCTTGGGGTTGACTTGCCTGAAAGCAGAGAGTCACACCAGACCAGCACTCCTGTCCGCCCTGAACACACAGGTGGATAAGTGGCTGACCCCGCACCAACTGGAGATCGGCAAAGTGGTGTATGACAATGGAAGCAATTTGTTGGCGACATTGAATTTGGGCAAGTTGAGACATGTGCCGTGCATGGCACATGTGTTAAATCTGATCGTACAACGCTTTGTGTATAATTACCCAGGCTTACAGGACGTCCTAAAGCAAGGCCAGGAAGGTGTGTGGCCATTTCAGGCGTTCCTACACGGCCATGGCGCACTTTTCCGATATTCAGCGGCGAAACAAAATACCAGTGAGGCGCTTGATTTGCGACAGCCCGACACGTTGGAATTCAACACTCCTAATGTTCAACCGCCTGCTCCAACAAGAAAAAGCCGTCAACGAGTATTTGTATGACCGGGGTGCTAGGACAGCCTCTGCAGAGCTGGGTATTTTTTTGCCACGTTACTGGACGCTCATGCGCAATGCCTGTAGTCTCATGCGTCCTTTTGAGGAGGTGAAAAACCTAGTCAGTCACACCGAAGGCACCATCAGCGACCTCATCCCATTTGTTTTCTTCCTGGAGCGTGCCCTGCGAAGAGTGCTGGATCAGGCCGTAGATGAGCGTGAAGAGGAAGAGTTGTGGTCACCATCACCACCAGAAACAGCCTTATCATCATGGCTTGCTGGACCTGCAGCAACGCTGGAAGAGGTGTCTGAGGAAGAGGAGTCAGAGGAGGAATGTGGCTTTGGGGAGGAGGAAGACCAACCACAGCAGGCATCCCAGGGTGCTCGTTATCACCTATCTGGGACCCATGGTGTTGTACGTGGCTGGGGGGGAAGAACAGACCTTCAATGAGATCAGTGAGGACGAGGAACGGGACATGAGTAGCTCGGCATCCAACCTTGTGCAAATAGGGTCTTTCATGCTGTCATGTCTGTTGAGGGACCCTCGTATAAAAAGGCTGAAGGAGAACGACCTGTACTGGGTTGCCACGCTACTAGACCCCTGGTATAAGCAGAGAGTGGCTGAAATGTTACCGAATTACCGGAAGTCAGAAAGGATGCAGCAGTTCCAAAACAAGTTAAAAAGTATGCTTTACACAGCATATAAGGGTGATGTCACAGCACAACGGGAATCTAACAGGGGAAGAGGTGAAAGTAATCCTCCTCCTCCCACGACCACGCCGGCAAGGACAGGACGCTTTACAGACGTGTTGTTGATGGAAGACATGCAGAGCTTTTTAAGTCCTACTCATCGCCACAGCCCTTCAGGGTCCACCCTCAGAGAACGACTCGACCGACAGGTAGCAGACTACCTCGCCTTAACTGCAGATATCGACACTCTGAGGAGCGATGAACCCCTTGACTACAGAGTGTGCAGGCTTGACCTGTGGCCTGAGCTATCCCAATTTGCGATAGAACTTCTGGCCTGCCCCGCTTCAAGTGTCCTGTCAGAAAGGACCTTCAGCGCAGCAGGAGGTATTGTCACTGACAAGAGAAGTCGCCTAGGTCAAAAAAGTCTAGATTACCTAAGATGAATGTGGCGTGGATACCGAAGGGACTGACAGTGGGGGATGCATTTGACTAAAAAAGGCCTGATGAGATGCCTTGGGCTAAAAATGGTCCCCACGCTGCTGTATTTAATCTCTGCATGCCGGATGATTTGCGTGACTTCTCCGCCACCAACTAGGGTTCAAGCCGCAATGTTTTAGTACACTTTCTGCCTGGAAAACATCAATTTTTCCGGCCGCTGCTACAGCAGCGGCTGCAACAATACCTAGTTTTTCAGGGATGTGTACATGCCTATTTTTTCTGGTCTCTGGTGCTGCACTGTGGCTGCAAAAACAAAACAAAAAAAAAGGCACATACATGTGTCAATTCCCCTTCGTGATCGTTACCTTGTTGTGGTGAAGGGGCTTGCGTATCACAATGAAGCGACCACCTCTATGAGTGTGTTGACAATGTTGGCACACCCCAGATGATAGGGTCGTTGCTTCATTGTGAACAGACCAAAAGCGATCGGCTGGATAATTTTTCATAGAAAAAACATTAATTTTCTTTGTGATCATCTAAGGTGATCATTAAAGCCTACTAGGCCAACAATGGGCCCACACTGCAGAATAATTGTTTTATGGGTCACTTAACTGTCACTGAACTACCTCAGCACGACCATAGGCTTTGAAAAACTGCCATCGCCTGCAATCTACCAAATGTGCGCACGAGCACAGTCATCACTACACAAAGATTGACGCATAGAAGAATAAAATTTATGTCATGAGTGTGTCAACTATTGACAACTCTTTGCGGTTGTCTAAAATCTATTCGATACACGTCCCCTGATAGGGGACGTTACAGGGATTAAACTGATAAGAATAGTACTACTTAACACTCCACTCATATAGGGTGGCACAGTACATTGCACGGCGCACGCGCAGTGCCCCAAATTGGAAGTAAGAGGACCGACCAATCATCTTTTTCCATCTCCCGGTTCCTAAAATCTATTCGATACACGTCCCCTGATAGGGGACGTAACAGGGATTAAACTGATAGGAATAGTACTACTTAACACACCCCTCATATAAGGTGGCACAGTACATTGCAAGGCGCACGCGCAGTGCCCCAAATTGGAAGGAAGAGGACCGACCAACCATCTTTCTCCATCTCCCAGTTCCTAAAATCTATTCCATACACCGGCCCCTGAGAGGGGACAAAACAGAGATTAAACTGGTAAGAACAGGGGGCGGAGCTAGCGCCTGAACTGACCGGACGCATGCTGCTGTAGCTCCGTCAGTAATATCACCCACAAAGCCTGGTTTTATAGCCTGTTAAGTCTAAAATGGTCAAGATCGGCAGATTTAAAGCTGGGGACTCGTCTGGCCAGCACAGACCTGTGAACGCCGAGGGAGAGATGGACAAATTTATAAAGAAAGCGGCCTCTGCCTATGCGGCCAGAGAACCCAAGATGGCGCCGACCTCGCCGCACTCCACTAGCCACAAACTGCCGGAGGCACCCGCCGCTGCACACGGAGGTGAGACAGATGCATTACCCATATCCCGCACGTACCTCAAAGATGCCCTCACCTCCTCCCTGGCGTCTGCCTTGGAACCTCTGAGTTCCGATTTGCTTGTTATCAAACAAGATGTCCGGCATATAGGGCACAGGGTAGAAGCACTAGAAGAGTCGCAGGCCTCTGTCATACAGCATCAGACCGCTGTACAACATAACCTCCATGCTATACAGTCAAATATGAACTTCCTATACAGTGCGCTGGAGGACCAAGAAAATAGAGGGAGGCGCAACAACCTGCGCTTCAGGGGCATCCCTGAATCAGTCACCCCAGGGGACATACCTAACACAATAGTGCAAATCTGCCTCTCCCTCCTAGGCCTAGACTCAGCATATGAGGTGCTCCTGGAAAGAGCTCACAGGGCCCTCAAACCCAAACCAGCCTCCACGGCCCCTCCTAGAGACATAATCTGCAAATTTCTGCACTTTCCTGTGAAGGAGGCTGTTCTCTTAAAAGCTAGAGAAGTCAAGTCTGCAAGATGGGATGGACATGAAGTTCTCATTTTCCAAGATCTGGCCCAGTCAACTCTGGGGAAGAGAAGAGCCCTAATGCCACTGACGAACTGGCTTAGATCAAAAAAAGTTTTATACAGATGGTCCTTTCCTTTTGGTCTCTCCTTCTTGTACAAGGGTCGCAGAATCAATATTTCCTCATTCCAGCACCTGGAACATGCTTTTGAACACCTTGGGATTGACCCTTTGGACATTCAGAACTGGGATCCAGTCCAGGACTTGGATAAACTGCCTGCTCTCCCACCACTAGAGCTTTGGGAAAAGCAACAAACCCCTAAACCCCAAAGGGGTAGAAGAGGAACCTCCAGATCTACTCCCAGAAGGCTCACGCTGGGGGACTGAGATTATCCCCTCTCTGCTGTTGTCCCTTAACTAGAGAAATTCTGTGCTTAATTCCGCAGCAACCTTCTTCTTAGTATTTCTCAGCTTATCCCCCTCTCTACCTAGCTTTCTGATACTCATCTGCCGATCCTGCCCTAGACACCTAACTCAAAACAAGGGTGATACATAGGGTAGTACCACACCCCCCCGACTCTCTGATATTCTTAATCTCCTATACTCCTGCTTACTTCTCTCAATTCTTCCCTCCCATACTTTACCTTCCCCCTTGCTTTATACTTCTCTTGCTCTCAAGTCACATTATGGTATTGTTGTACACAATGCTTATCTCCCACCTGGAGCTGTGTTGCTCCTCCTTGTATGGACATCATGTTACTCTACCTGTTATAGTATATGTGTATTTTTCCTCTTTGTTCCTCAGATGTGGGCCGTCTAGAAACAGTCTGTGATATCACTATCAGTTGGTAGTATTGGAATCTTTCTCTCCTTGTGGCGGCGCCCTCCTCCCCCTCTCACTAACGATATTTGCCATCACAATCCTTCAGACTTTTATGTTTGCTCTCCTATTTCTTACCCTGAAACATGGGAGAGATTAGAATAACATCATACAATGTCAAAGGATTGAGATCTCCATCAAAGAGATTTCAAATTCTCTCACAGCTTAATAGAGAAAAATGCTCAATAGTCTTCTTGCAGGAGACTCATTTTAAACATGGTAACTATCCGAACCTCTCCTACTCTAAATTTCCCACTTGGCATCACTGTGGGGCTGGGGGTGCAGCTTCAAGGGGAGTCTGTATAGGCTTCCATAAAGATTTGGCATTCCAATACAAAACACACATTCAAGATCCAGAGGGAAGATTCCTGATACTGAAAGGCCTAATAGGGCAGACCCTAGTTACCCTAGTTAATGTGTATGCCCCTAACAAGGACCAAATCACCTGGCTCACCACCCTTTTCTCTCTTATAGAAACCCACAAGGAGGGAATATTGATTGTTGCGGGCGACTTTAATATAGCTCTCCATCCTTTAGTAGACACCTCTTCAAAGAAATCCTCCATCCCTACAAGGGCTCTCAAATTGATACAAACCAGGTTATTTGATATGGGAGTGTTAGATATTTGGCGATGTTTTAATCCTGACTTACTTGACTATTCTTTCTATTCTTCAGCTAACAACTCATATAGCAGGATAGACTACATCTTTATATCAAGAGAACATCTACAGCACTGCTCCTCCGCCAAAATTGGTGACATGAACCTCTCTGATCACTCCCCGGTATATTGTTATGTATGTATTGCGCCCGGGTCAGGTAGGAAGACTAACTGGAGGTTCAACGAGTCTCTGCTGGGCAACCCTAGTCACAAATCCCAAATCATAACCTTTCTGGAGGAGTTTTTCTCCACTAATCATACCCCCGATATATCCCCCCAAGTCTTATGGGATACCCATAAAGCCTATATTAGAGGCAGATTGATTAGCCTTTGCTCCTTCCTTAAAAGAGAATCTAACAAAAAATATAATACTTTAATGGCAAAGATTCATGCTCTGGAAAAAGCACATAAGCAGTCGTTACTAGCTCAACAGTTGGCGGAACTCTCTTCCCTTAGGACAGAGCTGAAGAACCTCCTGAATAAGCGCTCAGCCAAATACTTTTTATCTGCTCAACAAAAATTCTATGCCCATGGCAACAAAGCATCGAAATTCATGATGCAGAGGATTAAGCAGAGAAGAGGCTCCCGCCATGTCCAGAGCATCAGATCTCCCCAGGGGAATCTCCTATTTAAGGCTGAAGAAATTGCTGAGCAGTTCAAACTCTATTATAAGACCTTGTATAACCTACCCACCACCACTCCACCCAACCCCTCTATGGGGAGGGAAGATAATATTAATGAGTTCCTGAAACATCTGCATCTCCCAACCCTCAACGAGACTTGCTAACTAGACCATTTACTACAAATGAATTGTCACTAGCCATCAACTCCACCCCCAAAGGCAAATGCCCAGGCCCTGATGGTCTCCCCATATCATATTATTCAGCCTTTAAAAAAAACCTCCTCCCTTTCCTGCTTTCCATATGTAATCTCTCCTTGGAGAACCACCCCATTTCCACTGATATGACTAGGGCCACGGTCACAGTCATTCCAAAAGAAGGCAAGGACCCTTCCCTGTGCCCCAACTATTGTCCCATCTCATTACTCAATGTAGACCTCAAATTACTAGCTAAGATGCTCGCCTCCAGACTCCAGGGTCTATTACCTACACTGATTCATCCGGACCAGGTGGGTTTCGTCAAAGGTCGAGAAGGAAAGGACAACACCATGAGACAACACCATGAAGGTCCTAAATGCCCTATATTATGCCACCCACAAATCTATCCCTCTAGTCCTGATTGGCACGGACGCCGAAAAAGCATTTGATAGAGTGGACTGGTTGTATATTAGGCAGACCCTAATTAAATTTGGGATCCTGGAACCCTTTGTAAACGCAGTTTTTTCCATGTACACTCACTCTTCGGCGTCCGTGTCAGTTAATGGAATCTTATCATCCCCCTTCCCAATCAGGAACGGAACTAGACAGGGATGCCCACTCTCTCCCCTTCTCTTCGTTCTGGTGATGGAGACTCTTTTGCAAACCCTTAGACAAGAGGGAAAAATTAGAGGCCTTTCAGTAGATGGATGTGAGTTTAAACTTGCTGCTTTTGCAGACGATCTCCTAATAATCATTACAAATCCCTCTAGAGCTATGAACACTATTCTGTCGACCCTTGACCATTTTGGCTCTTTGTCCAATTTTAAAGTAAACCCCACCAAATCTCAGGTCCTTCATACCGGGCTTTCACCCCTAGCTCTCTCCTCCCTCCAGAAAAACTCTCCATTTAACTGGCACACTCAACAATTAACGTATCTGGGGGTTAAATTTACTCCTTACTTACCTGACTTATTCAACCTAAATTACAAACCCCTTCTTCTTTCTATGGTTGCTCAGCTGGACTCTCTGGATCTCCCCTACCTGACCTGGTTTGGGAGGAAGAATATCCTCATGTCCTTAGTTATCCCCAGATTGACCTACTTGATGCAGGTACTAACTATTGAGATACCCAAAACATTCTTCCACTCTCTGAATAAAAAAATTTGCACTTACATCTGGCAGGGAAGAAGCCCACACATCTCTTTTAGCATGCTGACCAAACCCCGGGCCCAGGGAGGAATTGGTTTGCCGGATCCTGAAGTTTATATGAAAGCCATCCAACCAGTGGCGTACCGCCCATAGAGGCAGACCACGCCACTGCTATAGGGCCCGCGGCACTGGGGGGCCCGTAGCGCAGATAAGGCCCCGCCCACACTATTTGGCCCCGCCCACTCATGACCTGCAGCCGGCTATGCGGCTGCTTTTCTCCAGACCCAATTCATCTTCCGCAATCGCCGCCAAGCCCCCCCCCACCCCGTTTGACCTGATCCTGACCAGACCCTCCTGACCTGATCCTGACAGTCTGCTGACGCGGAATCAGGATCAAGCCAGCCTGCATGTAGCGCTCGAGCCGCTGGCCAATCAGCACAAGGCAATTCTGTTGAGGCAGCTGCTGATTGGCCAGTGGCGCAAGGGGGCGGGAGAATCGGCTCGAACTTCGCCGTCGCTAGGGTGCATAAGCTAAGGAGATGAAGAGGAAGATTCTGAAGCGATTGTGTCCCTGGCTGGCTGGCCTGAAGTAAGTCACTCAGACTCAGAAGTTGAACAAGTACCGTTCGTTCGTCCTGCCGTGTCACTGCCGGCTGCACTCCCTGCAGCAGTGCCTGGCCCGGCTGACTCTGACTATGACTATATTATATATTATGCTGCCTGAGGCCTGTGTTAGTTTACAAATCTCTGGGGAGCAGGGTGATATCTGTTACTTCTTTACAATGTGCCCCCCTTGCCTGTCACTGCAGGGAGCTCGGCCCATATGCAGCATGTAGTACGCCATTACCCATGTGGAGAGTTCATGTATTAACTGTGCTCTTCAGATGAAACCCTAGGCTCTAGTATTATATGACCATCTGGTCATATAATACTAGAGCCTAGGGTTTCATCTGAAGAGCACAGTTAATACATGAACTCTCCACATGGGTAATGGCGTACTACATGCTGCATATGGGCCGAGCTCCCTGCAGTGACAGGCAAGGGGGGCATATTGTAAAGAAGTAACAGATACCCGCAGACCAACAAATCCTTATATGATGTCCCGCCTTTCCTCCTACTCTTTCCTGTATGAGCCCCCCCATAATCCTCTCTGAGCCCCCCTAATGCCCCCATTACCCCAAAATGTTCAGGTTCGGGGAAGAGTAGGAGGAAAGCACACTGTCCTCTATGAGCCTCTCCCCCCCCCCGAGTCCTCTATGAGCCCCTCAAACCCTTAATGCCCCCCAAAATGCCAGGGGGGAGAGGAGTAGAAGGAAAGCACACTGTCCTGAGCATTTTGGGGGGCATTAAGGGTTTGGGGGGCTCATAGAGGACAGTCTGCTTTCCTCCTACTCAGTCCTGTATGAGCCTCCCCCCTGAATCCTCTATGAGCCCCCTTTATGCCCCCATTACCCCAAAATGCCCAGGTGGAAGAGAAGTAGAAGGAAAGCACACTGTCCTGAGCATTTTGGGGGGCATTAAGGGTTTGGGAGGCTCATAGTGGACAGTGTGCTCTCCTACTCCTTCCCCCCAGGCATTTTGGGGGGCATTAGGGATTCTTTAATGGGGGTGTGGCATGGGAGGAGCCAGGACAGGAGGTGGGACGGGCCAGGGGTGGATAGTGGGTGGGTTAGGGGGCCCAATTCAGATGCTTGCTATGGGGCCCAGTGATTTCTATGTACGCCCCTGCATCCAACTGTCTAGAGTTGTGGATTGGCTTAGGAACCCCCCTCATATAACTTGGATTAAATTGGAGTACTCCTTCCTCAACGCCCCAGCTCGAGCCCTCTTGTTGGCTGACAGCCCTCTTCCAGCTCCTAGCTCTATCCCTAACTCCATGATCCGTAACACTTTGAAGGTCTGGAAGTTGGTCTGGGCTGACAGGGGGGTCCTGACGCTTCCCTCCCCTTTGCTACTTATTGAAGATATTGTAGCCCTCGCCCCTAAGGAGCTTAGACAAAGCTGCCCCTCTGCCTTAAGAGGCTCAAAGCTTACTTTATCTAGCTTACTAGACACAGAGGGCTGCTTCCCCACTCAGTGTGACCTTCTAAAGAAACTAGGACTCTCTGACCAGCATTATATGCTTACTCATTTTCTTAAAACAAGAATACCTCCCCTGATAAAAAAGATACCCCCAACAAGTCAGGTCAGCTGGTTCGAGAAACTATTTAGTCAACTACTGGCACCTCTTAAAACAATCTCGATCATATATAGGTCTTTGAAATCATCTCCCCCCTGTCCCAAATTAGCTGCTCTCGGCCTTTGGGAACGAGACTTGGAGAAGACCTTCTCATCCCCTGAAATTGCAAAGATTCTGCTGGCACCTCATAAACTTTCCAGATGCATCCGCATTCAGGAGAATAGTTATAAAATTCTCCTCCGCTGGTATAATACCCCTGACAAAACTTGCCGCTATAAACCGGGGTCTCCAGATATTTGTTGGAGATGTCTCAATGAAAAAGGGACGTACCTCCACATTTGGTGGTCTTGCGGTCCTATCAAATCATGGTGGTTTGAAATAATTAGGCTTAGCAATCAAATCTGTAAAACCACATACCCATGTACCCCAGAGTTGGCTCTTCTTTCCCTGGGAGTAGCTGGCACAAAAGAACACAAGGCTTCTCTCTTCTCTTTCCTACTGGCTGCTGCCAGATTGATCCTACCTACGCATTGGCTCTCTACCGAGATTCCAAAGAGAGACCACTGGATCAATAAGGTTGATCAAATTTATAGATTTGAGGAAATCTCACATTGGGAAACAAGAACAAGGTCTACCTTCCTCCAAATATGGTCGCCCTGGAAGAGCTACAGGAATTTTCCCTGATTAGTCCTGACATATTGTCTTTCTCCCACTACTATACAGGAATTGTGATCTGTCAAATGTAATACACAAGATATCATATTTTTCATAGACTAAACCACATCCAAACGTTGATATGGTTATATTGTTTATCCCAATAATGTTTTGATGTACACTGTATGACTGTCATCATCCAAGAAATGTATCTACAACTTGCTTATATGACTACTGAATATATGCTTATGTTGGATATTTTGAGATATCATAATATGTACAATCTGCCTTCTCTGACAAAACAATAAAAATTGTTAATTATAAACTGGTAAGAACAGATTTTTTTAATAAAAAAAAAGAGGACAGCCACTGCAGAGCTAGGTATTTTTTGGCCGCGTTACTGAACGCTCATGCACAATGGCTGTAGGCTCATGCGTCCTTTTGTGGAGGTGACAAACATGGTCAGTCAAACCCAAGGCAACATCATCGACCTCATCCCATATGTGTTTTTTCTGGAGCGTGCCCTGCGAAAAGTGCTGGATCAGGCCGTAGATGAGCATGAAGAGGAAGAGTTGTGGTCACCATCACCACCAGAAGCAGCCTTGTCATCGTCGATTGCTGGAACTGCGGCAACGCAGAGAGAGGAGTCTGAAGAAGAGGAGTCAGAGGAGGAAGGTGGCTTTGAGGAGGTGGAAGACCAACCACAGAAGGCGTCCCAGGGGGCTTGTTGTCACCTTTCGGGGACCCTTGGTGTTGTACGTGGCTGGGTGTAGGAAGAGACCTTCAATGACGTCAGTGAGGACAAGGAACGGGACATGGCTAGCTTGGTATCCAACCTTGTGCAAATGGGGTGTTTGCGGTTGTGCAAATGGACTGTTTGAGGTTGTTTGCAGTGCGTTAAATGGGGAGTTTGGTCTGTCAGAGTTTGGTCTGTCACTGTGAAGCAGGCGTAACCCTTACACTACCTGATCGATACAACATCATACCTGATCTTATACACATACTGGATGTTTTAAAGAACGTTATTCCAAACAATTTTAGGAATGTTAGGTGATTTATGCCCTTTATGGATTAAAACCCGACTCTGCGTCAACTACGTAATTTTCCATGGGAGTTTTGCCATGGATCCCCCTCCGGCATGCCACAGTCCAGGTGTTAGTCCCCTTGAAACAACTTTTCCATCACTATTGTGGCCAGAAAGAGTCCCTGTGGGTTTTAAAATTCGCCTGCCTATTGAAGTCTATGGCGGTTTGCCCGGTTCGCCCGTTCGCGAACATTTGCGGAAATTCGCATTCGCCGTTCGCGAATGTAAAATTTTATGTTCGCGACATCTCTATTCTTACTGTCTGGTCCAGACCTCAACAACAGACTTCTGGAGGTAGTTCTATGCTTCCGCAGAGATTCCGTAGCATTAATGGCCAACATACAACAGATGTTCCACTGCTTCCTCGTCAAGGAAGAACAGAGAAACTACTTGAGGTTCTTCTGGTACCGCAACAACAACTCCAATGAAGACATTGTATAGTACCGAATGAGAGTGCACATCTTCAGAAACAGTCCTTCCCCTGCAGTCGCTATCTACGTTCTCAGACATTCAGCCCGAGAGGGTGAAGCAAAATATGGGTCAGATGTCAGATCCTTTGTGGAAAAAGATTTCTACATGGACGACTGCTTGAAATCCGCACCCACGAACGAGACCATAAACAGCTTCTAGGATACTCTGGGATTCGTAGTGCCTGTTAATATCCAAGGCAAAATGATGTTAAGAGACTTCACCACAGAAATGTCTGATTGGGATGATCCACTTCCCGCAGAGAAAAAGGACCTGGACAGGTTGGAAGAAGTCTCTCGAAGTTTTGTCCAGCCTTCATGTGGCACGACTGTATGCTTCCGTGCCATCAACTAAAGTCAAGATGCAAAGACTATATATCTTCTGCGACGCTTCAGTCAAGGCGATTGCAGCCATAGCCTACCTAAAGACCATTGATGTCAAAGAACAATGTTATATAGGGTTTGTCATGAGCCGGACCAAACTAACTCCACTCCGCGAACACACGATTCCCAGACTTGAGCTCTGTGCTGTTGTGCTTGCAGTGGAGTTGGCTGAACTTATAACAAAAGGAATGAACCTGGAAATTGAGGAAGTTGAGTTTTACACGGACAGCAAGGTAGTCCTAGGATATATTTGCAACTAAACCAGATTCTTTTATGACTACGTCTGCAATTGGGTGCTAAGGATCAGGAGATCCACTTGTCCTAAACAGTGGCAATATGTGCCTACATAGCATAATCCTGAGGACCAAATGCACCAAGCCACCTTAAGGATACTGTCACGGTAGGTGAGGGAAGGGAAGCAAACCAAATCCAACAAAAGCAACAATACGCCAGGCTAGGCCCCAAAGCTAGGGAACAGGGAAAGGTCACCACCTGACAATCCCTGAGTCTTTCCCTAACTGCTGACAACATGAGCAAATCATAAAGGTGGAAGTGATCATGCGCTGGAAGCCTAGCTGAAACTTAAAGAAACCCTCATCTAGGGAGCGGGAGATAAGACAACCGGTCCCTAGCGCTTGGTGCAGGAACCAGCGTCCTCCTGAGGCCTAGCCAAAACACACAACAAAAGGGAAGGAATAGGACTTAGCTTTAAGACGGACGGGGAGCAGGAGATCCACCAAACACCAGCTAAGAACTCCAGAAGCAAATATAAACCACGAGGGCTATAGTGAGAGGCGGGAATAAATAGCACAACTAAATAGCTAATGAGCAGAACCTGTGGGGAGGTGGGATCCTGCCCAAAACCACAACAAAGAGAAACAGAACTATCTGTCAGATAGACTCACATGTAGGAAGTCTGTCAGATCTTCTCAGTCCTCTCACAGGGCAGGGCGTGACAGATACAACATGGTTAACGGGTCCTGCATTCCTGTACCGTTCAACGTCTTGCAGTATTGGATCCGACTGTCATGCCCTGCTCAGGTTATGTGCAGAGGTCTGCCAGGTTAGCAGCACGTGTGTCGTTTTTTGTTTGTTTTGGGTTTGGAGTTGAGCTGTATCCGCCTCCCTTCAGGTGCACTGGGTGGGGTCGTTTGTGTGAGTTTAAATTACGCCCCTTCCCAGTGTCCTGTGCGGGTTATAGCTTCTATCTTGCTCTGAGGACAGGAGGATTTGCTGTTTCTGCTCTGCTACAAGATAAGTTGGTTTTGGTTTCCTTTTTGTGTTCTGTCTAGGCTGTTAGACAGACACCTGCCTCCTCCAGGACCCGAGGAAGCAGGCTGCCTCTTTCCCCCTTTCCAATATCTTAGGGACTTTAGGGAATCTTCAGCCTTAGGCACGGGGGCACGTTGATTCCCACTTTTAGGGTCTGAACGTGGGCACAGAAGTCCAGGGAGAGCTGGTAGGGAATTGTCAGGAGGTGACCTTTATCCCCAGCTTCTGGCCTAGACGCTTGTTTTCAGGTTTTCTGTGTGTTTATTGTATCTTGTATCCTACCCACCGTGACACTGGCATGTTTGAAATGGTAGACCCAGATGCCGATGAAGAAATCCGACCTGAAGTATCTGTTCTACGTACGGTGACTTCGGACCACTAACTCAAATCCCATTGTTTCAACAGGTTCTCCACTTGGATGTTTCTTGTTTGTGCTATAGCTTGTGTAGTTCATATAGCTCAGTCTTACAAGTCAACATTACGTGTGAGCCAGAAGCCCTGCTAAGGTTGGCATCACTGCAAACACGCCTTTACCGCTCCTAATCTGCAAAGGTCCAAGAACATAATAATTTGCACGATACAACGTGAATGTCATGCTAAGGAAAAAAAATACCTCAGCAAAAGGTCAAACAGTTACCAAGAATAGAGCTTTGATTAAGCTTAATACCTTTATTGACTAAAATGGGTTTCTAAGCATGAAGGATCTAGTAGTGGCGTCATTACAGATCACGTCTTCCTCAGTTTTGGTATTTCTGTAGTAATTAATATGGTTATAGCACCATCTAGTGGTGTTAAATTGCATTACAATTAGTTTTTCTTGTTACAAAGACTACTGCATTGTGGGTGGTGCACTGCATTGTGGGAGTGCAAAGCATCCTGAGAAAGAGAAGCCTCCAGTCTCCAGGACACATCAGCAGAGCTGTCATTTTGCATATCTCCTTTTCAAACTCTACCATCCTTGTAAAAGCATATCTGGTGAGAGATCTACCTTTGTTTCAGGGATATTGTGTGTTGCAGAGCTGTTCAGATTTTTGTAATTGTTACTCAGGGAGTTGTTACTACTGTTAGTTAGACATGAAGTCATATGTTAGGCAGCCATTTTACCATGTGCTTCCGTGTTATGCAAATGTTACAGTACATGCTATTCTATATATTATACTTATACATGTTATTTGTAGTTTTACCACACACTTGTGCAATCTCTCACTCACGTGCATTGTGCATAGAGTACAACTTGTTGACCAATAAACAAGTTAGACTACAAAAAACAGTCCTCTTATTTGGAAGACATGAATGGTTTATGCTGAATGTCAGACTGCACACTGTGTGAACGTGTATGAAGACAGAACAATTTATGTCCTCCAAGGGATGGTCTTTGGACAGCCATGGGTCAATTGGCATTCATTAGAGCAAGTAGAGATGAGCGAAGTTTTGGAAAATTGTATTTAGCTGCTTTGCCGAATCTTACCAAAAAAATCACTTTGTGACTACCTGTCACGACTGTAGGCAGGGACACGCACTCACACAGTGAGCCCTAACTTGAACCCAGCCCTCTGACCCTGCCTACTTGCAGAACAAGTCCTAGGCGACAAGTCCACAACTGGTCGACCGTCCATACAGGGAGTGCAGAATTATTAGGCAAGTTGTATTTTTGAGAATTAATTTTATTATTGAACAATAACCATGTTCTCAATGAACCCAAAAAACTCATTAATATCAAAGCTGAATATTTTTGGAAGTAGTTTTTAGTTTGTTTTTAGTTTTAGCTATTTTAGGGGGATATCTGTGTGTGCAGGTGACTATTACTGTGCATAATTATTAGGCAACTTAACAAAAAACAAATATATACCCATTTCAATTATTTATTTTTACCAGTGAAACCAATATAACATCTCAACATTCACAAATATACATTTCTGACATTCAAAAACAAAACAAAAACAAATCAGTGACCAATATAGCCACCTTTCTTTGCAAGGACACTCAAAAGCCTGCCATCCATGGATTCTGTCAGTATTTTGATCTGTTCACCATCAACATTGCGTGCAGCAGCAACCACAGCCTCCCAGACACTGTTCAGAGAGGTGTACTGTTTTCCGTCCTTGTAAATCTCACATTTGATGATGGACCACAGCTTCTCAATGGGGTTCAGATCAGGTGAACAAGGAGGCCATGTCATTAGATTTTCTTCTTTTATACCCTTTCTTGCCAGCCACGCTGTGGAGTACTTGGACGCATGTGATGGAGCATTGTCCTGCATGAAAATCATGTTTTTCTTGAAGGATGCAGACTTCTTCCTGTACCACTGCTTGAAGAAGGTGTCTTCCAGAAACTGGCAGTAGGACTGGGAGTTGAGCTTGACTCCATCCTCAACCCGAAAAGGCCCCACAAGCTCATCTTTGATGATACCAGCCCAAACCAGTACTCCACCTCCACCTTGCTGACGTCTGAGTCGGACTGGAGCTCTCTGCCCTTTACCAATCCAGCCACGGGCCTATCCATATGGCCCATCAAGACTCACTCTCATTTCATCAGTCCATAAAACCTTAGAAAAATCAGTCTTGACGTTTCAGCTTGTGTGTCTTGTTCAGTGGTGGTCGTCTTTCAGCCTTTCTTACCTTGGCCATGTCTCTGAGTATTGCACACCTTGTGCTTTTGGGCACTCCAGTGATGTTGCAGCTCTGAAATATGGCCAAACTGGTGGCAAGTGGCATCTTGGCAGCTGCACGCTTGACTTTTCTCAGTTCATGGGCAGTTATTTTGCGCCTTGGTTTTTCCACACGCTTCTTGCGACCCTGTTGACTATTTTGAATGAAACGCTTGATTGTTCGATGATCACGCTTCAGAAGCTTTGCAATTTTAAGAGTGCTGCATCCCTCTGCAAGATATCTCACTATTTTAGACTTTTCTGAGCCTGTCAAGTCCTTCTTTTGACCCATTTTGCCAAAGGAAAGGAAGTTGCCTAATAATTATGCACACCTAATATAGGGTGTTGATGTTATTAGACCACACCCCTTCTCATTACAGAGATGCACATCACCTAATATGCTTAATTGGTAGTAGGCTTTCGAGCCTATACAGCTTGGAGTAAGACAACATGCATCAAGAGGATGATGTGGTCAAAATACTCATTTGCCTAATAATTCTGCACGCAGTGTATACTGGTAAGTGCAAAGATACAATCCAAGTGCCCGCGGAAACCGCAGGTACCTGTTCACACACAGGACCAAACAAACACACGCCAAGGGAAGTCGTGCCAGAAACAGTCAAACCAGGAGATCAATACAACATAATCACTAAACGGAAGGAGAAAGCAATAACAAGCCAAGGGTCAAAACCGGACAGGAAGAAAGTACAGAATGTCTAAGCAGAGAGAGAGGTCTAGGTATATCCGAAGTCCAAAAGCAACAGTTCAATTAACACACAGGCAGCAGAGCACAGGAAGGAAAACCTATAATTGGCAAAGATGATTGCCAGTAGCTGCCTTAAAAATGGAGCTAATCCCCTGAGCGCTGACATCACCGGGTGGCGTAGCTCAGGTGTGACATCACCAGGGGGCGTGACACCAAATTGGGCGGTCGATAGGGGGCGTGGCCTAAACCCCATCAAGAGGGGCATGGCCTAAACACTTTGTCACCTAGGGGCTTGGCATGACAGCGCGCCTGGCACCGCGCTGCAGTGTCCGAGCCCCAGACTGCAGCTCTGGAGCTTGGACAGGCAACTTGGTGACACTACCATAATTACTTTGCTACAAGGCACATTTTTTTGGAATTAGTGGGTGCAATGACAGGGAGTACCGCTCCCGGTCATTGTAACCCTCAGATGCCACATTCATACTTGATTGCGGCATCTGAGAGTGATAATACAGTATAAAATGAACATAAAAATAATTCAATCATACTTACCACCTCCATTTGCTCACGACAAGCCAGCCGCTGCCATCTTGCTTGAAGATCTTGAGCGAAATCTCACGCGGCCCGAGATGACGTTGTCATGGGATTTTGACTAAGATCTTTAATCAAGATGGTGTTGGCTGGCCCGTCTCGAGCAAATGGAGGAGGTAAGTATGATTTTTTACACTATTTCAGGTTAAATCGATTCGCTATCACGAAGTACGAGGAAATTCGTCTTTGCGGTGAATCTAATTTATCCTGAAATTCGGATCGAATTCCACTTCGTTGGATTCGATTTTCTCATATCTAATAGCAAGGACTGTTGATTGGTGCCTATGAGAGCTGTTGATTAAATGCAGGAACTGGAGTAGCTCTCCACTGTTGTGTCCACAAGATCACAGTGCTATCAATATATATAAATGGCTCTGGGCATAAAAAAAAGTTTGCATAATGGCTGTGCACGGCATGAACACTGCAAAATGTTAAGCAGGAGAATTTAGTAAAAGGGATGGAGGGTTTTGCTCACCTGCATTTGGAATTTCATTTGCATTTTACTGCTTGTTATAGTGTAGGAAAATCCACAAATTTGTGTCAGAAACAACTTAATTCTCCGTTCCCTCCCAAGATAAAGTGCTAGAAAACTATATTGACTACTCCTAGAATTGGTTTAGGAGCTTAAAGTATCATCTTTATGCAGTATTCCTCTCCATTACCATTCCATGAAGTGAAATGAATCTTTGCCAGGGGCTGAAATGTCTTAAAAGAGAATGTAATTGGTATACATATAATCCACACACTCACTTGCATGGATTATACAAACCATTACAATAAAAAAAAATCTAAAACAAGAAAAATGAGTGAAAAAAATTATTTTAAAAGATAAAGCATTTGTCTAAGGTAAAAAAATCACACATGAATATAAGTTTACAAATACATGTTTAAAAAAACAATGCATGGCCATATGCACAGGGCAGAGCAGGGAGCCTATATTGAGCGGGGTCTTTCAGCTACGTACCTCAAAGCCATAGGTTCTCTGTGTGCCGCCATATGGTGTACTGTGTTATGCAGAATTTCCATCTTGCACAACATGGCTTCTGATCAGAGGCTTTAGGGTATGCTCATGTGGCTGAATATACACATCAGAAACATCTAATTTGCTTTGAAATCTGAAACAGAAATATCAGGCTGCTGTGGATTTGCAGTTTGGCAAGTTGTGCATCTCATCATGGATGAGACCTGGGTGAGGCCACCTGTATTGTTTTCCAATGAATTTTGCTTAGAATCTGCATCAAGAGATGACATGTCACTTCTTGACATGGATGCCAGATCCACATTGAAATGGAAATGTGTAAATGGCTAAACAGAATCCTTTTGGGGTCGGAGACTGCTGGGGAACCTGCAGAAAAGACGGAGCCCCAGATTTGCTAAACCTATAGATGACATAAACAAATGTTGGATTTACATGGGATTATTATCGAGCTGATTATAGGGAGTGAACGTTCATATAAATGCACATTCCTGATAATCGGGTAAGGGCGGAAAATTAGATGCAGCTGCTTTGCCGAATTTAACCAAAAAATTAACTTTATATATATATAAAAAAAATATAAAATCATACTTACCGCCTCCATTTGCTTGTAATGGGCTGCCGCCGCCATCTTGCTTGAAGATCTTACGCAAAATCTCACACGGCTCGAGATGATGTCACCATACGCGGGATTTCGGCCGAGATCTTCAATCAAGATGGTGGTGGTGGTGGCCAGTCGTGAGCAAATGAAGAAGGTAAGTATGATATATTTTTTTTATTTTTTTACACTATTTCTGGTTAAAACAATTCACTACCACGAAGCACAAGGACATTTGGCTTCCCGGCGAATCAAATTTATCCTGAAGTTCGGTTCGAATTCCACTTCGTTGCATTCGATTCGCTCATCTCTAATAGTTTATGTATGTAAATGCAGCTCTTACCTCCATTGCCTGCTTGTCAGTTATCAGGAAAGAGCATGTAAATGCATCTTTAAACCGTCTGTCTAGACCTGCACCAGATTTATCTAAGGGGCTTAGGATGGACAATAAATATTTCTTTACCGACTATTGGTTGGCTTACTTTAAGACATAATCTGTCTTAAAGTAAAGCCAGATCTGCTTCTATTCTGCTTGAAAACTAATGATGCTACTGATAGTGTGGACGGAGGCTTAAAATGTTCCAGACTTAAGCCAAGCTTGGCTACTGCTAGTTCTGTGAGAGTATCTCCCAGTTTTTTCTGCCACTGACGGTGTTCTGCCAGATTCCTATACCTGGCAGAATGCTATAGCCAGAAGTGACGTGGCCGCACCGGAATCAGCTGAAGGAGGGTGTGTGTGGATCTGCGCAAGCAAGATCCGCAAGCGCAGATCCACTGGATTCGTAAAAATAATTGCACCGCCGCGGGAGAAGCATCTACTTAATTTGCATGCACGAAACTGTACACTACGTCACTTCCGGTGCGGCCGTGTCACTTCCGGGCATAGCATTCTGCCAAGCAGTGGCATAACTACCGGGGAAGCAGCTGCTTCGGGGCCCTGCTTCCCGTGCGTGTGTGACAGTTTATTTTCAAGTTCGTTAAATATCGATGTCTTACTGTTCAGGGCCCCTTCACAGCAGCTGACCAGGCCCCCTCGCTAATGTGATCTAATCTTACGGTCTTCCTAAAGTCTTCTGATGTGTCTGGGATTCGAACCCACAACCTCCAATGTCTGAGTGTATCAGAGGCAAAGCATTTACCCTCACAACCATAAAGGCTGCAATACAACTGATTAAAAAAATATGAGACTACTGTTATAGCTGGCTAAGTGTACATCTATACACATGACAGCCGCCCTAACACACCCAGCACTGCTACATCTAATACACATGACAGCTGCACCAGCACACTCAGCTCTACTATATCTCTATATATGACAGCTGCCCCAGAAAACCCAGCTCTGCTACATCTATACACATGACAGCTGCCCAAACACACCCAGAACTGCTATATCTCTATATGACAGCTGTCCCAGCAAACCCAGGTCTGCTACATGTATACACATGACAGCTGCCCAAACACACCCAGCCTGGCTACATCTAATACACATGACAGCTGCACCAGCACACTCAGCTCTACTATATCTCTATTTACGACAGCTGCCCCAGCAAACCCAGCTCTGCTACATCTATACACATGACAGCTGCACCAACACACCCAGCACTGCTATATCTCTATATGACAGCTGTCCCAGCAAACCCAGCCCTGCTACATGTATACACATGACAGCTGCCCAAACACACCCAGCACTGCTACATCTAATACACATGACAGCTGCACCAGCACACTCAGCTCTACTATATCTCTATATATGACAGCTGCCCCAGCAAACCCAGCACTGCTACATCTATACACATGACAGCTGCCCCAACACACCCAGCACTGCTATATCTCTATATGACAGCTGTTCCAGCACACTTAGCTCTGCTATATCTCTATATATGAGCAGCTGTCATGTGTATAGATGTACACTTAGCCAGCTATAACAGTAGAAGTCTCATATTTTTTCAGTCAGCAGCAAGGCAGCTCTTATGGTCTTGTGCTTTGCCTCTGATACAGAAGGTCGTGGGTTCGAATCCCAGCATAAACCTTTTCTGAAATACAAGCACTGACTCCATATATGGACATACAGGGCGGGACACAATACAGGGCTGGACACAGGAAGAGGCTGCATCGCATCGCTGACATGGAGGTAAGTAGAAGTGTTTATTATTATTTTTTAATACCCGACTGTTACTGCCATGGGTGGAGGGAGGGTCACCTGATACTGGCACATGGGGGGGGAGAGAGGCACCTGATACTGGCACATGGGGGGGGAGGGGTTGGCACCTTGGCACCTGATACTGGCACCTGGGGGGGAGGGGGGGTTGGCACCTGATACTGGCACATGGGGGGGAGAGAAAGGCACCTGATACTGGCACATGGGGGGGGAGAGGGGTTGGCACCTGATACTAGCACCTGGGGGGGGGGGGTGGCATCTGATACTGGCACATGGGGGGGGAGGCACCTGATACTGGCACATGGGGGGAGGCACCTGATACTGGTACCTGGGGGGGGGGGGGGGGTTGGCACCTGATACTGGCACATGGGGGGGAGAGGCACCTGATACTGGCACATGGGGGGAGGCACCTGATACTGGCACCTGGGGGGGAGGGGGGGTTGGCACCTGATACTGGCACATGGGGGGGGAAGGCACCTGATACTGGCACATGGGGGGAGGCACCTGATACTGGCACCTGGGGGGGAGGGGGGGTTGGCACCTGATACTGGCACATGGGGGGGAGAGAGGCACCTGATACTGGCACATGTGGGGGAAAGGGGTTGGCACCTGATACTGGCACCTGGGGAGGGAGGGGGGGGGGGTTGGCACCTGATACTGGCACATGGGGGGGGGGGAGAGGCACTTGATACTGGCACTTTTTTGTGGGGGGGAGATGGCACTATGATACTGGGACATGTGGGGGGGAGGAGAGAGGCACTTGATACTGGCACATGATGGGGGGGCATCTATGGGGACACTTACTGGCACATTATTGGGGGGCATTATGGGGGACACTAGGCCGGCAGCCTATCAGAGGCCGGACACTGAGGGGCATCTACTGGGGCACTATATATGAGGCATTTTATACTGGTACATTATGAGGGGCACTAGCAGGAAGGGGGGAGATGAGCACTATGGGGGAATTTACTGGGGGCACTATATAGGGGTATTTTATACTGGTACATTATGGGGGCACTATGGGGACATTAGCTCAACTGGGGGCATTACAAAGGGGTATTTTTGCACTGTCCCATTATAAGGAGAATTATTACTACTGGGGGGGGGGGGCATTATGGTGGGCTTTATTACTCCCCCATGGTATGACCCCCTAGTAGCAGCACCAGCCTCTCCCTGCTCTGCTATCCATCTGCCCCTTCTCCAAAACCTTATTATGAAATCTTTCTCATTAGGATAAAACACATCAGCTCCGCCGAGCCCCCGGCCAAAGTGTGGAAGTGGCGTCCGAGATCCCCAAGAGCCAAGTCAAGTAACTGTAAGTTTTCATGTGAAATATGTTTATGTTATACACATATAGCCTACACTGTGCCACACAATATACAGTATACCGCTACACTGTGCCCGACAATATACAGTATACCGCTACACTGTGCCAAAGGAGTGGGGTTTACACAGGAGGAGGGAGGTGCGAAGCACGCTGGGGGGGCCCTTACAAATATTTGTTGTGGGGCCCAGTCACTTCTAGTTACTCCCCTGCTGCCAAGGTATAGGAATCTGGCAGAACACCAGCATACAAAATCACTGCAGTGTGCAAGACCTGTAAGATGAAAATAAGCCATGGACATTCAAACACAAACATAGGCACCACGGTTTTATTGCAGCACATAAAGCGGTATCCCCAGATCTAGAAACATAGAAACATAGAATGTGTCGGCAGATAAGAACCATTTGGCCCATCTAGTCTGCCCAATATATCTGAATCCTATTAATAGTCCCTGGCCCTATCGTATATGAAGGATAGCCTTATGCCTATCCCATGCATGCTTAAACCCCTTCACTGTATTTGCAGCTACCACTTCTGCAGGAAGGCTATTCCATGCATCCACTACTCTCTCAGTAAAGTAATACTTCCTTATATTACTTTTAAACCTTTGCCCCTCTAATTTAAAACTGTGTCCTCTTGTGGTAGTTTTTCTTCTTTTAAATATGCTCTCCTCCTTTACCGAGTTGATTCCCTTTATGTATTTAAAAGTTTCTATCATATCCCCTCTGTCTCTTCTTTCTTCCAAGCTATACATGTTAAGGTCCTTTAACCTTTCCTGGTAAGTTTTATCCTGCAATCCATGTACTAGTTTAGTAGCTCTTCTCTGAACTCTCTCTAGAGTATCTATATCCTTCTGGAGATATGGCCTCCAGTACTGCGCACAATACTCCAAGTGCGGTCTCACCAGTGTTCTGTACAGCGGCATAAGCACTTCACTCTTTCTACTGCTTATACCTCTCCCTATACATCCAAGCATTCTGCTGGCATTTCGTGCTGCTCTATTACATTGTCTTCCCACCTTTAAGTCTTCTGAAATAATTACTCCTAAATCCCTTTCCTCAGATACTGAGGTCAGGACTGTGTCAAATATTCTATATTCTGCCCTTGGGTTTTTACGCCCCAGGTGCATTATCTTGCACTTATCCACATTAAATTTCAGTTGCCAGAGTTCTGACCATTCTTCTAGTTTTCCTAAATCCTTTTCCATTTGGCGTTTCCCTCCAGGAACATCAACCCTGTTACATATCTTTGTGTTATCAGCAAAAAGACAAACCTTACCATCGAGGCCTTTTGCAATATCACTTATGAAGATATTAAACAAAATTGGTCCCAGTACAGATCCCTGTGGAACCCCACTGGTAACATGACCTTGTTTTGAATGTTCTCCATTGACTACAACCCTCTGCTGTCTGTCACTCAGCCACTGCCTAATCCACTCAACAATATGGGAGTCCATGCTCAATGACTGCAGTTTATTGATAAGTCTTCTATGTGGGACAGTGTCAAAAGCCTTACTAAAATCTAGATATGCGATGTCTACTGCACCTCCACCGTCTATTATTTTAGTCACCCAGTCAAAAAAATCTATAAGATTTGTTTGACATGATCTCCCTGAAGTAAACCCATGTTGTTTTTCATCTTGCAATCCATGGGATTTTAGATGTTCCACAATCCTATCCTTTAATAGGGTTTCCATTAATTTGCCTACTATTGATGTCAGACTCACTGGTCTATAGTTGCTCGATTCCTCCCTACTACCTTTCTTGTGAATGGGCACGACATTTGCCAATTTCCAGTGATGAGCGGGAGGTGCCATATTCGATTTCGCGATATTTCGCGAATATTCGCATGAATATTCGTGTTATATTCGTCGAAATCGAATATTCGCAATTATTCCAATTATCGCGAAATTATTTTTTCGCATATTGCGAAAATTTATCTTGATAGTATAAGGCAACGTTCCTATGCTAATGACTATGGCTAGGCTAATATGTGTATTTTACGAAATTTCGTAATATTGCTCTAACTTCGTCTCTTAGAATATTACGAATATTCTAAAAGACGAAGTTAGAGCAATATTAAGAACATTTGCAAAAGTCGAAATTGCGATGCGAGTAATATAACACGAAATAGTCGCATGAAGATTTAAACTTAGCACTGCTATATTCCATATTCTAGCCTAATATGGAATATAGCAGTGCTAACTTAGCACAGCTATATTCCATATTAGGCTAGAATATGGAATATAGCAGTGCTAAGTTTAAATCTTCATGCGACTATTTCGTGTTATATTACTCGCATCGCAATTTCGACTTTTGCAAATGTTCTTAATATTGCTCTAACTTCGTCTTTTAGAATATTCGTATTATTCCTAAAAGACGAAGTTAGAGCAATATTACGAAATTTCGTAAAATACACATAGATTGTATTTAAGCTAATATACTGCTATAGTAATAATTTTTAATAGTGTACATATTTTACAAAACTTAAGTTCAGAAGAGGCAAAAAAAAATTACAGGAAAAAAAAGGGATTATAGCACTATATTAGCTAAATTACAATCTATATGTGTATTTTACGAAATTTCGTAATATTGCTCTAACTTCGTCTTTTAGAATATTCGTAATATTCTAAGAGACGAAGTTAGAGCAATATTACGAAATTTCTAAAAGACGAAGTTAGAGCAATATTAAGAACATTTGAAAAAGTCGAAATTGCGATGCGACTAATATAACACGAAATATTCGCATGAAGATTTCAACTTAGCACTGCTATACTCCATATTCTAGCCTAATATGGAATATAGCAGTGCTAACTTAGCACAGCTATATTCCATATTAGGCTAGAATATGGAGTATAGCAGTGCTAAGTTGAAATCTTCATGCGAATATTTCGTGTTATATTACTCGCATCGCAATTGCGACTATTGCGAAATTTCGTAAAATACACATATAGATTAGATTGTAATTTAGCTAATATGGAATATAGCAGTAAGTTGAAAACGCCACTGACTGGAGCAGCCAGGAAGCCAGGAATCCAAAGGACAGGTAAGAACAACTTTAGGGAAGTGGGAAAGAAAAAAAAAGAATATTCGATTTCGCAAATATATAGAACGATATTCTAAATATTCGCGAAATCTCGAAATTGCGATATTCGAGAAAAAAATTTGCAATTCGAATATTCGCGCTCAACACTACCAATTTCCAATCTTCCGGGACTACTCCTGTTACTAATGATTGGTTAAATAAATCTGTTTATCTAGTGGTAAAATAGAACTGGTCAGCAATCAGAACAAGACTCCTTCTCTTGGTCTCCTGTCCTTGTCAAAAGAAACCTGCCTTGGTTACAAAAAAATGCTGCAATAATTTTGTTGATAGCCCAAGAAACTAAAACAGTAACAGCTATTCACTAACAGCCGAAATATTCTGAACTTAAGGTTGGCACTCTTATGCCCTAATGCAAAATCTGTAACAGGGGCCCCCATTTATTGAACTGCTGTATTCTAATATGGCAGACGAACCATTGTGCCACCAAAGACTGTCACTGGCTGGTGGACACACCCTGCAAGATGGCAGCACCGCCAACATCTTCCCCCGAGTTCCACAGGAGACGCCAGGCGCTCTGCTCCTGTGCCAGGTAACTGGCCAGCGGGCGTTCTCCGATTGTTGCAGCATCACCAGCTTCTCTGCCCCACTGTCCTATGCTGGCAGGCACTCTCCATTGCAGGCTGCGCTGCTGACGTCCTGCTTCTTATTAACTGGCTCTATGAGCTGGAGCACTGGCCAATTAGGGGAGAGGTCAGGATGTGGCATCATGACATCACAAGTCACGAGGGTGGACAGCCAACGTGATCTGTGAAGTTCTATATTTTGGGACCTCGGATTTTGGGACCTAGGCGTGTTCTAACTATTTGGGAATGACAAGACTTTTTGGTTTTGACTACCTGGCATGGTATATTTATGTTTTCAGTTTCTGATTTAGCTTTTGATTGGATTCTCCTAGTATTGACTTAGGCTTGTACGGCTATGCTATATCCTGTTTGGTTCTGCTCTGGTTTTTGTTTTCTGACCCATCCAGTCAGTTATCTGCTTTGTATCTGTCACTATATATATTATTTTGTCCCTACATTTTTCTTTGTAGGCCCCTGCACTTAATAAGGAATGGACCGCCGTCTAGTTGTGGGTAATAATCTAGGATGGATCGTGCACGCAGGTAGGCACAGCTGTGTGGGCAGTTCAGGGCCTTACTGATCCCTTTTGTGACAAAGGCACTAGAGTCAGGTCCAACATCTGAAATTAGGGTCATGCTCTCATATTAGAATTTTTTTAATAGATTTATGTCAGGGGTGTTCCAAGTGTTTTATACTGAAGAAATATCCTCAGGATGGGTTATTATTATGCACCCTGGCCGATCAGTTGTTTGAAGAGGTCGCAGTGCTCCGGTGAGTCCCGCGGCCTCTTTCTAGGCCGGTGATGTCACACTCATTTGTCATATGGACTAGGCACAGCTCAAGCGAATAGGGATTTTGCTCTGATAGCAAGCACAGCCATTATACAGTGGATGGTCCTGTTCTTGGTAATCTCTTCAAACAGCTGATCAGCGAGGGTGGCGTGAGTCAGACCCCCCACCAATCAGATACTGATGATCTTTCCTGAGGATAGATCATCAGTAGAGATGAGCGAATTTCATATTTTGAAATTTGTTCACGCTTCGTTTGGTGGTAAAAGCACAATTGCTTTATGGATTACCACGGACCATAACGCAATTCTATGACGGAATGCATTCATTTCGTCATAATAGAAGTCTATGGCCTGCATAACGGATCCGTCCCGAAACGGGATGGATCCATTTTGCAGCCCATAGACTTCTATTATGACGGAATAAATAACGGAATGCCTCTAAAGGCATTCCGTTATGCATTCCATCATAGAATTGCGTTATGGTCCTTGGTAACGGAATCCATAACGAAATTCTACTTTTACCACTAAACGAAGGGTGAACTAATTTCAAAGTATGAAATTCGCTCATCTCCAATCATCAGTATAAAACACTTGGAAAACCCTTGTAACTACAGTTTATGAATCCTTACATTAGATTGTAAGCTCTTGCGAGCAGGGCCCTCACGCCTAGTGATTCAGTTTGTATATTAGCCAGTCACATTGTAATGTCTTTTTTACATGAACCCCTGAATTGTAAAGTACTGCGGAATATGGTGGTGCTATATAAATATTATTATTAGCATATTTACATGCTGATACTGATTATAAATAATCAAATGCCTGTTTTTAGGACAAGGAAAAGCTGATTTGATTAAAATACAGTACTTTATTTTATCAATAATACTGGAGTATAATAAATTCTATAATTGTAAATGCATTTTTTCCTGTTAGTAATCACCATTTACCAGAACAGCATCAGCAACACAGTATCAAGGCAGGGAACTAACATAACCTTGTGGCATCACCCAAATAATCTATGGCTTTAATTTATTTACACTATTGAACGCTGCCCTGTTACAACACAGTCCAAATAAGAGGCACTCACCTAGTGATTCTGTCCATTTCCATTAACAGCAAAATATTCTGGCATAACAGAGTTACATTTTATGTGTATATGAACCTAAAATTCTGATTTCTCTTATAAAGGCCCCATTCACATGAACCTATTTTTGATCTGCATCAGATCCGCATTTTTGCAATGGGTCCGCTAAAAGTGTGGATAACCTAGACTGTATGCTGTCCGTATGTCCATTCTGCAGCCCTGCAAAAAGATAGAACATGTCCTATTATTGTCCATTTTGCAGACAAGGATAAGCATTGTTACAATGGATCCACAAAACAACCCGATGCACCACGGACTCCATCCATATTTTTTTGTGGATCTGCGTTTTGCAGACCGCAAAATACATAGGGTCTTGTGAATGCACTCTAAGGGCCCATTCACACGATTGTATTTTTCTTTCTGCATTTATTTCTTAATTTTGCGGCAACTGATGCGGACAGCACACCGTTCGTTCTGCTGCCTGGCAATAAAGATAGAACATGTCTTATTCTTGTCCATTTTGCGGAGAAGAATAGATATTTATAACATAGGGCAGGACATTCCGATCCACAAAATGTGGAACACACACAGTCGGCCGGCAATTTGCAGTCCGCAAAAATGGATACAGCCATGTGAATGGACCCTGTGAGGACTATTGTATACTTACTGTATCTGAAGTATATAATAATCCTCAAATATACAGCATTGAAGAGTAGAAGGTCAGCTTGTGCTATGTAACTGAATTTCACACTGAGCAATGGCTTCTCTTTTCAGAATTCCTTTATCAGTGGGTGTGATTCCTTAAAGGGAGTCTGTCACCACATTTGAGCATATTAGACTGATCAAATAGCGTTATATGTGCCACCCAGAACTTAAAAACGGTACCTTTGTTGTATGTAATGGAGTTTTCTTTCAGCCAAAAATGAACTTTTAAGATTCTGTAAATGAGCCCTCTCAAGTGCCCAGGGCGGTGTCTCAATCGTCCGAGCCCCAGGCAGCACCTCCTCAATGGCTCATAACCCAGCCCTCCGTGTGCCTCTGCCCGCCCGTTTACTCTCCTCCTCTCTCCTTTTCCACTGCGACTGCGCAGTCAAATTCGTAGCGCAGTGGAAAAGGAGAGAGGAGCAGAGGCACACGGAGGGCGGGGTTATGAGCCGTTGAGGAGGTGCTGTCTGGGGCTCGGACGATTGAGACGCCGCCCTGGGCACTTGAGAGGGCTCATTTACAGAATCTTAAAAGTTCATTTTTGGCTGAAAGAAAACTCCATTAGATACAACAAAGGTACCGTTTTTAAGTTCTGGGTGGCACATATAACGCTATTTGATCAGTCTAATATGCTCAAATGTGGTGACAGACTCCCTTTAATAGTTATAGTCTGAGCAGCAGCACATACTGTATATCTGAGCTGATAGTTTGCTACAATGTATCTAAATGAATCAGTTTGGTGTCAAGCAGTTCAGAATGGATACAAATGCAGCAAACTCCCAATGCTGCAGCCCCTTCATTCTCATGAGCAGGAAAGGATCCCAGAGATTGGACCCTCACTGATTCTAATGTTATGGTAGATACTAGCGAAATTCCATAATATTCAATAATGGGAATAGTCCTTTAACCTTCCCTAAACTGTAGGCATAATACAGTCCAGGAAACATGGCCTGTGTGTTGGCTGCATCTGCCAGACCGATCGCAGCTCTTCCAGTGTCTTTTTTTTTTTAATCAGATGTTTCTTTATTAACAGTTTTCAGTCATATTTTATCACATTAACATGATATTTTTGTAGACCGCAGACATATACATTATCTGTCATATATAATATATATAATATACATTATATTACACATATCTACATAAGACATGGCATAGATCCACATAGAAACTCAGGTACCAAAGACATCTCCAATGTGAGTACAAATATCCTCCATAAACAAATAAACCCATAACCCCCCCCCCAATCTTTTCAAGGCAGGACACATTTATAACAACCCTCCTTTATCAACACTCCCGGGGTGTCGGCACCACAATACTCCTAAATAAACCATCCACCATTATCAAATTCCAACCAGCGACATTTCATAAAACGTCACGATCCAGCATCTATCTTCCCATACAGCCATATTCCAATTCCAGGTAAACCACTCACCAACAAGCTTGTGTATATGCACCACACACCTGCTACTATCCAATATCCTATGTATCATCCATCCTCACTGCATTCACCTCGTCATAGAAAAAGTCCTTGTAAGCGCCAACCAGGAGCTACAGCACCCAGAATTATCAATACAGCTGCCCCAGATTGCTTCAAATTTGGACAGACACTTCCTTTTTTGATATACTCCTCTTTCTAAACGAACCACAATATTTAATCTAGCAATATATTCTGATATATCAGGAGGTATAGCAAGTACTAGCTTCAAGTACTACATTAAGTACTAGTAAAGAGATATTGCAGGAGATAGTCAGGAGGTAGGCTGGAAGGTGGAAACAATACAAAAAAAAAAAGGTAAGATTTGTTTGATTTGTTTGATTTAAAGTTACAAATTTATTTTTTTATTTTTTTATTTTTTTCTTCTCTTTAAAATGCAGACTTGGTTCAGTGCAGGAATTGTTGTGCATTTATTTCATGTTCCACTCTTTGGAGATTCGGATGCTGTCAGATCTGTAGACAGTTCTCCTTACTGCAGCAGGAAATTGCATTTTTGAAAGCTGAAATATTTAAATTATCTGTTAAACAAACTCCAGCTAGGACTGCTGCAATGCCACTGCCACAGAGGACCCCCAGAAATGGCAGATGGGTTAATGTAGGTTCTGGAAGTCTTAGAGTGGTGGATAGAAGACATGTCCCACAGTCGGTGGTTCTCCATAATTCATTTGCAGCACTCTCAGAATGTAAGGACAACATGGATATGGACTCAAGCACAGAGGGTGAGAAACCATCGACTCCTATGTCTAATGTATGCAACAAAAAAGATAAAGTGAAGTCTCAAAGGATGCAGCTGTTGCTGGGTGATTCAATCATAAGAAGTGTGGAGCTTAAAGAAAATGGTTTTGTGAGATGTCTCCCTGGGGCTACTGCTAGAAGAGATAGAAGACGTATTATTAATATTGTTAAGCAAGCAAAGCAGGAAGGGGACGTGGATGTTCTTGTCCATCTAGGGACAAATGACCTGGCTTGCAATGAAGTGTCAGAGGTGAAAAAATCTTTTATCACACTTGGTAATGACGTACAGGATTTTGCATCCACCATTTCATTTTCTGAAGTTCTGCCTATGCATAATGTTCAGAATGATAGGCAGAGGCGCATAAAGGAGTTCAACATATGGCTTGGTAAATGGTGTCAAGAGCAAGGATTTGGCTTTGTTTCTCATGATAGCTCTACTTGGAATAGAAAGGAACTGTACAAAAAAGATGGTTTGCATCTTTCTCTCAAAGGAACAAATGTACTTAGTGAACAACTCCAAGAATTTGCGAAAGAGTATTTAAACTAGGAAGGGGGGGCAAAAGAGTGAAAATAAAAGAGTCCAATTGCCCCCCGAAACAATGCCAGAACAGGTCAGAAGCACAGAGGTTAAGAAATGATAAGCTCAGAGTCCTGTCTACAAATGCTCGCAGTTTAGGTAAAAAAATCAATGAACTTGGGTCAATAATGGCATCTGAGAATGTAGATTTAGTGGCTGTTACGGAGACATGGTTTAATGAAAGAAATGACTGGGACATAACCATACCAGGGTACTCTTTATACAGAAGAGACAGAGAAGGCAAGAAAGGAGGAGGAGTGGCCCTGTATGTGAAAGATAGCATTAAATCTAACCTAATACAAGTAGGTGAGGCCAACATAGAGTCAGTTTGGGTTACGTTGCAGTTTGCTAACCATGCAGTAACTCGTGTAGGTGTGATATATAGACCACCTGGTCAAGTTAAAGAACTAGATGATCTACTAGTTGAAGAAATAGCTAAAATGACAATGAAAGGAGAAGTTATCATTATGGGAGATTTCAATCTTCCAGATATAAACTGGAAAACCAAAATAGCAAGTTCTACCAGGAGTACAGATATTCTAAATTCCCTACTGGGGTTATCTCTACAACAAGTGGTTGAGGAGCCAACCCGGAGGGAGGCCATTTTTGATTTGGTATTCACAAACGGGGATTCGGTATATGATGTCATTGTAGGCGAAACCTTGGGATCTAGTGATCACCAGTCAGTGTGGTTTAATATAAGAACTGTGAAAGAGTCCCACCACACAAAAACAAAAGTTTTAGATTTTAGAAAAACAGACTTTTCAAAAATGAAATTAGTCATAAATGAGTCCTTATCAGACTGGAACGGATTACATGGAGTCCAGGAGAAATGGGACTACTTAAAAGGTGCATTATTGAAGGCAACAGAAAATTGCATTAGACTTGTCAGTAAAAGCAAAAAAAGGAGGAGACCAATGTGGTACTCAGCAGAAGTGGCCCAAATCATTAAAAATAAAAAGCTAGCATTTTGTAATTATAAAAAAACCCAGAGCAATGAAGATAAGGAAATCTACAAGATTAGGCAGAGAGAGGCCAAGCAAGTTATAAGAACTTCTAAAGCACAGGCAGAAGAAAAACTAGCTCAGTCTATGAAAAAAGGGGATAAGACATTCTTCAGATATATAAATGAAAAAAGGAAATTAAAACAAGGAATAACTAAATTAAAAACAAAGGACGGAAGGTATGTAGAAGAGAATAAAGGGCTAGCCGACTGCCTTAATGAATACTTCTGTTCAGTTTTTACAAAAGAAAAAGGAGAAGGACCTCCACTAGAAAGAATGACTATTAAATCGTTTGATGCATGTATCTTTACAGAGGAAGATGTTCTAAGTTTGCTGTCTAAGGTGAAGACAGATAAGTCACAGGGGCCTGATGAGATACACCCAAAATTATTAAAAGAGCTTAGTGGTGAGCTGGCAAAACCGTTAACAGATTTATTTAACCAATCATTAGTAACAGGAGTCGTCCCGGAAGATTGGAAATTGGCAAATGTCGTGCCCATTCACAAGAAAGGTAGTAGGGAGGAATCGAGCAACTATAGACCAGTGAGTCTGACATCAATAGTAGGCAAATTAATGGAAACCCTATTAAAGGATAGGATTGTGGAACATCTAAAATCCCATGGATTGCAAGATGAAAAACAACATGGGTTTACTTCAGGGAGATCATGTCAAACAAATCTTATAGATTTTTTTGACTGGGTGACTAAAATAATAGACGGTGGAGGTGCAGTAGACATCGCATATCTAGATTTTAGTAAGGCTTTTGACACTGTCCCACATAGAAGACTTATCAATAAACTGCAGTCATTGAGCATGGACTCCCATATTGTTGAGTGGATTAGGCAGTGGCTGAGTGACAGACAACAGAGGGTTGTAGTCAATGGAGAACATTCAAAACAATGTAATGTTACCAGTGGGGTTCCACAGGGATCTGTACTGGGACCGATTTTGTTTAATATCTTCATAAGTGATATTGCAAAAGGCCTCGCTGGTAAGGTTTGTCTTTTTGCTGATGACACAAAGATATGTAACAGGGTTGATGTTCCTGGAGGGAAACGCCAAATGGAAAAGGATTTAGGAAAACTAGAAGAATGGTCAGAACTCTGGAAACTGAAATTTAATGTGGATAAGTGCAAGATAATGCACCTGGGGCGTAAAAACCCAAGGGCAGAATATAGAATATTTGACACAGTCCTGACCTCAGTATCTGAGGAAAGGGATTTAGGAGTAATTATTTCAGAAGACTTAAAGGTGGGAAGACAATGTAATAGAGCAGCACGAAATGCCAGCAGAATGCTTGGATGTATAGGGAGAGGTATAAGCAGTAGAAAGAGTGAAGTTCTTATGCCGCTGTACAGAACACTGGTGAGACCTCACTTGGAGTATTGTGCGCAGTACTGGAGGCCATATCTCCAGAAGGATATAGATACTCTAGAGAGAGTTCAGAGAAGAGCTACTAAACTAGTACATGGATTGAAGGATAAAACTTACCAGGAAAGGTTAAAGGACCTTAATATGTATAGCTTGGAAGAAAGAAGAGACAGAGGGGATATGATAGAAACTTTTAAATACATAAAGGGAATCAACTCGGTAAAGGAAGAGAGCATATTTAAAAGAAGAAAAACTACCACAAGAGGACACAGTTTTAAATTAGAGGGGCAAAGGTTTAAAAGTAATATAAGGAAGTATTACTTTACTGAGAGAGTAGTGGATGCATGGAATAGCCTTCCTGCAGAAGTGGTAGCTGCAAATACAGTGAAGGGGTTTAAGCATGCATGGGATAGGCATAAGGCCATCCTTCATATAAGATAGGGCCGGGGGCTATCCATAGTATTCAGTATATTGGGCAGACTAGATGGGCCAAATGGTTCTTATCTGCCGACACATTCTATGTTTCTATGTTTCTATGTTTCTATGGGCTGGATCCACTTTGCTGCCAATGTTTTCCTAGCTTGATATAGCATTCTTCCTATCCCAGTAATTATAACAGACTGTAGATTATTTTCTGGTAACAAGCCTAATACGCACAATTTGGGATCTAACTTAAGATTAGCACTGTATACCTTGTTCACCAGATGTAGTATTGCTTTCCAATAAGATGTTCCCCCAGTGTCTTTAACCAGTGCCAGATCGCCCATAGCTTTTTTAATGTCCAGGTAGTCCACATTTACAGTATCTCTGCAAGGACGTTTCTGAATATCTATGAAGAGATGTGGCTGCTTGCGGATCATACAGATGCAGGAGCAGGGAGCTGGTTGTCAGTATTGCAGTAGTGATGGCCTTACCGTTCGCCCGGCGGTTAGTTCGCGGCAAACTTTGCGCGTTCGCGATCCGCTGAACATCCGAACATATGGCGAAGTCCACGTGCGCCATATTCTTTTGCATTGCGCCAAACTTTGACCCATGACACGTCCATCTGGCGGGACAGGACAGCCAATTAAGACGTTTCAGCACATGGACACAACCCCAACCCTATTACAGAACCCGATCTAGCAGCGATTTTACATTATGTGTTTTGCCAGTGTAAGGAAAGGTTGCATTTTGGAGCAGGACCAGGCTGTTAGGAACTTAGGGACACCAAACACTAGCTAATAGGGCCACAAAAGTCCTTTTAAGGACTGGTAAAGTTGTGCTATCGATAGGTGTGATACACAGAGGGGTGTGATATACTTATAATATACTTTCTAACATAGAAAGTATATTATAGTGCATTTTTATACTTCCAGAAAATACTGATTGAGGGCTGCGATCTATCAGCTTCCACAAAATAGTGATTGAGGTTTTCCATATACCTGCGTCCACAAAATTACTGCTTGAGGGTGATATCCCAACTTCAACTAACAGCTAATTGAGGCCTGCCATATATCAGCTTCCACAAAATACTAATAGAGGTTTTCCATATACCTGCATCCACAAAATGCAGATTGCGGGTTTTGATATACAAAGTACCTGCTTCAACTAACAACTTTTTGAGGCTTGCCATATATCAGCTTCCACAATATAGTGATTAAGTTTTTCCATATACCTGCGTCAACAAAATTACTGCTTGAGGGTGATATACCAGTTTCAACTAACAACTGATTGAGGTCTGCCATATGTCAGCTACCACAAAACAGTGATAGAGGTTTTCCATATACCTGCGTCCACAAAATTACTGCTTGAGCATGATATACCAGCTTCAACTAGCAACTGATTGAGGCCTTCCATATATCAGCTTCCACAAAATAGTGATAGAGGTTTTCCATATACCTGCGTCCACAAAATACAGATTGCGGGTTTTGATATACCTGCTTCAACTAACAACTGATTGAGGCCTGCCATATATCAGCTTCCACAAAATAGTGACAGAGGTTTTCCATATACCTACGTCCACAAAATTTCTGCTTGAGGGTGATATATCAGCTTCAATAACAACTGATGGAGGCCTGCCATATATCAGCTTCCACTAATACTGTTCTTCTCTAGGGACTTTGGCACAGGGTCATTTTGAAAATGACAGGCAGAGGAAGAGGCAGGCCGTTCCACAGGGGTGGTAGGGGTTGGGCAAGTACACCAGGCCGGAGCCTAAGTGGGAAGTTTGAGAAGGTGCGTGCGATTATGTCAAAGGACGCATCAGAGTTGGTTGAGTGGCTCATTTAGCCTTCCACTTCTACACTCTCCTCATCCTCTGTATCTGCACCATCCTCACTCTCTGCTGTGTGCACTCCCAAAGACACCACCACCACCATAGTCCTTCCACTCGAGTCAGAGGAATTATTTTCCCATCCATTCCCAGACCTTACCGATGCGCAGCCATTCTGGCATCGGATGAGGAAGAGGAGGTAGCAACGGCCCCCAGCGGTCTGACGACAGTACCCAGATCAGCCCAAGGAGGGAGGTCCCTGCTGTTGCTGCCTACTCCAAGATCTCTAATGTCAGTGGTGGTGAAGGTGACGATGATGACGTGTCGATGGACTTCACGTGGGTGCCCACAAGAGAGGAAGAGGAGGGGAGTTCAGAAGAAGAGACGGAACAGCAGATAGGGAGGAGAAGGAGGAGAAGCAGGCAGAACTCGCAGTGCACAGGAGGCAAAAAGCAGACTGCAAATGTATCTGGATCGAGCCATCCACCATGCACGGTCACATCTTGCGCTCCCAGGACGCCGGCACATAGCCCTGCAGTGTGGGCTTTTTTTAATGTGTCAGCTGCTGACAATAGTGTTGCCATCTGCAACATGTGCTGTCAACGCATAAGTCGCGGTAAGCCCAACACTCACCCAGGTACGACAGCCTTAAGAAGGCACCTGGTCTCCCATCACCGAGCCCAGTGGGAGCAACGCCATCAGAACTAGAGATAGCCTTGCGGTTCGCCCGGCGGTCATTTCGCGGCAAACTTTGCTTGTTCATGAAACGCCCAACATGCGAACATATGGCGATATTCGCATGCGCCATATTTTTTTGCATAGCGCCGAACTTTGACCCATAAAAATCCATCAGGTGGACAGCACATGGACACACCCCCTACCCTATAAATAAACCCAATCTGGCTGCCATTTTGCATTCTGTTTTTGCCAGTGTAGGGAGAGGTTGCTGTGTGAAGCAGGGACAGACTGTTAGGGACACCAAACGCTAGCTAATAGGGCCACAAAAGTCATTTTAAGGACTGGTATAGGTGTGTTATCAATAGGTGTGACTTACTGAGGGGTGTGATATATACTTATAATATGCTTTCTAACATAGAAAGTATATTATAGTACATTTGTATTGTGTAGCAGTTGTGTACGGTTCTGCTGCGGTACTGCAGCTAGATAGAGGGACAAACGCTATTCAAATAACTAATTGCAACTGGTGTGATATACCTGTTGCCCCAAAAAACTGATTAAAGGGGTGAGATATACCTGCTTCCACAAAATGCTGATTGAGGGGTGTGATACAACCTTCTTCCACCAAATATAGAATGAGGCCTGCGATACACCAGCTTCCACCAAATATTGATTAAGGGGTTTGATTTACCAGCTTCCAGCAAATACTCATTATTGGGTTCTATATACCTGTTTTCACAAAATACTGATAGAGGGTATTGATATACCAGCTTCCACCAAATATTGATTGAGGCCTGCGATACACCGGATTCCACCAAATATTGATTAAGGGGTTTAATTTACCTGCTTCCAGCAAATACTCATTATTGGGTTCTATATACTGCTCTTTAATCCAAGCGCTGCAGTCTTACAGGTCCATGTTAGTGTCAAGAAGGCTACAGAGTGGCAAAATGAGAGTGTCTGGAGGTGGTGGCAGCATGAGGAGGCCACAGAGTGTCACAATGACACAGTGTGAAGTTCTCAGCAGTATGAGAAGGCCACAATGACAGAGTCTGGATAAAAGACTGAGGGCACAGATTGTTGAGAAAGTTATCTGTAGAGCTGTATGACGGTAACCTGCAGATTGATGCAGCCCTCAAAAGCAAGTTGGATTTGTCGGTTCCAAAACGTAATATAGATCGTGGGGCGGGTGATCCGTCCAAGACCTTCAAGCAGCAGCAGCAGCAGCATGATACCACAAAGTGGCAAGGTGACATAGTGTGGAGATGGCAGCATGAGGAGGCCACATAGTGGCACAATGACAGAGTCTTAATAAAAGACTGAGGGCACAGATTGCTGAGAAAGATGCAGATGGAAAGTTATCTGTAGAGCTGTACGACGTTAACCTACAGATTAATGCAGCCCTCAAAAGCAAGTTGGGTTTGTCGGTTCCAAAACCAAAATTAGATCGTGGGGTGGGTGATAAGTCCAAGACCTTCAAGCAGCAGCAGCATAATGATAAAAATTAGTGGCAAGGTGACATAGTGTGGATAAGGCAGCATAAGGAGGCCACATAGTGGCACAATAACAGAGTCTGGATAAAAGACTGAGGGCACATATTGTTGAGAAAGATGCAGATGGAAAGTTATCTGTAGAGCTATACGACGGTAACCTGCAGATTAATGCACCCCTCAAAAGCAAGTTGGGTTTGTCGGTTCCAAAACCTAAATTAGATTGTGGGGCGGGTGATCAGTCTAAGGCCTTTTAAGCAGCAGCAGCAGCATGATGATAAAAATGAGTGGCAAGGTGACATAGTGTGGAGATGGCAGCATCAAAAGGCCACATAGTTGCATGGTGACATAGTGTTGAGAGGGCAGCAACAGCAGCAGCATGATACCACAGAGTGGCAAGGTGACATAGTATGGAGATGGAAGCAACAGCAGCAGCATGATACCACAGAGTGGCAAAGTTACATAGTGTGGAGATGGCAGCAACAGCAGCAGCATGATACCACAAAGTGGCAAGGTGACATATTGTGGAGATGGCAGCAGCAGCATGATACCACAGAGTGGCAAAGTTACATAGTGTGGAGATGGCAGCAACAGCAGCAGCATGATACCACACAGTGGCAAGGTGACATATTGTGGAGATGGCAGCAACAGCAGCAGCATGATACCACAGAGTGGCACAGTGACATAGCGTGGAGATGGCTGCAACAGCAGCATGATACCACAGAGTGGCAAGGTGACATAGTGTGGAGATGGCAGCAATAGCAGCAGCATGATACAATAGATTAGCATGGTGACATGGTGTGGAGATGGATTATCTAATCTGCTGCATCAGGCATCGGTGGGTCAAAATCCTTGTCGATCCACATCTGATTCATATTGAGAAAAGTAAGTCTCTCCACATTTTGGGTGGACAGGCGAGTTGTTCTTGGGGTTACTATGGCCCCCGCCGCACTAAACACCCGCTCTGATGCCACACTACTGGTCGGGCAGGGCAGCTTTTCCAGGGCAAACTCTGCCAGTTGCGGCCACAAATCCAGTTTGGCTGCCCAGTAGTCCAGCGGATCTTCAATGTGGGGTGGCAGGGTGCTGTCCAAGTATGCCACCACCTGCTGGTTCAGGTCCTGCTCCAGGTCTACCTGCTGTTGCTGCTGAGTAGTTTTTCTTCACTATGCCGGTGAAGAAAGCTGCTCATCATGGACTCTAAACTCAGACTGTTCCTGCCACTGCACCCCTCCCCAGCATCTATGGCAGTGGAATTTGAGTGCAGAGGGCCCCTCTGCTCAAACCTGAGAGAGGATGGATGATGGCGCAGATAGGCAGAGGCCAATTGACTACATAGGATGTCTCTGTAGTAGTTCAGTTTGTCATCCCTCTCAGTGGGTCTTAAAAAGGCCACCATTTTGGAATAGTAGCGAGGGTCCAACATGGTGGAGAGCCAGAAGTCGTCCCTCTACGCCTTTTGAATTGACGGCTTGGGACTCTCCACCTCGGCTCGGCACAAGACATCAGTTCTATGAAAGGTGCAGAGTCCACCACTTGGAAAGGGAGGGACTGCAGCACCAGCAACTTGGCCATGAGCACGGTCAGCTTCTGCGCCATTGGATGCGTGCATACATACTGCTATCTCTTGGCAATCGCTTCAGTGACTCAGAATGACTGACGAGGAGTAGAAGGAGGAGGAGCAGGAGCTTCAGGACCATCAGCTGATGGGACAGACAGACAGCTCCCTTCTGCTGAGTCGGTGGAGCCTTGACTGCCTGCAATGGGGTGCATGCCACTAGGTGAAGCAGCGGTGGCTGGGGCAGGCTGGACCACTACATTAGAGCCATGATTGTCCCAGGCCACTTTATGGTGTCGCTGCATATGTTGTCGCAGGGCAGTGGTGCCAACATTGGCCCCCTGGCCACGCCTCACCTTCTGCCCACAGATTTGACATATGGCCATGTTCACCTCCTCCAGATTCTTGACAAAAAACTGCCACACCGCCAAGTAGCTGATTTTCCCCCCAACACTCCGCGCTGACTGACTACTAGTGTCGCTGCTTGCGTGAACCCGTGCACCACTTATTTCCTGGTAGCTAGGCTGCTGCAAAGCCGGTGTTCTACCCCGGGCCTGTTTGGCTGCCAACCTCCCACTGCTGCCACCCTGCTGACTCCCAGCCATGCTACCATGTGGCTGACTCAGCCGCTGCCTCGTGGGCAAGCTGCCACCCTCTTCTCCCGATGATGATGAAGCCCCCCACCCTCTTCTCCCGATGATGATGAAGTCCGATCAGCTTCATCATCATCGAGTAGTGTCTGCAAGTCACTGGTGTCCTCCTCGACGCTCTCTGGGTCAGGATCCCGACCGCTCGCAACACCACCTTCAACTCCACTTTTCTCATCACTACATGCCCGCCTAGCGGAGGAAGCAGCTGATGTCTCCTCCAAATATTGGCTGGGCATTAGCTGCTGACTGTCCTCGAGTAGCTTGTCCTTGCTGAATAGTATAGCTGAGCCCACAGCAGATAGTACTTCTGTGGCTGAGGGAACAGCAAAGGACAGAGGCAGTTTGAGGACAGGTGAGGGCACAGGGCCTGATCCCGGGCCATGCCAACTAAGGGTTGTGTCTGACGAACCCACTGACTGTTGGCTGGGGGTGTCCGATGTCATTTGGGATGAATTGGATGATCGAGTTAACCAATCAATAATTGCTGGGTTGCTGTCAAGACATGACCAGTAGATGACACCGGGAGCTCAGGTCTCTTGCGGCGACTCCTGCTGCCACGGCCCCTTAATCTGCTGCAACCTCTGCCTGCGCCAGAAACATTTATGCCTCTGCCACTCCTCTTTCATATCCTGGCACTTTTCTGTCTGACAAACTTTTAGCTGAACTAAAATAATTAAAAGCAAATTAAAACCACCCTAAAAGCCCAGAATATATTTCTCTTTTTGGACAGAATCAGGCCACTAAATACTTTTAGCACAAATACAAGTAAACGTGAACTGCCTATATATTTCTCATTTTGGACTGAAATAGGCCACTAAATTATTATAGCGGAAATAAAAACAAACGTCACCTGCGTATATGCTTCTCGTATTCAACAGAAAAAGGCCAATAAATGATTTTAGCGCAAATAACACCAAAATGTGAACTGCGTATATTTTTCTCTTATTGTACTGAACTGGCAACAAATGGTTTGAATGCAAATAACACCAAATGTCTTCTGTGTGTATGAAATAACTGCAGAAGTGACCTGAGTAAATATATTTCTTGTTGAACTGAAATAGGCCACTATACGCTTTCATCAGAAATAACTACAACAGTGCAGTGGGTATATATATTTCTTGCATTACTGAAATAAGGCCACTATACGCTTTCATCATAAATAATTGCAATAGTGCAGTGGATATATTTCTCTTTTTTTTAATGAAATACACCCCTATATGCTTTCACCAGAAATGACTGCAACAGTGCAGTGGGCATATATTTTTATTTTTTAACTGAAATACGTCCCTATACGCTTTCACCAGAAATTACTGCAACAGTGCAGTGGGTATATATTTTTCTTGTATTACTGAAATAAGGCCACTATACGCTACCTCCAGAAATAACTGCAGAAGTGACCTGAGAATATATATTTCTTGTTGGACTGAAATAGGCCACTATACGCTTTCAACAGAAATAACTGCAACAGTGCAGTGCATATCTATTTTTCTTTTTTACTAAAATACGTCCCTACTCCCTATACGATTTCAAGAGAAATAACTGCTGAAGTGAGCTGAAAATGTATTTTCCGTGTTGGACTGAAATAGGCCACTATATGCTTTCACCAGCAGTGCGTGTATATTTTTATTTTTTTAATGAAATTAGCCCATATACTCTTTCACCAGAAATGAATGCAACCGTGCAGTGTGCGTTTAAATGTTTTGTGTATTACTAAAATACCGCCCTATACTCTTTCACCAGAAATGACTGCAAATGATTTTAGCGTAAATAACAATAAAAGTGACCTGCGTATATATTTTTTGTAATGTATTGAAATAGGCCACCAATGATATCAGCACAGTTAACAGCAAAAGTGACCTGCGTATATATTCATCTTTTTCAACAGATAAAAGCCACTAATAACTTTTCAACATAGCACTTGCACCCCAATAACTAATTGCTGGAATGACAGAGCTGTATTATAAGAGCATCTGGATCCCCATGTAATGTTTCCCTGCACTAGTAAATCTAATGTTTTCACAATGAGGATTTTACTATAACTCTTCCTTGCATCTGCACATGTCTCTCCCTGACTGTGAAATGATTCCTCTCACTATCCTTTCCCTACACTTGTAAGGCTACTTTCACACCTGCGTTTGGAATTCCGTTTGTGAGATCCGTTTCAGGGATCTCACAAACAGTTCAAAACGGATCAGTTTAGCCCCAAATGCATTCTGAATGGATAAGGACCCGTTCAGAATGCATCAGATTGGCTGCGCTTGGTCTCCGTTCCGCTTTTGAGGCGGACACCAAAACGCTGTGCGTTTTGGTGTCCGTCTGACGTTGCGGAGCCAAACGGATCCGTCCGGACTCACAATTGAAGTCAATGGGGACGGATCCGTTTGTCCTGGCTACGCTTTGACACGGATCCGTTAGAAACCGTTCACATCTCTGCGCATGCCCAGTAACTTCCTGTCCCTCCCCTCATCGTCGGCCATTTTGGATTATCGACTTGATGAAGACTGGTAAGTATATGAAGTTTTGTCTGTTTGTCTATCTTATTTTTTTTTCTATCTATCTATTTATCTATCTTTCTCTGGGGGGGGGGGGCTGCTGGCACTTGGGAAGGTGTGTGTGTGTCTGGAACAGTGGGGGCTGCTGTCACTGGTGGTGGGGGCTGCCTTTATGGGGGGCTATTGGCCCTGGGGGTGGCTGCTGGCACTGGGGTGGGGGGCTGCTGGCACTGGGGTGTGGAGGCTGCTGGCACTGGTGGGGGGTGGCTGGAACTGTGGTGTCTGCTGGCACTGCGGGGATGTGTGTGGCTGGAATTGGGGGGTCTGCTGGCACTGCAGGGGTGTTTGTGGCTGGAACTGTGCGGTGCTTCTGGCACTGCAGGGGTTTATGTGGGTGCTGCTGGCACTGTGGGGGTGTTTGTGGCTGAAACTGTGGGTGCTGCTGGCACTGCGGGGGTTTATGTGGCTGGAAATGTGGGTGCTGCTGGCACTGCGGGGGTTTATGTGGCTGAAACTGTGGGTGCTGTTGGCACTGCGGGGATGTGTGTGGCTGGAATTGGGGGGTCTGCTGGCACTGCAACAGTCCAATTTTGGTAAGCTCGTGCAAATTGTAGCCTCTTTTTCCTATTTGTAGTGGAGATGAGTGGTACCCGGTGGGGTCTTCTGCTGTTGTAGCCCATCCGCCTCAAGGTTGTGCGTGTTGTGGCTTCACAAATGCTTTGCTGCATACCTCGGTTGTAACGAGTGGTTATTTCAGTCAACGTTGCTCTTCTATCAGCTTGAATCAGTCGGCCCATTCTCCTCTGGCACCCACATGGCATTTTTGCCCACAGGACTGCCGCATACTGGATGTTTTTCCCTTTTCACGCCATTCTTTGTAAACCCTAGAAATGGTTGTGCGTGAAAATCCCAGTAACTGAGCAGATTGTGAAATACTCAGACCGGCCCGTCTGGCACCAACAACCATGCCACGCTCAAAATTGCTTAAATCACCTTTCTTTCCCATTCTGACATTCAGTTTGGAGTTCAGGAGATTGTCTTGACCAGGACCACCCCCCTAAATGCATTGAAGCAACTGCCATGTGATTGGTTGACTAGATAATTGCATTAATGAGAAATAGAACAGGTGTTCCTAATAATTCTTTAGGTGAGTGTATATACAGGGTGGGCCATTTATATGCATACACCTTAATAAAATGGGAATGGTTGGTGATATTAACTTCTTGTTTGTGGCACATTAGTATATGTGAGGGGGGAAACTTTTCAAGATGCGTGGTGACCATGCGGCCATTTTGAAGTCGGCCATTTTGAATCCAACTTTTGTTTTTTCAATAGGAAGAGGGTCATGTGACACATCAAACTTATTGGGAATTTCACACCCCTACAGTCAGAGGGACAACAGTTATCTCCGTCTGAGTGTAAAGGGGCTGTCTGAGACAGCGGAGTGTTTGGCTCCCCTGTTTTGGCCAGCCCCCTACAGTCAGAGGGACAACTGTTCTCTCCGTCGGGGTGTAAGGGGCTGTCTGAGACAGGGTAGCGTTTGGCTCCCCTGTTTTGGCCAGCCCCCTATGGTATAAGGTAGACATAGCATAGAACATAGATGTTTTATTTAAAAGGACAATTCTTAACTTTTTTTTTTTTTTTTTCTACAGAAGTGCCAGCAGCACTCGGGAGCCTGAACAACCTCCTGAGGCGTAACCGGAACAGATCGCCAGCGCCACCCCTCCTGTCCCTCATGTATCGGCTCAGGATAATCCGGGTCCCCTACCGGATCCCTCCGCTCAATAAAGGCTCTTTGGTTTTCGCCAAAATTTGAGAGCCCTGGTGAGTAGGCAGAGATCTGATAGGCCAAATCAAACTGATTATGCGAACCTTGTAGAGGTCGTTTCCGACGCTCTAGAAGGTTTTGCCTTACATCAGAAGGAGTTTAGTGCTGACTTTTCCATCCCACCCCCTCGAGCATGTGTTACCTTCTGTCTCTTATTCTTCTCCTGCCCAGTATTTTCCTTCTACTTCTTTCCAAACTCCCTCCACCTCTACACATGCTCGGGTCCCCTCCTCCTCAGACCCTTTCTTTCTCCACACCCCACAATTACGCCCTGCATCCTTTCCTGTGGCCCGTAGTTTTATCTCAGTAGATCGCCAGGACAGGGGGGCTACCATTGCCAGTCCTAGACCATCAACCTCACGACAATCCACCTCCCCTCACCATTATGAACAATTGTAAATACATTTTATGTTGATATTTTTTTTATTTTTTTATTTTTTTTTAAATGAAAAATAAATAATAGTTTACTCCACTGTGTCTGTGTTTTTATTGTCCTGTAAAGGGTAACCTTGGCCTCTACAGCTGCATTGAAATTAAAACTACCCCAGTCTCACTACTGTGCGTTTCTTGTAACACCCATGGTAGTTTTTATTTCAAAAGAGCATTAGTGCTAATGTTGGAAGAACCATGAACATGACCATCAATAATCAGTTATCTTTTGGCTCTTTATTGATCGTAGACCCTATGATTGGAACATGAACAAGCAAATGCTTGTTAATTGTTCAATCTTGTGCCCTTTCATATGAGCCCTTGTGGGAGTCACGGTCCATCAGCATTATCAGGAATTCATTAATAAATTGTAATTTTACAGTTTAATGATTTCCCGATGACGCTCTAATATAACTAGTGTGATTACCACAAGGGACATGCAAGGGACAGTTGTTAAAGGGGTATTCACATAGACAATGAGGGGATTTCGCTTGAATATGCCCCCATTGTCTGATAGGTGTGGGTTCCATTGGTAGGACACGCACCTATATCGAGAACGGAGCGGGGAGCACTGTAGCTGGAGGACCACAAATTTCCCGTGGTACGTCCACCACAAAGCGCTAATCGCCGCCTCTCCCATAGAAATGAATGGAGAGCAGTGGCGCAGTGCGCCCTCATCCACTTTCTTGGCTCCGTTCTCAATATATGTGAGGGTACCAGCGGTGGGACCCGCACCTATAAGACAATGTGGGCATATCCTAGCGGTGAGAAAACCCCTTTAAGGCCTCTTGCACACGACTGTATGCCCCCAGAGACATACGGTCCGTGAGCAGGCCATATGTCCCATAGTGGCATTGATCGTGCGCATGAGAGTACACAGCATCATAGTGTACAATGATTATGTGCAATTCGAGCTGCCCCCGAGGATATTGTCTTGCACTAATAGATCATATGAGTGCAGGACAATAGCCCAGTGTGCGGTACAACATGGTCAGCATCATGATGCTCTGTACTCCCGTACGCACGATCAATGACGATCAGGAACATATGGCCCGCTAACGAACACTATACATCTTTAAGTGCATATAGTCGTGTACAAGAGTCCGAAAGGTGTGGTCCGTGATCAAAGCTAAAACCGGATGATCTTTAAATTTCAACAAGATAGCCCTTGAGAAATTTTAGGAGCATGACAACCTTGGGGATATGAATACATGAAGAGGGGGGAACCTTATTGCTACTCATTCCAAAACGGATCCGCTAAATGGATGCAAAAACGGAAACGAACAAGACAAATGGATCCGCTATACATATGGATCCATTCAAACGGATCCGTCTGGCTTCCATTTGTCTCCGTTTAGACATTTTATTGACAGATCCGTTTCCATTGCGTTTCAAACGGATCCGTGAAACGCCAGTGTAAAAGTAGTCTAAATCGCTGGTTTTTACAATAAGGAAATTACGATGACTCTCCCTACTAGCATCTGCACATGTCTCTGCCTGACTGTGAAATGATTCCTCTCACTTATCCTTTCCCTGCACTAGTAAATCGCGTCTTTCCTTTTTTTTTTACAGTTTTTTTTTTCTCTCTCCCTAGCGCCTGCATACACGTCTGTCCCTGACCAATGTACGATGGTGAATGGCAGCATCTAAGATGGCCATCGTATTTATAGGGCTGTGACATCACCAGGCTGGCTGACTGCTGATTGGCTGCATGCATTGCATTATGGGTCATCCCGGCTTCGCAGAGTTCCTTGACCCATGTCCTCATTTTAGACGCTATTTTAGACGCCCGCCATTGTAGGAAATAATGCAATTCGTTACCACGAAGAGTAAGGAAATTCGCATTCATTTAGAATAACATTTTTCCTGAAATTCGGAAAGAGTTCGACTTTGTCAGCTTCGATTAGCTCATCTCTAATTAGAGGTTTGATTTACCGGCTTCCAGAAAATTCTCATTATTGGGTTCAATATACCTGTTTCCACAAAATACTGATACAGGTTATTGATATACCAGCTTCCACAAAATATTGATTGAGGCCTGCGATACACCAGCTTCCAGAAATACTGCTCTTCTATAGTGACTTTGTCACAGGGTCATTTTTAAAATGACAGGCAGAGGAAGAGTCAGGCCATTCCGCAGGGGTAGTAAGGGTCGGGCAGGTGCACCAGGCCGGAGCCTAAGTGGGAAGCTGGAGAAGGTGCATGCGATTACGTCAAAGGACGCACCAGAGTTGGTTGAGTGGCTCACTCAGCTTTCTGCTTCTGCACCCTCCTCCTCCTCTGTATCAGCACCCTCCTCACTCTCTGCTGTGTGAACCCCCAAAGATATTACCACCACCATAGCCCCTCCACTTGAGTCAGAGGAATTATTTTCCAATCCATTCTCAGAACTTACTGATGGGCAGCCATTCTTGGCATCGGATGAGGTAGAGGAGGTAGCAATGGCCGCCACCCAGCGGTCTGACGACAGTACCCAGATCAGCCCAAGGAGTGTGGTACCTGCTGTTTCTGCCTATACCGAGATCTCTAATGTCAGTGGTGGTGAAGGTGACAATGATGAAGTCTCAATGGACGTTAAGGGGGTGCCCTCAAGACAGGAAGAAGAGAGGTATACAGAGGGAGAGACGGAGCAGCAGATAGGGAGGAGAAGGAGGAGAAGCAGGCAGAACTCGCAGTGCACAGGAGGCAAAAAGCAGACTGCAAATGTACACTCACCTAAAGAATTATTAGGAACACCTGTTCTTGTAAATTTAAGTTTTATTTAAATTTTTTCAAAAGAAAAATGTTTTAATAACATAACGATGGACAAGCATGTCATCCAATACAAAGATTTACAATATGATTTTCATTCAAATATTCAATAGAGCTTTAAACTGCTAGGCAGGATTTAAGGCAAAATGAACAGATAAAGTACAAAGGAGGCTCTTAATACTTGGCTTGTGAGCTAATCTTCTTATTCCTCCGTCTACTACACCTGTTCTATTTCTCATTAATGCAATTATCTAGTCAACCAATCACATCGCAGTTGCTTTAATGCATTTAGGGGGGTGGTCCTGGTCAAGACAATCTCCTGAACTCCAAACTGAATGTCAGAATGGTAAAGAAAGGTGATTTAAGAAATTTTGAGTGTGGCATGGTTGTTGGTGCCAGACGGGCCGGTCTGAGTATTTCACAATCTGCTCAGGTACTGGGATTTTCACGCACAACCATTTCTAGGGTTTACAAAGAGTGGTGTAAAAAAGGGAAAAATATCCAGTATGCGGCAGTCCTGTGGGCAAAAATGCCTTGTGGATGCTAGAGGTCAGAGGAGAATGGGCCGACTGATTCAAGCTGATAGAAGAGCAACGTTGACTGAAATAACCACTCGTTACAACCGAGGTATGCAGCAAAGCATTTGTGAAGCCACAACACGCACAACCTTGAGGCGGATGGGCTACAACAGCAGAAGACCCCACCAGGTACCACTCATCTCCACTACAAATAGGAAAAAGAAGCTACAATTTGCACGAGCTCACCAAAATTGGACTGTTGAAGACTGGAAAAATGTTGCCTGGTCTGATGAGTCTCGATTTCTGTTGAGACATTCAAATGGTAGAGTCCGAATTTGGCGTAAACAGAATGAGAACATGTATCCATCCTCTGATGGCTACTTCCAGCAGGATAATGCACCATGTCACAAAGCTCGAATCATTTCAAATTGGTTTCTTGAACATAACAATGAGTTCACTGTACTAAAATGGCCCCCACAGTCACCAGATCTCAACCCAATAGAGCATCTTTGGGATGTGGTGGAACGGGAGCTTCGTGCCCTGGATGTGCATCCCTCAAATCTCCATCAACTGCAACATGCTATCCTATCAATATGGGCCAACATTTCTAAAGAATGCTATCAGCACCTTGTTGAATCAATGCCACGTAGAATTAAGGCAGTTCTGAAGGCAAAGGGGGGTCCAACACCGTATTAGTATGGTGTTCCTAATAATTCTTTAGGTGAGTGTATATGGAGGGAGCCTTCCACCATGCACGGTCATATCTTGCGCTCCCAGGACGCTGGCACATGGCTCCGCAGTGTGGGCTTCTTTAACATGTCAGCTGCTGAAAATAGTGTTGCCATCTGCAGCCTGTGCTTTTAACGCATAAGTCGCGGTAAGCCCAACACTCACCTAGGGACGACCGCGTTAAGTAGGCACCTGGCCTCCAATCACCGAGCCCAGTGGGAGCAACACCGTCATAACCCACAAAGCCACACTCCCGGCGCTCCACGTCCTGCCTCTTCTCCTTATCCTCTCTCCTCCCATTTGTCCTCCACTTCACCTTCCACCGTGCCGTCATGGCATTCATCTGGCAAAAGGCAAGCTTCCGTGGCTTAAATGTTCGAACATAAAAAGTTGATGATGCCGGATAACCCTCTTGCCCTACGGCTGACCGCCGGCTTGTTGGAACTGGTAGCCTGCCAACTACTACCATATAAACTGGTGGACTCGGAGGCCTTTAGAAAATTTGTGGACATTGGCACACCACAATGGAAAGTCCCCGGAAGGAAATATTTCTCCCAGAAGGGCATCCCAGAGCTATATGGCCATGTTCAGCGGCAAGTGAATGTATCTCTGGCATACAGTGTCGGTGCCAAGATACATCTGACCACAGACACGTGGTCTAGCAAACACGGGCAGGGAAGGTACATGACTTTTACTGCCCACGGGGTAAACCTTTTTTTTATTTTTAAAATCTTTTTATTGATTTTGAATAAAGAGCAACTTATACAACTTCAAAAGCTTGTATAATATAATATAGAAATATTGCAGTGCTTAAAGAAGCGTTAAGGAGTCCGATACATATAGGCTTATTAGGAAAGCAAACATTTCCACAAAGACAAAAAACATGGTGTAAAGATGAGATTCAGGACAATGCATGGCCGGAACTCTTTTTCATAACATGGAGAGGAAAATATCTATAAACAAGTAGCTTGTGACCGGCTCCTTTTAATCCTCCTGATGACAGAAGCAAAGCTATGTCATGCCCCACTCTGACGATGTGCGGAGGTCAGCCAGGATTGCAGCACGAGTTTAGTTTTTGTTTTGATGCCGTGCTGGATCCGCCTCGCATCAGGTGCACTGGGTGGAGTCATTAGTTTAAATGGTCTCCAGCTAAGTGCTCTGAGCGGATTATACTGTTCACTTTGGTCTGGGAAGTTTGGAGGGAAGGTTGGCTGTCAGTTCCTGCTCTCAGCAGATAAGTGTCATTTCTTGTTTGGTTGTTTATGTCATCTATCCCATCCAGGTTCTGTGCGAGCAGGCTGCTCCTATCTTCCCACTTCACCATCTCAGGGAGTTCAGGGTTCTGTCAGTACAGGCTGGAGGACACAGCAAACCTACCTTCAAGGTTTGTCTGTGGGCTGAGCATTGCAGGGAAAGAGGTCAGGGATAAACTAGGAGGTGACCCTTCCCCTGTCTCTCGTCCAGAGCCTGGTTGGTGTGTTATCTGTTGTACTGTGCACGTCCGTCGTGACATTATAATCCGCCATACTGTGACTGCCATTGCTCAGCGTTTATGTGATGACGTCAATTGATGCACTGGTTGACCGCATGCAGGGTTTGTCCCTGGAGGTTGCGGATCTGCGTAGTGCGGTCACACAGTGTCAGAGGGTGTTGGCTTCAGGTACAGGTCAAATTGTTGGGGAGCCTAAAGTCGCTCTTCCTGAGAAATTTGCAGGGGGTACTGATGATTTTTTCCGTTTTAAAGAGTCATGTAATTTGTACTTTCGATTGTGCCCATTTTCATCAGGTAATGAGGATCAGAGGGTGGGTATCATCATGTCTTTGCTAAAGGGGGACGCGCAGTCCTGGGCTTTTTCCCTGCCGCCCGGTTCTCTGGCTCTCCGGTCGGTGGAGGAATTTTTTAAAGCACTGGGATTGATTTACGATGACCCAGATCGAGTTTCGATGGCAGAGTCAAAATTACGGAACTTACTACAGGGTAAACATACTGCTGAGGTTTACTGCACAGAGTTTAGGAGGTGGGCTACTGAGACGGGGTGGAACGACCCCGCGTTACGTAGCCAGTTTTGTCAGGGGTTATCTGAAAGGTTGAAAGATGCTCTGGCTTTTCATGAATACCCAGATACTTTGGAAAACGCAATGTCTTTGGCGATCCGTTTGGATAGACGTATCAGAGAGAGGTGTAAGGGTCCCTCTGTGCAGGGGATTCCTCGCGTGTGTGGTTTTGTTTCACCAGCTGCCCAGGGTGATATTGCTTGTTACTCTGGGGTAGGGGAGGAACCCATGCAGTTATGTCAGATATCTTTCCATTCGGATAGTAGAAACTTTCAAAAAGTGCACAATTTATGTTTCTATTGTGGGAAGAGGGGTCATTTTGTTTTTTCTTGTCCGTATTTTGAACCACAGGGGGAAGTGATAAAGAAAAAAGAAAAAGAAAAAAAAACTCCCCTCACACTTGGTAGTATGAATGGTGTGGTGGAGCAGACTGGTATGCAAGTTCCCTGCAGTTCCCGTTTTCTCCTTTCAGCTATGGTGGCGCTAGAGTCTAGAAATGTGTTTGTTGATGTTTTTCTTGATTGTGGTGCTGGGGTAAATTTAATTGACTTTCTGTTTCTTGAGGGTTTGGGACTAAGTATTTGCACGTTAGAGAACAAGATTCGTGTTTTTGCTATTGATTCTTCCCCTCTTTCTCAAGGGAGCCTTACTCACGTTGTTCATGGTATTAATTTAAGGGTGGGTGATTCACATGCTGAGATTATTTCCTGTTTCGTCATGAAGGATTTGCCAGCTCCAATAGTTTTGGGGTTGCCATGGTTGTCTAGACATAACCCAATTATAGACTGGCAGGCGAGACAAATCATTGGTTGGAGCAAGTTTTGTTCGGATAATTGTCTTGTCACATCTATTTCTGAAGTGTCCGTTACGGCTTTGCCTCAGTATATCTCAGATTTTTCTGACGTTTTTTCGGAGGGTGGGGCTCAGGAATTGCCCCCTCATCGTGACTATGATTGTCCTGTGAATCTCATTCCGGGGGCTAAGTTGCCTAAGTCTCGGCTCTACAACCTCTCTCAACCCGAGAGAGAGGTCATGTGAAAGTATGACGCCGAGAGTTTGGCAAAGAGTCATATTAGACCATCTAAGTCTCCAGTGGCTGTAGGTTTGTTCTTTGTGAAGAAGAAAGATGGATCACTGAGACCGTGTTTGGATTTCCGGGAGCTGAACCGTATTACTGTCCGGGATCCATATCCCTTGCCTTTGATCTCTGATCTTTTTGATCAGATTGTTGGAGCCAAGGTGTTCTCCAAGTTGGATTTGAGAGGAGCATACAAACTGATCAGGATCAAGGAGGGGGATGAGTGGAAAATGGCCTTCAATACGCACGAGGGTCATTTTGAGAACCTGGTAATGCCTTTTGGGTTGACGAATGCGCCAGCGGCATTTCAGCGATTCGTCAATGATATTTTTTATCATTTGGTGGGGAGGTTCGTTGTAGTCTACCTAGATGACATTTTAATTTATTCTCCTGATCTGAAGACCCATCAGGATCATGTGAGACAGGTTTTGACGATCCTTCAGGAGAATAAGTTATTCGCCAAATTGGAGAAATGTTTGTTTGCAGTGCAAGAGCTTCCATTCTTGGGATACATGCTTTCGGATTCTGGTTTTCGTATGGACCCCGAAAAGGTCCGGGTGGTTCTGGAGTGGGACCGACCGGAGAATCAGAAAGCTTTGATAGGATTTTTGGGGTTTACGAATTATTATAGAAAATTTATTTTGAATTATTCCACGCTAGTCAAACCTCTTACTGATATGACCAAGAAGGGCGCTGATGTCTCTGTCTGGTCGGATGAGGCATTGCAGGCCTTTTCGGCTATTAAGGAGCGTTTTGCGTCTGCTCCCATTCTGGTGCAGCCGGATGTATTTCAGCCATTCGTGGTCGAGGTTGATGCATCAGAGGTGGGGGTCAGGGCGGTGCTTTCGCAGGGTCCTTCTCCTGGCAAGTGGGTCCCGTGTGCCTTCTTCTCCAGGAAGCTCTCGGTCGCCGAGAGAAATTATGATGTTGGAGATAGGGAGTTGTTGGCGATCAAGTTGGCCTTTGAAGAATGGCGTCACTGGTTAGAGGGGGCTTCTCACCCCGTTACTGTGTATACAGACCATAAGAATTTGGCTTACCTGCAATCTGCCAAGCGTCTGAACCCTAGACAGGCCAGATGGTCATTGTTTTTTACCAGGTTCAATTTCGTGGTTACCTTTCGCCCAGGGGTCAAGAACGTCAAGGCAGATGCCTTGTCTCGCAGTTTTCCTGGGGGAGGTGATTCAGAAGATCCAGCGCCGATTTTGGCGGATGGAGTGGTGGTCTCCGCTCTGTACCCTGAATTGGAGATGGAGGTGTTGGGAGATCAGGAGGGGGCTCCTGGTTCGTGTCCCCCAGGGAGGTTGTTTGTTCCTGAGGGCCTACGATACAAGGTGTTCAAGGAACATCACAATACTGTTCTCGCTGGACATCCTGGTGGTAAGTCCACCTGTGATCTGGTGTCCCGGAGGTTCTAGTGGCCAGGGTTGCGTAAGAGTATTGAGAATTACGTGACAGCTTGTGAAACCTACGCTCGGTCTAAGGTTGCTCATACTCGACCGCCTGGTTCTCTTCTTCCATTGTCTATTCCATCTCGTCCTTGGACGCATTTGTCCATGGACTTTATTACGGACCTACCGAGTGGCTCACTTTATACCACTAACAAGTCTGCCTAACGCTAAGACTCTTGTGCAGATTTTTGTGGATAATATTGTGAAATTGCACGGTATTCCTTCGGATGTGGTCTCTGATAGGGGCACGCAGTTTGTCTCCAGGTTTTGGAGGGCGTTCTGCTCTCGACTTGGCATTCAACTTTCTTTCTCGTCGGCTTTTCATCCACAGTCGAATGGTCAGACGGAGCGTACTAATCAAAACCTGGAGACCTACTTGAGGTGCTTTGTGGCTGAGAATCAGGAGGACTGGTCCTCATTCTTGTCCTTAGCAGAATTTGCATTGAATAACCGTAGGCAGGAGTCCACGGGTAAGTCGCCTTTTTTTGGCGCACACGGTTTCCATCCTCAGTTTGGTGGTACCTTTTCTGGGTCTGGTTCCTCCGGGATGCCAGAGGAGGAGAGATTCTCTTCTGCCTTATCCTCTATCTGGCGGAGGATTCAAGGGAATTTGGAGAGGATGGGTGAGAGGTATAAACAAATGGCTGACAGGAGACGTGTGACTGGTCCGGACCTGTGTGTGGGTGATCTGGTGTGGTTGTCCACTAGGAATATCAAGTTGAGAGTGCCATCTTGGAAACTGGGTCCAAGATTTGTTGGTCATTATAAAATTTTTGCGGTGATCAATCCTGTGGCGTTTTGACTGGATCTGCCGCAGACTTGGAGGATCCATGATGTCTTCCACAAGTCATTAATTAAAAAATATGTTAAACCGGTGGTACCATCGCCATTGCCTCCTCCTCCTGTTCTAGTCGAGGGAAACTTGGAGTTCGAGATCTCCAGGATTCTCCTGAGGAGAGGATGTGGGTTCCAGCGTCGGATGTCAACGCCAGCCGACTGGTGAGGGCCTTTCATAGGTCCCATCCGGATAAGGTTGGTCCAGGGTGTCCGGAGGTCATCCGTAGAAGGGGGGGGGGGGTACTGTCATGCCCCACTCTGACGATGTGCGGAGGTCAGCCAGGATTGCAGCACGAGTTTAGTTTTTGTTTTGATGCCGTGCTGGATCCGCCTCGCATCAGGTGCACTGGGTTGAGTTATTAGTTTAAATGGTCTCCAGCTAAGTGCTCTGAGCGGATTATACTGTTCATTTTGGTCTGGGAAGTTTGGAGGGAAGGTTGGCTGTCAGTTCCTGCTCTCAGCAGATAAGTGTCATTTCTTGTTTGGTTGTTTATGTCATCTATCCCATCCAGGTTCTGTGAGAGCAGGCTGCTCCTATCTCCCCACTTCACCATCTCAGGGAGTTCAGGGTTCTGTCAGTACAGGCTGGAGGACACAGCAAACCTACCTTCAAGGTTTGTCTGTGGGCTGAGCATTGCAGGGAAAGAGGTCAGGGATAAACTAGGAGGTGACCCTTCCCCCGTCTATTGTCCAGAGCCTGGTTGGTGTATTATCTGTTAAACTGTGCAGGTCCGTCGTGACAAGCTACTCCTGATCGTTGTACAGACCTTTAGGAAATGTGAGTCAACAATAAGAGCAAAGGCTCCGAAAACAGTAACCCAAGATAAACCTAACCCTCCATAGGAATGGAGTTGAGGAAAAAAAACAAAAAAGACAGGAGGTGTGTGGGGGGGGGGGGGGATTGAGGAGAGGTAAGGAAGGTAGTTCTTTCGATTTTTGTGTCAAGGGCGATCCCAGATAGCACTGTAGGACCAGGAAGTTAGTCAGGCGACCAGCGGTGTTATTGGGTTGAGATTTACATGTATTTGTTTTGTAACAGGGGAATTTAAATATTCGGCTCACTCCTGTGTAAGTGTTAATGGAGAACAGCTTTCTTTAACTATACGTGTGTTTTGTTGGCTTTCCAGGTAACCCAGGGGTTCCATATTTTAGTGTATCTGTAATGAGTTCGTAATTCCCAATGTGAGAGTTATTCCAACCTAGCTAGGGATTCTACTTTTTCTTGCGAATGAGAGATTGATGGTTGGGCAATTTAAGGCAATCAAAAGTCTAGCGGCTGCCAACAGAATTTTCAGCAAGGAAATCTTAGGTTTTGCAATAGTGTTTTGGTAATAAGGTTAAAAGGGTGATTTTAGGACATACGGGAAGGAGGGAGTTATCTAACTCGAGGATATCTCTTGTCAACTTGCAAACTGATTCCCAATAGTTTTTGATTATGGGGCAGGTCCACCAGATATGTAGAAAGGAACCCCTTGCTGTTAGACATCTCAAGTACTTGTCCGATGTATCACCTGTACATCAGACTCAATCTCACTGGGGTCAGATACCACCTAGTGAGGACTTTGTAGGCATTTTCTTGTATAATCACACATCTAGAGATTGTCTTTGGGGCAGTTACTACAGTCTGTGTCTCCATATCAGAGAATTTCACGCCTAGGTCCCTTTCCCATTCCTTTACAAAGTAAAGGGAGGTTGCGTATTCCATTGTTAATACGTTTCTAGAGACAGTGGAGATAGGCCTTCGAGTGATATTGAGTTTGGGATATTAGTTTCTCAAACCAAATAAGTGTCAAGTTCTTTCTGTTCTGTTTTAGGACTGCGTAGGTGGCAGATTTCAGACAAATGAATTGAATCTGGTTGAGAATGATTAGCTGGAATTTTGCGACTAGAGCTGGCCGGTCTAGGAAAGCTCACTCACCATCTAGCAACTCGTCAACAGGCTATGTGGTGTTGCGTAACTGTGAGGGAAGAATCTTGTAACTGTCTGTGTTGGAACATAAGCAGTCTCTAATGGTCAGAAGTGGGAGGGGAAATCAGAGCATTTCTCTCTTATTTCTGGATTGTTCCAAACCGACAGGGTAGTTGACACCAGGGGATCACCCTTTTGTGACTGTGTAGCCCTCCCATGTTCAGATAGGATAAGTGACCTGAGTGGAAATCCTGCTAAGCTTTCTTCCAGGGGAATCCAATGTTTATGGACTGGTTTTCTTATCCAATCTATGATCCTATTAAGATGGACTGCCCTGTAATATCTTTTAACCACTTCCCACCTGGGCCATTTGCCCCCTTCCTGACCAGGCCTAATTTTGCAAATTAGACATATCTCACTTTATGTGGTAATAACTTTGGAACTCCTTTACTTATCCAAGTTATTCAGAGACTGTTTTCTCGTGACACATTGTACTTCATGATAGTCATAAATTTGAGTCAATATATTTCACCTTTATTTATTAAAAAATCCCAAATTTACCAAAAATTTTGAAAAATTCGCAATTTTTTAAATTCCAGTTTCTCTGCTTTTAAAACAGAAAGTGATACCTCATAAAATATTTATTTCGTAACATTCCCCATATGTCTACTTTATGTTGGCATCATTTTGGAAATGTAATTTTTTTTTTTTAGGAAGTTAGAAGGCTTAGAAGTTTAGAAGCAATTCTTAAAATTTTAAGAAAATTGCCAAAACCCACTTTTTAAGGACCAGTTCAGGTCTGAAGTCTCTTTGTGGGGCCTACATAGTGGATACCCCAATAAATGACCCCATTGTAGAAACTACACCCCTCAAGTTACTTAAAACCGATTTTACAAACTTTGTTAATGCTTTAGGCGTTCCACGAAAATGGAGAACAAATTTTTAAATTTCACTTTTTTGGCAGATTTTCCATTTTAATCCAATTTTTTATTTAACACATCGATGGTTAACAGACAAACAAAACTCAATATTTATTACCCAGATTCTGCAGGTTAAAAAGAAACACCCCACATGTGGTCATAAACTTCTGTATGGGCACACGGCAGGGCGCAGAAGAAAAGAAACTCCACATGGTTTTTAGATGCCATGTCCTATTTGAAGCCCCCCTGATTCACCCTTACAGTAGAAACTCTCAAGAAGTGACCCCATTTTGGAAACTAGGGGATAAGGTGCCAGTTTTATTGGTACTATTTTTGGGTACATATGATTTTTTGATCATTCATTATAACACTTTATGGGGCAAGGTGACCAAAAAATTTGTTGTTTTAGCACAGTTTTTATTTATTTATTTTTACAGCGTTCACCTGAGAGGTTCGGTCAAGTGACATTTTTATAGAGCAGATCGTTACGGATGTGGCGATACCTAATATGTATACTTTTACTTATTTATATAAGTTTTATACAATAATAGCATTTTTGAAACCAAAAAATTATGTTTTAATGTGTCCATGTGTTGAGAGCTATAGTTTTCTATTTTTTGAGAGATTTTCTTATGTAGGTGCTAATTTTTTGCGGGATGAGGTGACGGTTTTATTGGTACAATTTTGTGGGACATACGCCTTTTTGATCACTTGGTGTTGCACTTTTTGTGATGTAAGGTGACAAAAATTGCTTTTTTTGAAAGTTATTATTTTTTTTTTTATGGTGTTTATCGGACTGGGTGGATCATGTAATATATTTATAGAGCCGACCGTCACGGACGCTGCAATACCAAATATGTCTATTTTATTTTTTATATTTTTAACATTATTTTTTTTATTCCTTACTTGGGGAATTTTTTTTTTTACATGTGAAACCTTTTTTTTATTTTATTTTTTTAACACTTTATTTTTATTTTTTTTATTTTACATTTTTCGTCCCCCATAAGGTCATGCAAGACCTCTGGGGGACATTTACTTCACTTTTTTTTTTTCACTGTTCATTTCTCCTGTAAATGGGGCTGACATAGCTCTAGTTACATGAGAAACACACCCCCCTAGAGAGGCTGTACAGCGCAATACAGCGCTGTGCAGCCTCAGTGCAGGGCTGATCGAGGTCTCTGAAAAACCTCACACAGCTCCTGCACTCTCCGGTCCCAGCGATCACATGACCACCAGGCCGGAACAGGAAGCGCATAGCGCTTCCTGCTCTGCATACACAGCGCTCAGTGAGCGCTGTGTATGCAGCGATCCAGAAGGCAGGGACACCTGGGCACTGTCCCTGCCTTTTCTCTGGGTTGCCCTGGTGTCACTGACAGAGGGCAACCCGATCAGCAGCTGCACGATTAGTGTGCAGCTGCAGTTTCTAAATGGACGTTCTGGAACGTCCATTCAGAAATAGAGAACCACCTCCCGGACGTTTATAGTCTATGGGCGGACGGGAGGTGGTTAATAGAGGGAAAGCCAATCTCTCCCTTCAAAAAAGGGAGAAGTAAAATCTTGTTAGAAATCCTGGGTTTTATATTGCCCCAAATGTAAGAGGAGCATATTTTCCGGAAGGAGTCAAAAAAGCTATTTGGTAGTTTTACTTGGAGTACTTGTAGTACAGGGTGGGCCGTTTATATGGATACACCTTAATAAAATGGGAATGGTTGGTGATATTAACTTTCTATTTGTGGCACATTAGTATATGTGAGGGGGGAAACTTTTCAAGATGGGTGGTGACCATGGCAGCCATTTTGAAGTCGGCCATTTTGAATCCAACTTTTGTTTTTTCAATAGGAAGAGGGTCATGTGACACATCAAACTTATTGGGAATTTCACAAGAAAAACAATGGTGTGCTTGTTTTTAACGTAACTTTATTCTTTCATGAGTTATTTACAAGTTTCTGACCACTTACAAAATGTGTTCAATGTGCTGCCCATTGTGTTGGATTGTCAATGCAACCCTCTTCTCCCACTCTTCACACACTGATAGCAACACCGCAGGAGAAATGCTAGCACAGGCTTCCAGTATCCATAGTTTCAGGTGCTGCACATCTCGTATCTTCACAGCATAGACGATTGCCTTCAGATGATACGAGATGTGCAGCACCTTAAACTACGGATACTGGAAGCCTGTGCTAGCATTTCTCCTACGGTGTTGCTATCAGTGTGTGAAGAGTGGGAGAAAAGAGTCGCATTGACAATCCAACACAATGGGCAGCACATTGAACACATTTTGTAAGTGGTCAGAAACTTGTAAATAACTCATGAAAGAATAAAGTTACGTTAAAACCAAGCACATCATTGTTTTTCTTGCGAAATTCCCAATAAGTTTGATGTGTCAAATGACCCTCTTCCTATTGAAAAAACAAAAGTTGGATTCAAAATGGCCGACTTCAAAATGGCCGCCATGGTCACCACCCATCTTGAAAAGTTTCCCCCCTCACATATACTAATGTGCCACAAACAGGAAGTTAATATCACCAACCATTCCCATTTTATTAAGGTGTATCCATATAAATGGCCCACCCTGTAGATAGGTAATTTTGGGAACAATTAAGGAATTGAAGATGTTACGTCTGCCTATCCAAGAAATAAAGGAAGGAGACCAGGAATTTAATATTGCCGGTATTGATTTTAGCAGTGGGGGGAAATTGACTTCATATAGTTTGGACAATTCTAGCGTGATATTAATTCCCAGGAATTTTATGTATAAATGTGTCCACTCAAATGGAGAGTCTGCTTGTAGCTTTTGTAGGAGTTTAGATGATAGATTGATACTCATAGCTTGCGATTTTGATAGGTTTATATTGAAATTTGAGATGCAAACGAAAGAGGTGAAGATCCTAATTATAGCTGGAAAGGCCTGTGATGGGTTAGAAAGCAATAGCAATAGGTCATCAGCGTAAGCCGCTTGTTTGATGTCCAAACCCCCACAGACCAAACCTCTTATCTCATGAGATTGTCTAATATATTGTAAAAGGGGTTCAATTGTGAGTATGAAGAGAATTGGTGAGAGAGGGCAGCCTCGTCTCGTCCCATTGTTTATAATGACCGCTTGGGAGAGTATGTTGTTTACTTTAATGTTTGCACTCGGAAAGACATACATGGTGAAAATGGCCTTTATGAAAGGATCACGGAAACCTAGTTTAGACAGTGTACATTTAGCAAAGGCCCATGCCACTCTGTCAAAGGCTTTTTCAGCATCTGTACCCAGAGCCACAAAAGGAGTCTTTGTCTTTTTTGCCAATGCAATTGAGTTTATGATTTTGTATGTATTATCTTTACCATCACGCCCAGGAATGAAACCCGTCTGATCTGGGTGTATAAGGTCTTTTAATAGGGGTTTTATTCTGGTGGCCAATATCCTAGCGTACATTTTAAGGTCTAAATTTTGCAGAAAAATGGGTCTGTAACTAGAACACAAACTTGGGTCCTTCTGTGGTTTGGGTATAAGAGTGATGTGGGCATTGACTGCTTGAGGAGGGAATGCCAAGCCGGATAGTGCTGCATTAAAGGACTTGAGCAGATGAGGTAGGAGGATCTCTTGAAAGGAGAGATAGTAAAGCATTGGAAGGCCGTCTGGTCCAGGAGATTTTCCTTTGGCCATTTTATTTTATTGTTTCTGAGATTTCTGAAATCTTTATTGGTGAGCACAAACCTACAGCTTGATCAGGGGATAAGGCAGGGAGCTTAATTTTACAGAGAAATTCCGTAGTCAGCTCTACTTTCTTCTCTCTAAGACTATCAGGATCTGACACATCTATGTTATAAAGAGCTGAGTAGAAACGTTGGAAAGCCTCTGCTATCTCCACGTCCTTCCTTACTTTCTTCTTATCATCATTCAGAATAGCCAAGATTCTAGACTTTTGTTTACGTTGTCTTATCATAGCCAACATAAACTTTGTAGGTTTGTTACCATGCGCAAAAAGTTTCTGTTTCAGAGATAGATATAGTTTCGCCGACTTTTTATTTGAGAACTCCCTGAGCTTATCCCTAGCTGAGGAGAATTCCAGTAGGCATTTTTGTGTGCAGATTCCAACATGGAGATTTTGTCATAGAGCTCGGCCATTCTGACATGTCTCTGTTTGTTTAGGTGAGAAGTGATTGAAATAAAGTCCCCTCTTATAACTGATTTATTAGCTTCCCAAATCATCTGTGGAGAAACTACATCTGACACGTTTAAAGAGAAAAATTATTTTAGCTTCCCCTCTATTTTATCTTTTACGTGTGAGTTTTCTAACAATGTCTCATTTAGTTTCCAAATGTACGTTCTGTGGTGGGTGTCTGGTGTTTTCCATGTGAGAAACACTGGGGCATGATCAGAGTGTACCATAGTACCAATCTGAACCTCTGCACATAAATGGATTTGAGAAGCAGGAACCAGTATATAGTCTAGTCTATGATATATATGCTGGGGAGATGAGAAAAAGGAGAAGTCTTTCTCTCTGGGATTGTGTGCTCTCCGTGTGTCTATAATACCGCTACCTCTTATTAGTTTTTTTATGCGGTTGAGTGTTTTTGAGGAGATAGATGACTTTCCTGACAAGATATCTACCTGGGGATTAAGGGCAACATTAAAATCTCTGGCTATAATCGCTATCCCTTCCCTAAATTTCTCAAACATTTGCCAGGTTTTCTCAAACCATAGTTTCTGAGCTACATTAGGAGCATAGAAGTTAGCGAATGTATACATTTGAGTATTTATTGTCCCTTTAACTAATAAGAAATGACCCTTAGGGTCCGCTTTCACCTTGGTCATGTTAAAATCTACATGTTTGTGGAAACCTATGCTCACCCCTAGCCTATTTGAATATGTTAAGGAACTGTGAAACCACAAATTATAGTAAGATCTCAACAGGTTCGGGATCCCCTTGTGCTTAAAATGCGTTTCTTGACCTGAGTATTTTCTTTATGTAAGTGATGTAAAATCTAGCTTCTTTTTGCAGGAGTCCTTAAACCTCTCACATTATAAGTAGCTATATGTATGTCAGCCATGGTAATGTCTATGGAGTGTAAGGGCCATGTTTACATACCGCTGGTTGTCTGAATCTGCGGCCATTCAATTATCAGAAGGAAGGATTGTTGGCGACACAAACTCAAAGGACTTGCAAGTGAAAGAGGGGGTAGGGAAGGGCTATAAGGCAAAGAGAGAAACGTCAACAAACAATAATGTAAAACAATCCTTCATTTGTAGTAAGGTCTAGAGATTTGTAATATCCCTTTGTGGGACCTTTCTAGGTCCATACTTCCAACCGTAGTCAGAAGTACAGGGTCCTAAGATTAACTTAGGGCCGACTAAACAGGAAAATAAAAACTAGGAACAACGAAACAAAAAGAAATTAGACAAAGAAGTGAGTGCTGTATGTGAATCACTAATACAGGAAGAGCTATTGTTACTGATGACAATACAGATATATAATAAAGACATCTGATCGTTGAGATCGCAACACTCAGATTGGGGAGCACACAGACCCCATGGCAAGATCAAATGTTGATCTAAACATGTTAAAGGGAATGGGAAAGCCATATGGAAAACCTGGGTACTCAACAAGTTGTGTTATTGTGTTTTGCGGTGCACAGATGTGCAATTATTATCATTAAGCATAAAACTGCCGGGAGAATGATTAGTCCTCCTCTGTAATAATGCATCTGGGAGTTAATTTCCCTTGCTTTTTCTTAGATCTTTGTGATTTGCCACCTCCCACAGTTTCCCATGAAGTCGGTGGCATGATATCTGGTGGAATGAAAACATCATTTGTGGCTGACCAGTCGGGAATGTCCACATCTTGAATCTCAAGTGCCGCAAGTATGTCTGGAAGATCTTTTGGCGACCTTAAGATGTATTTCTTGTCCTTCCAGGTAATCAACATCCCAAATGGCAAAAGCCATCTAAAGGCAATATGTCTGTGCCTTAGCTGATCTGTGAGAGGTTTTAGAGCACGTCTCTTATTTAGAGTAGCTGGGGGGAGATCTTGGAACAGAAGTATTTGAGATCCTTCATATTCAATACTTTCACTTTCTCTTGCTCTTTTCATTACTAGATCTTTTTGTGCAAAGTTCAGTAGCTTACATATGATATCTCTTGGGGGGATCTCCAGTTTTAGGTTTGGGGCGTAGAGCACGGTGGGCCCTTTCAATGATGATTGGTTCAGGATAATCCTCACCCAGCATCGCTTTACATATCTTTTTTACTGCAGTGGGTAAAGCATCCAAAGCTACAGTCTCTGGAATTCCTCTGAGGCGGATATTATTTCTTCTGCCTCTATTAATGTAATCATAAAGGTAGTTAATATGCTGCTGGTAGACAGAAAGAATATTAGAGTTCTTATTGGTATAAACTGTTAATGCAGCTTGTGTACATTCCAGTACCTCAACTATTTGACCCACTTGCCTCATTTCTCTTTTGATTTCAGATATTTCTTCCAGAACAGGATTTAATGCTTTAGATAGTGCTTGTGAGATGAAAGATCTTGAGATGGGTAGGTCTGAAGATGTATCAGCCAAATCATCATCGTCACTTTCCCTGTCTTGATGTGTAGTTGTACGACGTTGAAGATTGCTTTTGGCGATGGAGGATGGGGCACCCTGATTAACTTGGCTTTTTTTCATCATAAATCTATCAAGATCAGTCTGTGATAGGGAAGGAGCTTTGGGATGTTTGTGAGAGTCTTGATTGGCCCCCCTGTATCTACCAACTGTCACCATATGTGCGTATGATCAAGCCCCTGTTGTAGCTTTACTCACTTCTTCATCAGTTTTGAGGGCTTACCACATCGTTGTTTCTGACTTGAAATGTGAAGACAGAGATGTCCAACTTCAACAGGCTTTATATCAGGTGATAGACCTATATCAGATGAGGATATCAATATCTGAGGTTTGAGGTCCTTCAGAGATGGCCTTTATCAAATTGGGTTGGTGGCCCTTTAAATATGTTGCTTGTAGAGAAGGCCTCTGAGAGATAATATTTGACCCCAGAAGACCACACAGAACTGATTAAATTAGTTTAATCTAATTTAAAGGTGTCTGACATTTTAGCATCTGCACAGCAGTATAAGATGACAGCATGGGGTATTCTTTGCTGTGCATAACAAGGCGCTAACTGGCCATGAAGGGGTTTATGAGTCGCAATCTCTAGACCTTCTAATCCTCTGTTTTCCACCATATTGTTCTGTTTTAGGCTGGGAGGCCCTGTAGGGTCTGGTCGCCTACCTCCGAATCGCAGTATGGTCTGTCTTGGAAGCCGACACTCCAAGATGGCGGCGTCACTGCCCTTGCATCTATTCCGGTATGCTGTTATGTCTGCCTGAACAGCTCGGATTCGGCGCTGGACGACGTCACACCCTATGTAGCTCCGGCTGAAGCCGATCCCAACAGCGCTCTGCTGATTGCACCAGCGCGGGCCGCGCTCCGATCAATATTTAGGCCGTGGATTTGTCTGACCCACCAGGCTGCAGTTGAAATTCGGGTCAGGAGCAACCCAGTAACTTCAGAGTGGCCTCGTTCTGGAGCAGGTGATGTAAATTGCCCCGATAACTTATGGCTGAAGTCTTCTGAGTTAATATTTAGGGTAGATGGCGCAGGATTCTGACAGCCTGACAGAGCAGAGGTGAGAGAGGTCCTTCTCGGTCAGCGCCTAGCCACGCCCCCCCACTGGGTTAACCTTCTGACGGCTGTCAAGCAGGCAATCCGTGGCACCCGTGTGGATTTGGTGTTACCGCCACGGATTGCATGGAGGACTGACTCTTCGTCTCCTCCTCCTACTCCATCCTCCATCTCCTCCTCGGCTGACTCCACCTCTTCCACTGCACCCCCCAAGCTCCTCAGTACCTATTCGACGTGCCAGGTGAGACTTTGCCATGCTGTGCTGCGGCTGTTGTGCCTGGAAGCCAAGAGCCACACCGGTCCTGCACTGCTTTCAGCTCTGCGGTCACAGGTCGATCAGTGGGTAGCCCATCTTAATTTGACAGGTAAAGTGGTGTGCGACAACGGTGCCAATCTGCTGAGTGCGCCGAAACAGGGCAAAATGACACACGTGCTGTGCATGGCACATGTCCTGTACTTAGTCGTGCAGCGATTTATTGCCAAATACTCTGGGTCCAGGACGTCTTGTGGCAGGCGAGGAAAATTTTTGAAGATCATGCATGGCCATGGCTTGCCTTGCTGACATTCAGCGGCGACACTACTTGCCCTTCAGACATCTGATTTGTGACTGCCCGACCCACTGGAACTCCACCTTGTATATGCTTGATAGGCTGTTCCAGCAGAAACGTGCCGTTAATGACTACCTGTACGAACTCTGCGGTAGGACAGGTTCTGGGGAGCTTGGTTTTTTACACCGCGCCAGTGGCTGCTCATGCGCGATGCATGCAGACTTCTGCGGCCTTTTGATGAGATCACCAAAAGGCCCAGCTAGGGCACCATCAGTGACATTGTACCTTATGCCTTCTTTCTGGAGCGTGCATTGCATTGTGTCATTGATCAAGCCGTCGAGGAGCAGGAGCAGGAAGATAAGGAAGTCGCAACGGTGAATAAATTCCCAGGGGGGGCTACTCTATCTGAGACAAGTCATCAGGAGTATGAAGAAGAGTAAGAGGATGCTCTTTTAATCAGCCTTATCAACCCTAGCAGGCTACTGTACATGCCTGATAGGGTAAGGTTTATCCGGGTGACAGAGCCGCTTTAATATAAGGCACTAACTAATGTATTGTGATTATCCATATTGCCTCCTTTGCTGGCTTGATTAATTTTTCCATCACATTATACACTGCTCATATCCAGGGGTTACAACCACCCTGCAATCCAGCATTGGTGGTCATGCTTGCACACTATAGGAAAAGGCAACAGCATCACTGGTGGCTTGGACTGTGGGATCGCACATACCATATTTTTTGCCCCATAAGACGCACTTTCCCCCCCCCAAAAGTGGGGGGAAAATGTCCCTGCGTCTTATGGGGCGAATGCTGCCATTTTATACCACAGTCTGCGATGCTGCACTGTTTATTGCCTAAAACTTTTATAATAATAATAACTTTAATTAAAGTTCCGATCCCCAGCCACATCTGTACTACTTACTAAATGTCCTGTAGCAGGTAGAGCAGGGCGGGCGGGCGGCCGGGTGTAACTCACTGACATCACGTGCCTGCGCCGCCTACTTCATTCATAAAGTAGGCGGCGCAGGCACGTGACGTCAGTGGGTTACGGCCGGCCGGGCTGGGGATCGGAACTTCAATTAAAGTTATTATTTTAAAAGGTTTAGGCAATAAAGCAGTGAGTGAGTGGCGGGGCCGGAGTACAGTGACCGCACCGGCCCCCGCCGCATTTGCATGACACCGGCCCCTCCCACAGGTTTAGCTCCGGTATATTAGAGCATCTGTGGATGCCACTATTATGGGGTGTGGGATATGTGGATGGCACTGATATGGGGTGGGGGATCTGTGGGTGACACATATATAGCAGTGCCATCCACAGATCCCCCTCCATAACATTGCCATCCACATATCGCCCCTATAACAGTGCCATCCACAGATACCCCATAACAGCGCCCCCCTCAGATCCCCCCATAACAGTGCCATCCACAGATCCCACCATAACAGTGCCATACACATATCCCCCATAGTAGTGTCATGCACAGACCACCATTAGTTCAAAACCCACCAAAAGCACACCATTTGGTAAAAAAAAAATGTTTTTCTTATTTTCCTCCTCAAAAACCTAGGTGCGTCTTATGGGCCGGTGCGTCTTATAGGGCGAAAATACGGTAGACTATTGTCTCTTCCTATAGTGTGCGAGCACAACCACCACTGCTGGATTGCAGTGAGGTCATAATCCCTGAATACAAGCAGTGTATAATGTAATGGAAAATTTATGAAACTAGCAAAGGAGACAATATGGACAATCACAACACATCAGTAGGTGCTTTATATTAACTTTCTCTATATTAAAAATGCCATTTGCTGAAGTGAGTCAACCCCTTTAATGCAATTTGTTGTATTACTGTAATGTGATTTGGTTGTGTTAAACCAATCAAAACAATTGTATATTATTAAATGTATATTAGATTAGGTTTTGGTATGGAATGGATCAAACTATACTTTATTAAGACAGCAACGCATATATAAGTATACCTGCTGTGGATGTTTTGAGATTTTCTGGCAATTTAGTACATTTTCAGGTGTCAAATGAACCTGATATCAGAAACCTGCTCTTCTCTCTCTGGATCAGAAGTTGTCATCCTCATTGGAAGCTTTCCCAATGTCCTTTATTAGGGGTTGTGTCCCTCTAACAGTAAATACAACTAGTGGCAGTTGAAGGATAAAATTTGGCATGTACATCCACCTCAAAGTTGTCGCTTAGGTGGACAGAGAAATAAGCAAAAGAACAAACAGCAGGCAATAGTATATAGATAAGTTTTATGAGTAATTCAGCGGCCTTACAATTTTTTTAATTACATACAATTACAAAAGTATACAAATCCATGTATTGCTTTAAAATATTTCTTGTGGGACAGCCCCTTTAAAGTTTTTTTTAAGTGTTTTATACTGATGACCTATCCTCAGGAGATGTGATTGGTGGTGGTCTGACCTCCAGCACCAGCTGTTTGAAGAAGCCATGGCACTACTGTGAGTGGCGTAGCCTCCTTGCAACTTACCAAGTAAATTGCCATCCATTGTATGGTGGCTGTGCTTGGCATAACAGCTCAGCTCTATTCACTTGCATGGGGCTGAGTTTTGCCTAGGCCAAGTGACCAAAGAATGTGATGTCACTGTCCTAGTAAGAAACTGCTGATCAGTGGGGTGCCAGCTGGGAGGTGGACCCCCACCAATGAAACACTGATGACCAATCCTGAGGATAGACAAAAAACCCCTTTAAGTTTGTTTACTGTTCAGATCAGACCCCTAATATTTATTTATCAGACCACAAATTGGACTCGCTAATTCCCTTATGAGATCCTTAATCTTTATTAGACCATCAGACCCCCCCCCCCCCCAATCTGTATCAGGCCTCAGATCAGGCCCCCAATTTTTATCACCCTTCCCCCATCAGACCCCTAAACTTTATCAGACCTGTTAAAAGCTGGCCGTAACAGATTTTTCAGAGCCGTTTGAAGAGGCTGTGGCACTCTGTGAGCACCTTGGCCTCTTCACAGCTTACCAGGTACAGTGCCACGCATTGGATATGGCTGTGCTTGGTTTTGCAGCTCAGCCCCATTCACCTGAATGTGACCACGACGTTAATAAACTAGGAAGAAATGGCCGATCGGCGGGGATACCAAGAAGCAAACCTCCACCGATCAAATAATTTTGAGCTATCCTGAGGATAGGTCATTAGTATAAAATACTCGTAAAAACCCTTTTAATTTTTTTTACTGCAGAAATTGTGTTAGAGGTGCACAAACATTTGCATACGACTGTATATTTAGCAAAATTTTAGACATTATATCCTTGTGCTTATGTATAAAATAGATGTAATAATCAACTGCATTAAACATTCAGGCAAACATAAAGTATTGATTTAGTTTCGCATACCTGGTCCTCACGTGACGAGGCATGGGCTCTAGACATAATGTAAGCCTGAGTGCAGAATATCATATCTGTTTCCCCCAGTTTTCAGTCCATTAAGATATAATGGAATCTATTAAATTTTCATTAAAACAAATTGCATTTTATTTAATTAAATATGTATGGCATATACTGACACAGCATTTACAGGACATGTGCAATAAACTTTTCCGTCTCTCTCCCCACTTTTTGCAAAGAGGTCTTCATTAAGGCTACATTACCTATTCACTGTTCAGTTAGACCATTCAGCGGTCACAGAAATCACTAAAACCTTTATATAAGCAAAGGATTTAACATGAATAAAAGCTAATATTTATTAAAGGATGAGAAGGGCCAGATGAAAACATCAGACGACCGGTCTTATTACATGCCTGTAAATATCTCATAGGCAAGCAATCAGAAATGTAGTACTACAGCAGGCGCCTACATAGCAGGTGTCTCCAGCCAAACACAAGGTTGGAGCATGGCATAAAGTGATTGCAGAGTACCTAAAAATTGCTGACCCACTTTAGTAGGAAGCAGGAATGCTCTGGGCCTTGTAATGATGTGGTGCAGGATCAGCACAATTATCAGGGAAGGAGCATTCACTCTGGTACCTGATAATTGCCCTTTCATGCCACCCATACAATCATGGTTTGCCAGCAGCTGGGCGCCCTGTGTAAACAGTGATCTGTTGCTGGCAAACAATGAATCTGCATGGGGACCTGCAGGAGGACACAGTAAATGGTTCGTGAAGCATATACAGTACATATGTATGGAAATGCGGAGAAGGGATGCAGAGGATGAAAAGAAGTCTTAAGAGAAGGAGGAAGAGGTTGAGAAAGGAGGGCAAGGATACTGAGGACGAGAGGGGGCTGAGAGTATTAGTGGCAAGGAGAGGCCAGTGGGAGGACACCATACACTTTAAATTGTCGGCAAAATAAATCCAATATATATACCCAGCTTAAATATGCTGTATGTTTGATGCAGCACATACTGAACAATCATGGTTTGCTGTCAGAAGGGGGCTTTGCTAAAACAGCAATTTGCTGCCTGCAAACAATGAACCACTATGGGTGTCAGCGATAGCTGCAACCATCGTTGGTCCTTATACAGAGGACAATCATCAGGAAGGAAACTTTTTTCTCAAATAATTTCCATTACATTCAGCACGTACAGTTATGGTTTGCCAGTAGCAGGGTGTCCTGTGTAAACAGGGATCTCCTGCCCACAAACAATAAATCAGAAGGACGACCAGCGATGGCTGCAGCTTCTTTTTCTTAGTCAAGTCTTGGACTTTTCATTGGGATGTGCATACTTTCAATGGCTTAATTCATTCAACTTGTTACTAGTTGCCTTCATATAGTTCTTACAAATATAATATATATTTTTTTCCATTGAACTGCATCTTCTAATAATGTGTAACACCTGACAAGGACAGTGAGCCCTAACCTAGAACCCAGCCCACTTTCCCTAACTACTTGCAGTATAAGCCCTACATGGCAGAACCAAATCTGGACAATGGTCCCTACTCTCAACAGGCAAATAAACACCAAACAGAGTCATATGGAAATGGGTCAGACCCATACGGGCTACGCAGAGCAAACGAGAAACAGAGGGTGGTCAGAAGACAAGTTGAGGTCAGAAGCACAGAGGAATCAGTATGCAAATGCAGGAACAGGGAACAAGGAACCTAGCTAGTGAGCCAGACAAGACCATAACTGGCACTGGTGTATAGCCAGGCAGGGATTTAAATAGAGAGTTGAGTCTCTGGATCAGAACCTGATAGGTCCATGACTCGGTGCTCCATTAGTCAGTAACACTAGCATACAGTAATAGAGCAGCTGAGCTAATCAGCCTACTGCTAATCTTCCCAGCACACACCCACTGCGAGGAGAAAGAGCATCCTGTTACTAAGAAAGTTGTCGCGTCACCAGGGGGCGTGGCTCAGCAGCACATCTCTTCCGATGCGGCCATGCCGAGGCAGAGGATCATGCCACAGGACAGGTAAGTTTATTACATAATGTTTCCAAAACAGATTATAGTAACATCAGTTTTTAATCGTACATTTCCCCAACAAAAAGCATAGTTTGTCAGGGGACAATGTAGATGTAAGCACCAACCATTAATTAATGGTGTCCTCGGGAAGATTTTATTTTCTTGACTTGCTATTGCTGTAAGGATATCGCAGGACCATGAAAGGGTTTAGCCACCGAAAGGTTGGGTCACCCCTGTTGAGGCGAGTGCTCTGACTGTAGGCAGGGGTAGCATAAGAGACACCGTAAAGATATGACAGGTCGTCCCTGATAGTGCACAGGTTTATGAACACCACCGAATAGGCTAACCGTAAGTAAGACAAACCATATACGTACCAGTATTGGGTTCCACCTACATTGGTCCTGAGTTAATATTTGTACAAATATACCATGAGTATATGGGATTGGTTTTATCTTCTATTTACTATTGGGGTTATTGTTTTTGTCATTTTACTATGTCCTAATAAAAAATTATTTTATTAGTAGAAAGGGAGGTTTGTTTGAAGAATTTTGGTCCGAGTAATCCCCAGCTATTAAAATATTACTGCAGTCATAGGAATTGTCTTTGATGGTGTGCTTACTAGCATGCTCGGCCGAACACCAGTTCGGCTCGAACATCGCTATGCTTGGCACATTGCGGTGTTCAGCCGAATATCGTGTGTGCTTGAGTCAGTGTATTTAAATCTAATTTAGCCTCTATTTCTGAAAAGTTTCTGGCGGGATTTCGTACTCACAACCTTCTGCATTACAGCCAAGAATATTAACCACTATATTATAGAGCTGCATGGTCAGTTAAAAAAAAAAATATATATATATATGAGGCTTCTGCTGTATAGGAATACTTACTAGTAGTAAGTATTCCGATACAGCAGAAGTCTCTTTTTTTATATATACAGTTGCAAGAAAAAGTATGTGAACACTTTGGAATGATATGGATTTCTGCACAAATTGGTCATAAAATGTGATCTGATCTTCATCTAAGTCACAACAATAGACAATCACAGTCTGCTCAAACTAATAACACAAAGAATTAAATGTTACCATGTTTTTATTGAACACACCATGTAAACATTCACAGTGCAGGTGGAAAAAGCATGTGAACCCTTGGATTTAATAACTGGTTGAACCTCCTTTGGCAGCAATAACTTCAACCAAATGTTTCCTGTAGTTGCAGATCAGACGTGCACAACGGTCAGGAGTAATTCTTGACCATTCCTCTTTACAGAACTTTTTCAGTTCAGCAATATTCTTGGGATGTCTGGTATGAATCGTTTTCTTGAGGTCATGCCACAGCATCTCAATCGGGTTGAGGTCAGGACTCTGACTGGGCCACTCCAGAAGGCGTATTTTCTTCTGTTTAAGCCATTCTGTTGTTAATTTACCTCTATGCTTGGGGTCATTGTCCTGTTGCAACATCCATCTTCTGTTGAGCTCCAGCTGGTGGACAGATGGCCTTAAGTTCTCCTGAAAAATGTCTTGATAAACTTCGGAATTCATTTTTCTTTTGATGATAGCAATCTGTCCAGGCCCTGACGCAGCAAAGCAGCCCCAAACTATGATGCCCCCACCACCATACTTCACAGTTGGGATGAGGTTTTGATGTAAGTGTGCTGTGCCTCTTTTTCTCCACACATAGTGTGTGTTTCTTCCAAACAACTCAACTTTGGTTTCATCTGTCCACAGAATATTTTGACAGTACTGCTGTGGAACATCCAGGTGCTCTTGTGCAATCTGTAAAGGTGCAGCAATGTTTTTTTTGGACAGCAGTGGCTTCCGCTGTGGTATCCTCCCATGAAATCCATTCTTGTTTAGTGTTTTACGTATCGTAGATTTGCTAACTGGGATGTTAGAATATGCCAGAGACTTTTGCAAGTCTTTAGCTGACACTCTAGGATTCTTCTTCACCTCATTGAGCAGTCTGTGCTGTGCTCTTGCAGTCATCTTTACAGGATGGCCACTCCTATGGAGAGTAGCAGCAGTGCTGAACTTTCTCCATTTATAGACAATTTGTCTTACCGTGGACTGTTGAACAGCAAGGCTTTTGGAGATACTTTTATAACCCTTTCCAGCTTTATGCAAGTCAACAATTCTTAATTGTAGGTCTTCTGAGAGCTCTTTTGTGTGAGGCATCATTCACATCAGGCAATGCTTCTTGTGAAAAGCAAACCCAGAACTGGAGTGTGTTTTTTTTATAGGGCAGGGCAGCTGTAACCAACACCTCCAATCTCATCTCATTGATTGGACTCCAGTTGGCTGACACCTCACTCCAATTAGCTCTTGGAGATGTCATTAGTCTAGGGGTTCACATACTTTTTCCACCTGCACTGTGCATGTTTACATGGTGTGTTCAATAAAAACATGGTAACATTTAATTCTTTGTGGGTTATTAGTTTAAGCAGACTGTGATTGTCTATTGTTGTGACTTAGATGAAGATCAGATCACATTTTATGACCAATTTGTGCAGAAATCCATATTGTTCCAAAGGGTTCACATACTTTTTCTTGCAACTGTAGATAAAATCATACTTCTGATATATATGAATGCATACTATGTTGGAAACTACTACTGATGTTTTAGCCATTTTATAGTTACATATATTATAATATATTATATATTCTAAATATATAATAATATATGTAAATATATTATGGCTAAAAACTTATATAGATATATATACATATATTTAAATTAAATTTACTGAAAAAAAGTGCACCAGAATAATATGCGACTGACCATACTGGCTAGACCCTCACGCTGATGTTAAAAGCTGAGACTTTAGTCAATATCTTCCACTCAGGAACATATCAGAGCCCTGCGCACCCCATCAAGGTATCTCAGTGTGGCGTGGGTCCTACCGCTAAATTACCTATCGTGTGTGAACACAGTCTGATACGTGCTAGGGACCGACTCACAGCCAAGCTCCTACATACCTTTATAGTAAGATCCCTAATACAATGGAAGGGAGGAGGAGGCTGCGAGCCCCACCTATAAGAGGCCATGTGACACAGGTTACCAGGTGCACCAGAATGTTACCAATGACAAGCATTAGCACATTCAATACATGTAAAGAAAAATCACTGAATAAAGTGGCCTAAATGGGAGGAAATGCTGAACCCCAAACACTGTAGCGTGTTTATTATTGGGGGACCAAACAACGAGAATGAACTGAGATTAGACGGGTATATCATCAAAAATAAATCCTTTATTGAATAAATAACATATATAGACGAGAACATGAGACAACAGATAAAAAATGGCTACATCTGAGGAGGCATATCAGCGCAAGTGAAACATAAAGGGGAGGGATAGAGTACAAGATCGGAGGCAGAGAAAGAGAGTACAATGCCTCACTAAATTCTGCATGTACTTCTGTAACCAGAATTACTCAGTGGGGGTTACGTGGCTCTCCTGAGGTGTATATCCCCATACTATGGGTATGTAGATATGTAATGCTCTTGTGGATTTTTGGGGATGTGTTTACTGGCCCTGGTGCTTAGCTTTACCCACTTGGGTTATCCATAGGTGGATGTTGCCGTGCACCTGAGCCATATCTTTATGTATATGGAGTTCTAAGTTGTCACCACAGTTTCCATTGTGATATTGGACCATTGATGTGGTGACTCTCTATGCACTTGCACTTTAATTTTCTCTTGGCTGTTGTATGTTCCCATACATCTATTGGAACTATTACACATCCATACGTTGCGGTGTAGTCTGTAACCATTTATTGATGTGGTGTTTTATCATTTGCACTTGCACCTTAGTATTTTTAGTTTTTTTTTTGCACCCATATACTGAGTAATTGTGGTTACAGAAGTACATGCAGAATTTAGTGAGGCATTGTACTCTCTTTCTCTGCCTCCATTCTTGTACTCCATCCCTCCCCTTTATGTTTCACTTGCGCTGATATGCCTCCTCAGATGTAGCCATTTTTTTAACTGTTGTCTCACGTTCTCGTCTATATATGTTATTTATTCAATAAAGGATTTATTTTTGATGATATACCCATCTAATCTCAGTTCATTCTCGCTGTTTGGTGTATCTATGTACACTGAGTGGGTTTTTACTTACTTTTTCCGGGTCTATTTAACATAGTACATCTAATTACCGTTTATGTGTATGTCTATTTTTTGTGTAACCTACTTGTAATTATTATCGGGGGAGCAATTCTTTCGCAAGTAATCAGTCGCATATTATTGTGGTGCACCTTTTTTCAGTGATTTATGTATTTTTATATTTTCATCCACACATTATTTCATCTTGTGTAAGGATGTTTTTGTGGTGCATGTGGTCCGCTGCTGGCATCCTCCATTGTATGCATTTTTGCTGGGGATTGCCGTTAGCAATGGATCACTTGTGGAGGAATTGCTCCCCCTATTATGAACACGCTACAGTGTTTGGGTTTGAGCATTTCCTACCATTTAGGCCACTTTATTCAGTGATTTTTAAATTACATTTAGCCTCTATTTCTGAAACGTTTCTGACAAGATTCAAACTCACAACCTTCTACATTACAGCCCAGAATATTAACTACTACACTATACAGCTACATGTTAACCTCCACAGAAATATAAAATAAGTCTTCTGCTGAATAGGAATACTCACTACATCAGAAACTTCTATGAGGTTTTTCTGACACAGTTTAGCATTCAGCTTTATAGCTGAGTAGATAAGGACCTTGCCTCTAATGTACAACGTTGGGAGTTCAAATCCCGGCAGAAAATTTTCAGAAATTAGATTTAAATACACTGGGGAGTCCCCAAGCACTGACTCCATATATGGATATAGCTATATATGGAGTCAGAGCAAGGACTCCTAAGCCAAACTAGAGTTCCGACTGGGGTTCTCCTATTGACTTCCATTCTGCTCGGGTGCTCGGTAGAACACCCGAGCATCGCAAAGTGTTCTACTCGAGCACACGAGCACTTTGGTGCTCGATCAACACTACTTACCAGTAATGGTAGCGGTAAGAAGGTGTTCAACATGCTTGACTCCACAGGTATAGCTTATAGAAGGTGCAGAGGTGTCTGTGTGGGCTAAAGGCTGTAAATATTATGGGAGTATACAGTATTCATTTAAATGGTATTTAATGTAAAGGACTCATTACACTGCACATTGACATCTATAATATTACCCAAGGGCCATGGAAGTTCTGTACGGGTATGTCAGGGCCTGTATTTGAAGGTTTGCATATATGTTGAGGCAGAAGCACATACATGTGTAAGACACGCCTATAGCCATGCTATATATGACTGATGACAAGACAGATACAAATAGAGGCCTGAGAAGGGATCTTTGTTCCACAAATACAGTATATTGTGAGATCTAATACATTTTTTGAGGTTGCGCTGATACTGCTGGTAAATTTCAAATTCCAGTCATTCTCATTTAGCCTATTTATGAGATCTTCCAGACCCTGTCACTTCCCCTCCCAAATTAGCAAGCAGTCGTCTATAAAACGTCTCCATACAATCAATTCATTATTTTGTGTTCTTTTAGATAGAATTGGTTTAATATTCTCTATATTTTATTGGTGAAAAGAAATATGGATAATGAACTTAGAGGAATGGGAAGTTATCTCTGTCAAGTTATTATAGGGTATGTATAGTTTTTATTATAATGAGGTTTATGTTAATTTATTTGACTAAGGTAGGGAGGAGGGATTTATATGGATTGATAAGACAACCCGAAAGTGGGTGAAGTGTTCGCCCCTGACGAAGCATAAGCGAAACTCAGGTCGGACAGGAACACGAGGGTTATCCAGTGTTTTATGCTATGTTTTAAACTTGATTACGTCTGTGAGTATAATAAATCTTTTATGATTTGACCCTTGTCGATGGTACTTTACTATCCGTGTGACCTCTTTGTTGATTCACAGACTGGCTCTCTCAGAAGGAGGGCGATTGGTGTGGATATCAATGTTTTCCTATGTCTGAAGGTGCATATGGCACTAACCTAAAAAGGAACACTTCCTGAGGATTTAAAGAGAACCTGTCACCTCCTAAAAACATCCTAAGCTGGCAGCAGTACCTTAGAGTATCCAGCAGCATGTTTGTAACGATCCTTTTCTTCCTGCAGGTAGTTAAGCTGGGCTGGAAAAAATCTTTGCAATGCCGGATCCTGTGAACTCTCGAAGTCTGTTCTCTGTCGAAACAGTCTGCTGGAGAGCTGTGCCACAAATGTGAAAGTAGCTTTAATAATTATGTGAATGAACAAATAATTGAATGGGTTTGTCCAGTGGGACAAAAATTTTTGGAAAAGGTTTAGAGTACCGTAGGCTAAAAAAAATTTAAGAATTGATCCTCAATGATGCCCTGTCGCTCATGTTTATAGCTTACTGGGTCCTCTATGGTCTCATCTTGACAAATGAGAAATGCCTGGAGTCATTGGCTGAGGCAATTCACTGCTGGCATTTTGTGGCATTTTCAGATTTTGTGTGTCAAGATAGGAAATCTGAAAGATACCTGAATCATACATTATTGGACAAGACTACATTTTTCTTATTACTATTATCTTTTGTATGGCAACAAAACATTTTGCGCCTTGAACAACTCACTCAGGCTGACCAGCTTGGTTCAGCGAGAAATAATAATTAGCATCTCCTGGGTCCCAATGTAAAGTCTGAAAATGGGCCACAGTTTCTACAGTGTGCCATTTATGCCATTTAATAACTGTAAAATACACTGAACAAAAAATATAAACGCAACACTTTCGGTTTTGCTCCCATTTTGCATTAGCTGAACTCAAAGATCTGAAACATTTTCTACATACACAAAAGACCCATTATTCTCAAATATTGTTCACAAATCTGTCTAAATCTGTGTTAGTGAGCGCTTCTCCTTTGCCGAGATAATCCATTCCACCTCACAGGTGTGGTATATTAAGGTGCTGATTAGACAGCATGAATATTGCACAGGTGTGCCTTAGACTGCCCACAATAAAAGTCCACTCTAAAATGTGCACAGTTTTGCCTTACTGGGAGGGGGAGGGGGAGAAAACCAGTCAGTATCTGGTGTGGCCACTATTTGCCTCACGCAGTGCAACATATATCCGTCGCATAGAGTTGATCAGGTTGTTGATTGTGGCCTGTGGATTGTTGGTCCACTCCTCTTCAATTGCTATGCGAAGTTGCTGAATATTGGCAGGAACTGGAACACGCTGTCGTATACGCCGATCCAGAGCATCCCAAACATGTTCAATGGGTGACTTTTCCGGTGAGTATGCTGGCCATACAAGAACTGGGATGTTTTCAGCTTCCAGGAATTGTGTACAGATCCTTGCAATCTGGGGCCGTGCATTATTATGCTGCAACATGAGGGGATGGTTGTGGATGAATGGCACAACAATGGGCCTCAGGATCTCGTCACGGTATCTCTGTGCATTCAAAATGCTATCAATAAAATGCATCTGTGTTCGTTGTCCATAACATACGCCTGCCCTTACCATAACCCCACCGGTTGGATGTACTGCCAAATTCTCTGAAACGCCTTTGGAGACGGCTTATGGTAGAGAAATGAACATTCATTGCACGGGCAACAGCTCTGGTAGACATTCCTGCAGTCAGCACGCCAATTGCAAGCTCCCTCAAACATTGCAACATCTGTGGCATTGTGTTGTGCGATCAAACTGCACATTTCAGAGTGGTCTTTATTGTGGGAAGTCTAAGTCACCTGTGCAATATTTATGCTGTCTAATCAGCAACTTGATATGCCACACCTGTGAGGTGGGATGGATTATCTCGGCAAAGCAGAAGTGCTCACTAACACAGATTTAGACAGATTTGTTAACAATATTTGAGAGTAATGGGTCTTTTGTGTATGTAGAAAATGTTTCAGATCTTTGAGTTCAGCTCATGCAAAATGGGAGCAAAACCAAAAGTGTTACGTTTATATTTTATGTTCAGTGTGTATATATATATATATATATATATATATATATATATATGTTAGAGATGAGCAAACTTCATTTTTGTATTCATTTTGTTTACAATTTGTTACGTTATTTTTTTTATCAGGATTTCTGACAAATTGATTCTATGAGAATCAAAGTTGCTCCAATTGGTCTGATAAACAGGGGATAGGGGAATAAACACTCCAGTAATGAAGCAGTTAACAAACAGTGTGTTTAAAATCACACTGAGCTGTCGCATGTGTTATGCTTTTTAATATTAGAAAGCTTCCAAAAATTGTCCCTTATCCAGGGTAGATGGTGCTTAAACAAATATGATCAAATATGTTTGACCACAGCACTCTTTCTTGATCTGGCAAAACTGGGTGCATGTCAGGGTTTTGTTCTTAGCTCCACCTCAAGAACTATATATGTCGTATAGCCGGGCACAGTGGTATACAATCAGCAATGTTTCAGGCTAACATAAGCCCTTCATCAGGCTATTAAAAAAATTGAATGAGAAAATATATCTACAATGAGTGCACTAGTGTTACATACACAAAGAAATTACAGATCTATGTTATACATGATTTGTGTATAGAAAGCAATACATAAACATGATTTTTAGAACATGATTATTTTTAAAAACATTATTTTTTTGAACATGACAACATGACTCTTTTCAACATGATTGTACATGGACAACATACAAAATATAGGGCTGAAGTTGATAGCAGGTGATTAACAACACCAAACAGACAGTCCATACATATGGCAGGGGTAAGTGAGAAAAGAGATACATATACACCATACATGGTCAAATCAAATCCATGATGACTGTGAAAAGTCATCAGGAATATGATCCGAGCTGAATAGACAATACAAGACACAGTGTGACTGAAGGCAGGCTGAAAACATCAGGCAAAGGGAGAAACAGCACAGTACAATTGTGAGGATATACGTAAGGTGTAAGGTAAATAGAGAGGAGCGGATAGGATAAAATCATGTAAAATCATGTTGGGCGAAGGCTGGATGCAGTGAAGCTCAAAGTTACCAGTATTGTGACTACATAAAGGACGCAGCCGGCGCTCAACTGTGGTGCAGGGCACCATGATAAATACAGGCAAAGAATACCTGATTGGTGGCCGTTGGTCACCCGCCAAACTATGTGGGGGGGAGTATCCCAGAGAGAGGGGTGGGACGCAGAGGCAGCGCTTTCAAGACGTGAGCGCTGTTTGGATATGTGGCGTAAATGCGCATGCGCAGAGGTATGGGAGGTAGGAGGAGCGCTCCCAGGACGCTAACGTTTATCTGATGTGTGATGAGAACGTCACATGAGTGCGCATGCGCAGAACAAAGGACCATGTGCCGGCGGCCATCTAAGATGTTGGCAATACTGTGGGCACCGGCAAATGCCTGATACCATAGGTAATCTTATAGCCAAGTTACTAGAAGGCAACATACGGCTGGGCTGCTGATAGCTTAGGCAATTCTCAAGGTGAGAATGTTGTCCCAAAAATACTGATGATGAGCCGGACTGTGCCATAAGAAGGGAGGAATTATTACATCTAAAAAAGGGGGGGTCTCAACGAACATTGACACATCAGATATGTGAGTTATATACACTCACCTAAAGAATTATTAGGAACACCATACTAATACGGTGTTGGACCCCCTTTTGCCCTCAGAACTGCCTTAATTCTACGTGGCATTTATTCAACAAGGTGCTGATAGCATTCTTTAGAAATGTTGGCCCATATTGATAGGATAGCATCTTGCAGTTGATGGAGATTTGATGGATGCACATCCAGGGCACGAAGCTCCCGTTCCACCACATCCCAAAGATGCTCTATTGGGTTGAGATCTGGTGACTGTGGGGGCCATTTTAGTACAGTGAACTCATTGTCATGTTCAAGAAACCAATTTGAAATGATTCGAGCTTTGTGACATGGTGCATTATCCTGCTGGAAGTAGCCATCAGAGGATGGATACATGTTCTCATTCTGTTTACGCCAAATTCGGACCATTTGAATGTCTCAACAGAAATCGAGACTCATCAGACCAGGCAACATTTTTCCAGTCTTCAACAGTCCAATTTTGGTGAGCTCGTGCAAATTGTAGCCTCTTTTTCCTATTTGTAGTGGAGATGAGTGGTACCCGGTGGGGTCTTCTGCTGTTGTAGCCCATCCGCCTCAAGGTTGTGCGTGTTGTGGCTTCACAAATGCTTTGCTGCATACCTCGGTTGTAACGAGTGGTTATTTCAGTCAACGTTGCTCTTCTATCAGCTTGAATCAGTCGGCCCATTCTCCTCTGACCTCTAGCATCCACAAGGCATTTTCGCCCACAGGACTGCTGCATACTGGATGTTTTTCCCTTTTCACACCATTCTTTGTAAACCCTAGAAATGGTTGTGCGTGAAAATCCCAGTAACTGAGCAGATTGTGAAATACTAAGACCGGCCCATCTGGCACCAACAACCATGCCACGCTCAAAATTGCTTAAATCACCTTTCTTTCCCATTCTGACATTCAGTTTGGAGTTCAGGAGATTGTCTTGACCAGGACCACACCCCTAAATGCATTGAAGCAACTGCCATGTGATTGGTTGACTAGATAATTGCATTAATGAGAAAAAAAACAGGTGTTCCTAATAATTCTTTAGGTGAGTGTAGATTAATACATTTACGAAGTATTGTAACATGATAGTAGTAGAGAAGAAGTCCCACATGTTGCTATGAGGAACGATAGGATAAGATACATTGTACAATGAGCAGATGGACCGTGGGACGTGCTTGGCGGATGTCTCCACCCGCTACTGGACGGCTCCGGTCCTAAAAAATGAAAGAGAGAGACATACATTAGAATGTCTCATAAGGGAAATTTGCAACATTATTCATCCAAAAATTAATCTCTATTGAGTCCAATGGGCTGCAAAGTACTTAGGCGTCAAATCCACGCCATCTCTCTCTCCTGTAACATCATTTGGAGATCACCCCCTCTTCTCAGGGGGGAATCCAATCGATCACCTGGAACCGTAATTGGCTTATAGCGTGTTTGTGTGTAATTAAATGTTCAACTAGTGGGGCATCTGCCTTTTTTGTCAGAATATTAGATTTATGCTGACAAATACCTCCCTTGATTTTTTGGGTGGTCTGGCCCACGTATCCAAGACCACAAGGGCATTTGATTAGATAAATTGCAGAATTTGTCTGACATGAAAAGTAACCCTGGATATTATACGTCTTGCCTGTAGTAGGACGAGTGAACGTCGGGCCTTTGGTAACAATACTGCATTGGGCACATGAGAGGCATAGGTACGTACCTCTATTGGGGGTGCCCGTAATGGTGGTCTGTATACTGTTACCCTTATTGGATCCAAGATCCGATTTGACAAGCATGTGCCTAATATTCCTAGCCCTCTTGTAAGACATCAATGGCATTTTGGAAAAAAATTTAGGGAAATTGTTTGTCAAAATGTGCCAATGTCTGTACACAATTTTTTTAATATCCGTACTCAGGTGAGAAAATGTAGTGACACACGGGACGCATTTCTGGAGGGACTTGTCAGTTGATGGTTTCGGCATCAATAAGTTTGTTCTGGACAAGTCTACTAATATGATGTTATGGAAGAAAAAAACTGTGGCTTGTCAGGACCAAGTGTAGAGACCAGGCCGCAGGGGCAACACGTGAGGTACGGTGGGCTGATGGGGGTAGTAGTAGTTTTCTCACGGTTAGCAGAGCCTCCCTGGGCAGGCGTGCAGTGATGGGGAAGACAGCACTAAATCCTCCGGGGCACTCTCTAGTACAGGGATCACCAGCCATATGGTAGTTGAGATGCCCTTGATGGTATAGGTGTTTTAGGGTACTTTTGAGGCTGGGACCCGGTTGTTCGTTAGGTGCAAAAGTTGGTGGTGGAAAAGATGAGGAGTCAGTTGAATTTTTACTTAAATCACTTGTCTCCAGGTAGTCAGTCAGTACATTTCATTTAAATGGAATAAAGATATGACTCATATATTGTTCTAGCTGTAATCGTTGTAACAGGCTTGGCAATTGTAAGTTGAGGAGTTTTCCTCTATATCCATCTATACCTTGTCCACACTCTAGCACTCAGGTACTGAATATAATAACTCTTACTGGTCAGTAGCAATCCACAGGTTGGCTCCCTAATGGCAAGCATCATTCTTCTGCTCCATTCTTTGGAAAGAATGCTCACTGAAGAATTAAGGTCCACTATGTCCATAGAGGCATGTGGTAAAGGATAATTTTGCCATTCATTGTCAATGGGGACAAAACTGAACTGAATTAAATAGAGTGCACCAGAATGCGGTGACGGATCCGTTTTCTTTAACACAATAGAAAAGGATCTGTCCCCTATTGACTTTCAATGGTGATCATGACGGATCTGTCTTAGCTATTTTAAAAATAATACAACCGGATCTGATCATAACGGATGCAGACGGTTGTATTATCATGACGGAAGCGGTTTTGCTAATCCATGACGGATCAAGCAAAAATGCTGGTGTGAAAGTAGCCTAACACGGGTATGAGAATGCAATTTTTTAGTAAAATATCTTTGAACTACATGATCTGATGCAGTTATCAATTCAATAACACGGGTATAAAATGCAATTTTTACAGTAAAATGTCTGTCTATTCATTCAATAACAGGGGTATAAGAATGAAAGCCATTCTTTGGTTGTAATAGGCTTGATCCTGTATGGGGCTACCATGCCTATCACAGGTGCTGTATATTCCAATGTAGCCTTCAGGTGGTTGCACTGCATTGGAATTTACTGATTAAGGGCTCATGCACACGGCCGTAGCCGTATTGCAGCCCGCATACGGCGGGTACGCAATACACGGGGCACCGACTTTTTTGCGGTGTGGAGGCATGGACAGAAACACCACGAAAGCACTCTGTAGTGCTTCCTTGGGGTTCCGTGCCTCTGTTCTGCACTGCAGCTCCGGATTGCGGACCCATTTAAGTAAATAGGTCCGCATCCGTGATGTGGAGAGCACATGGCCGGTGCTCGCATATTGCAGATCCGCTGTCTGTGGACCACAATACGGCCACAGCCGGGCAACGGCCGTGTGTATGAGGCCTAAGACTGTGGTGCAGTTGCATTTTTTTCCCCATTCCACCCTACTTGGATATGTTTTCCAGCTACCCACTACAATAGCATGCAATATTAAATAATAACATTAGAAAGTGCAACTTGTCCCACAAATAAGCCCCTGTACAACTACCGTATGTGAATGGGAAAATAAAAGTTATGGCTCTAGGAAGACAGGGAATAAAAAATGAAAATACAGAAAGGTGTTTTAAGAAAGGGTTAACTATGGATGCAGCAGAGTAAATTGTCACCGTCATAATGCATTAACTAGATGTGATAACTCACCCAGTATGTGCTGCATTTGCATTGGCTTGCATAAAGGGTACAGATGAAGCAGAGTTAACAGTTACAGTGCTAACACTTTAAATAAATGTAATAATATGCGGCCTGATGCAGTAATGTTTAATAACACTGGTAGAACAATGCAATATTTTCTGTACAATGTCTTTAAACTATGCGTTCAATAATACAAGTATGACAATGCAATTTTTGCTGTCAAATATATTTGAACTACATGGTTTGATACAGTAATGTGTTCACTAACATGGGTATAGCAATGCAATGTTTGTAGTAAAATGCTTAAAATACTTATTCAACACAGGTATAAAAATTCTGTTTTTGCCATAAAAAGCTTTTGCTATAACTGAACGTTATCTTGCAGTAATACTGTATGCAAAATGTTTAAGAACACAGGTATAATAATGACATTATTCATTGCCTTAAAGTGATTTTGGCATAATGCAATGCATTTAATAACATGAGTATAATAATGGTTTTATTGATTGCCACAAAATACTTTTGCTATAATGCAACGTTATTACTTGATTAGTCCAAAATGAATCAAAAAACTTTGGATTAATTTGGATTAATTATTTATAAATTTGTAATAAATCTGGTTCGTTTAAAATTTATTCACTCATCTATAATATATATATATATATTTATATATTTTCATTGCAGGATATGACTTGCATACTGATACAATTGTGGAACAATACACATTTAATTAAGGTTCTAAATGAATTTAAGAAAAAAAAAAACATTTTGCTATAGCAACCAACACATTCAGAATTAGACAGGTGCCATCTGTTCAACATTTTTTATGCCGCCTATTTAAAAATCTCAATATGTGTTCATCTACGAATAAAACATTTGATCGGCCTTGGAGCACTGCCATTCAAAAGGTGATAAATTTAGAGCACTCTTCATTTTTCTTTTTTTTAAATGTCATAAGAATATACATTTATGAGAAAGATTAAATGATGTAACTTTAGCTTTTAAGGATGAAGTGATTATTTTTCATGATGTGCAAAGACTATATTTTGAACAACCTCTTTAGATAAGAAAGATGCTACTCTAGCACTATATGACTCATGGAGGTTCCTTGCAATCTTTCTAACACTATATGGCTTTCATTTGGGCGTATTGATTTTTGTAGGTAATTTGTAAAACTACGCTATGACAAATAACCTTTCACATTTCATGTCAAGTGGTAAAATAATGAGCTATGCATAGGAATCCTCACATCCAAACAAAAGACTATTCTTCCACAACAAAGTCAGTGTTACATGCAATAAATAATATATACTGAGATGAGAAAGGAAAAAGCCTAATGTGCACTTTGGCTGTTACCTGCAATCTATTACTGCATACATTTTGCATGTTCTGACATTGGATATGCAGTTATGGATCATGCCATAAATATTACTAACTGCCAGAGGTTGTAATTTGCTGAATATGTTAGTATTAATTTCAGTGAGGTTTATGTAGGATATAGTGAATATTGTTGCCATATTTCAATACTTCTAACATCATGAATGACAATTCTGGTGAAAAGAAAGTGACATTAAGGGTTTGTCTGTGTACCCATCTATCTGTCTGTCTCTATCTATCTATAGTGATTTTTTTTCCATATTAGGTTGTGGTTAGGGTTGAGCGAAGTGGATTCGGACTGCTCTGTGCAAACCAGATTAGTTCCAAAACTTTGTTAATAATTACAATGTATTGGCTCCGCTGAGGCAATCTTCTTATAGCCACCAGTAACGCAAGACTTATTTGGTATCGTGCCAAAATAGTTTCTGCGCATACATTAATGTTTCAAAATCCAAATTTAAACTCGGGTTCTTTAACCCCTTAAGGACTCAGCCCTATTTCACCTTAAGGACTTGGCCATTTTTTGCAAATCTGACCAGTGTCACTTTAAGTGCTGATAACTTTAAAACGCTTTGACTTATCCAGGCCATACTGAGATTGTTTTTTCATCACATATTGTACTTCATGACACTGGTAAAATGAAGTAAAAAAAAATCATTTGTATTTATAAAAAAATACCAAATTTACCAAAAATATGTAAAAAATTGCAAATTTCCAAGTTTCAATTTCTCTACTTCTATAATACCTAGTAATACCTCCAAAAATAGTTATTACTTTACATTCCCCATATGTCTACTTCATGTTTGGATCATTTTGGGAATGATATTTAAATTTTTGGGGATGTTACAAGGCTTAGAAGTTTAGAAGCAAATCTTCAAAAAAATTTAAAAAACCCAATTTTTAGGGACCAGTTCAGGTCTGAAGTCATTTTGCGAGGCTTACATAATAGAAACCACCCAAAAATGACCCCATTCTATAAACAACATCCCTCAAGGTATCCAAAACTGATTTTACAAACTTTGTTAACCCTTTAGTAGGGATGAGCGAACCCGAACTGTATAGTTCGGGTTCGTACCGAATTTTGGGGTGTCCGTGGCACGGACCAGAACCCGAACATTTTCGTAAAAGTCGCTTTCTTGGAGCTTTTTAAAAGGCTGCAAAGCAGCCAATCAATAAGCATCATACTACTTGCCCCAAGAGGCCATCACAGCCTTGCCTACTATTGGCATGGCTGTGATTGGCCAGTGCAGCATGTGACCCAGCCTCTATATAAGCTTGGGTCACGTAGCGCTGCACGTCACTCTGCTGATACAAGCGTAGGGAGAGGTTGCAGCTGCGACGTTAGGGCGAGATTAGGCAGATTAACTCCTCCAAAAGACTTCATTCTGTGATCGATCTGCAGCTGTGGATCATTGAAGTGCTGATATTCAATTGCTCACTTTTTTTAGGCTGCCCAGAGAGTTTTTATATCACTTTTTTCTGGGGTGATCGGCGGCCATTTTGTGGCTTGTGGTGCGCCAGCACAAGCTACCACCAAGTGCATTTAACCATCAATAGTGTGGTTATTTTTTGCTATATCCTACATCAGGGTCAAGCTTTCATCAAGTGCATTTAACCATCAGTGTGGTTATTTTTTGGCCATATACTACATCAGGTGCAGGCTGAGCCTGTGTCACCCAAGTGCATTTAACCGTCAATAGTGTGGTTATTTTTTGGCCATAAACTACATCAGGGGCAAGTTGAGCCTGTCACCCAGCGCCTAAAAAATAGGCCTGACATTTATATTCCTCCAAATCAGTACTGTTTTAGCTGGTCAAGTTATTTTTAGTGACCGTAAAAGCACAGTTTTTGTTCTGGGTTGAAAAACAATTCCCAAATTTGCCATTCTCAAAATTAGTGGCTTCTGCTCTATCAGGCCTACTTTAAATCTATCCCTAAAAGGGTATATTAGATTCAAGGTGCTGATAGGGTCATTCTGAAAAACTTAACACACACGCTACAGTGCAGATACAAGTCTAATTCTGTGATTAAACGTATACCTCTCACACAGCGCCTAAAAAATAGGTCCCACATTTATATTCAGCTAAATCTGTCATTACTGGTGTGCCTGTATTAGTGTAATACGGTACCTAAATAGATAGCCAGACAGTGTTAGGTGTCTGTAAAAAAAAGGCCTGAATTTGAATTCAATACATTGGCCCGAATAATATTTTTCATATTGTGGTGAACGGGAACAATGAGGAAAACATCTAGTAAGGGACGCGGACGCGGACGTGGACATGGTGGGGTGGTGTTAGTGGACCCTCTGGTGCTGGGAGAGGACGTGGCCGTTCTGCCACAGCCACACGTCCTAGTGAACCAACTACCTCAGGTCCCAGTAGCCGCCAGAATTTACAGAGATATTTGGTGGGGCCCAATGCCGTTCTAAGGATGGTAAGGCCTGAGCAGGTACAGGCATTAGTCAATTGGGTGGCCGACAGTGCATCCAGCACGTTCACATTATCTCCCACCCAGTCTTCTGCAGAAAGCGCACAGATGGCGCATGAAAACCAAGCACATCAGTCTGTCACATCACCCCCATGCATACCAGGGAAACTGTCTGAGCCTCAAGTGGTGAGACCGAGCCAACAGCGTAGCAAAAGACAAAGAGGGAGCAGTGGGCAAAATCAGAACACCCGTCGCCAAGAGACTCCGCCTGCTACTGACCGCCGCCATCTGGGACCGAGCACCCCAAAGGCAGCTTCAAGGAGTTCCCTGGCATGGCACTTCTTCAAACAATGTGCTGACGACAAGACCCGAGTGGTTTGCACGCTGTGCCATCAGAGCCTGAAGCGAGGCATTAACGTTCTGAACCTTAGCACAACCTGCATGACCAGGCACCTGCATGCAAAGCATGAACTGCAGTGGAGTAAACACCTTAAAAACAAGGAAGTCACTCAGGCTCCCCCTGCTACCTCTTCTGCTGCTGCCGCCGCCTCGGCCTCTTCCTCCGCCTCTGGAGGGACGTTGGCACTTGCCGCCCAGCAAACATGGGATGTACCACCAACACCACCACCTGCGTCACCAAGCATCTCAACCATGTCACACGGCAGCGTTCAGCTCTCCATCTCACAAACATTTGAGAGAAAGCGTAAATTCCCACCTAGCCACCCTCGATCCCTGGCCCCGAATGCCAGCATTTCTAAACTACTGGCCTATGAAATGCTGTCATTTAGGCTGGTGGAGACAGACAGCTTCAAACAGCTCATGTCGCTTGCTGTCCCACAGTATGTTGTTCCCAGCCGGCACTACTTCTCCAAGAGAGCTGTGCCTTCCCTGCACAACCAAGTATCCGATAAAATCAAGTGTGCACTGCGCAACGCCAATCTGTGGCAAGGTCCACCTAACCACAGATACGTGGACCAGTAAGCACGGCCAGGGACGCTATATCTCCCTAACTGCACACTAGGTAAATGTAGTGGCGGCTGGGCCCCAGGCGGAGAGCTGTTTGGCGCACGTCCTTCCGCCGCCAAGGATTGCAGGGCAACATTTTTTGCCTCCTGTCTCCTCCTCCTCCTACTCAGCTTCCTCCTCCTCTTCTTCCACCTGCTCATCCAGTCAGCCACACACCTTCACCACCAACTTCAGCACAGCCCAGGGTAAACGTCAGCAGGCCGTTCTGAAACTCATATGTTTGGGGGACAGGCCCCACACCGCACAGGAGTTGTGGCGGGGTATAGAACAACAGACTGACGAGTGGTTGCTGCCGGTGAGCCTCAAGCCTGGCCTGGTGGTGTGCGATAATTGGCGAAATCTCGTTGCAGCTCTGGGACTAGCCGGTTTGACGCACATCCCTTGCCTGGGCATTTGCTGAATTTGGTGGTGCAGAAGTTCATTCACAACTACCCCGACATGTCAGAGCTGCTGCATAAAGTGCGGGCCGTCTGTTCGCGCTTCCAGCGTTCACACCCTGCCGCTGCTCGCCTGTCTGCGCTACAGCGTAACTTCGGCCTTCCCGCTCACCGCCTCATATGCGACGTGCCCACCAGGTGGAACTCCACCTTGCACATGCTGGACAAACTGTGCGAGCAGCAGCAGGCCATAGTGGAGTTTCGGCTGCAGCACGCACGGGTAAGTCGCACTGCGGAACAGCACCACTTCACCAACAATGACTGGGCCTCCATGCGAGACCTGTGTGCCCTGTTGCGCTGTTTCGAGTACTCCACCAACATGGCCAGTGGCGATGACGCCGTTATCAGCGTTGCAATAACACTTCTATGTCTCCTTGAGAAAACACTTAGGGCGATGATGGAAGAGGAGGTGGCCCAGGAGGAAGAGGAGGAAGAGGGGTCATTTTTAGCACTTTCAGGCCAGTCTCTTCGAAGTGACTCAGAGGGAGGTTTTTTGCAACAGCAGAGGCCAGGTACAAATGTGGCCAGACAGGGTCCACTACTGGAGGATGAGGAGGACGAGGATGAGGAAGAGGTGGAGGTGGAGTAGGATGAGGATGAAGCAGGTTCACAGCGGGCTGGCACCCAACGCAGCTCGGGCCCATCACTGGTGCGTGGCTGGGGGGAAACACAGGACGATGACGATACGCCTCCCACAGAGGACAGCTTGTCCTTACCTCTGGGCAGCCTGGCACACATGAGCGACTACATGCTGCAGTGCCTGCGCAACGACAGCAGAGTTGCCCACATTTTAACGTGTGCGGACTACTGGGTTGCCACCCTGCTGGATCCCCGGTACAAAGACAATGTGCCCACCTTACTTCCTACACTGGAGCGTGATAGGAAGATGCGCGAGTACGAGCGCACGTTGGTAGACGCGCTACTGAGAGCATTCCCAAATGTCACAGGGGAACCAGTGGAAGCCCAAGGCGAAGGCAGAGGAGGAGCAAGAGGTCGCCAACGCAGCTGTGTCACGGCCAGCTCCTCTGAGGGCAGGGTTAGCATGGCAGAGATGTGGAAAAGTTTTGTCACCACGCCACAGCTAACTGCACCACCACCTGATACGGAACGTGTTAGCAGGAGGCAATATTTCAATAACATGGTGGAACAGTACCTGTGCACACCCCTCCACGTACTGACTGATGGTTCGGCCCCATTCAACTTCTGGGTCTCCAAATTGTCCACGTGGCCAGAGCTAGCCATTTATGCCTTGGAGGTGCTGGCCTGCCCGTCGGCCAGCGTTTTGTCTGAACGTGTATTCAGCACGGCAGGGGGCGTCAGCCAATGTGGACAAGCTGACGTTCATAAAAATGAACCAGGCATGGATCCCACAGGACCTGTCCATCCCTTGTGCAGATTAGACATTAACTACCTCCCCTTAACAATATATTATTGTACTCCAGGGCACTTCCTCATTCAATCCTATTTTTATTTTCATTTTACCATTATATTGCGGGGCAACCCAAAGTTGAATGAACCTCTCCTCTGTCTGGGTGCCGGGGCCTAAATATGTGACAGTGGCCTGTTCCAGTAGTGGGTGACGTGAAGCCTGATTCTCTGCTATAACATTAAGACTGATTCTGTGCTGACATGAAGCCAGATTCTCTGTTACGGGACCTCTCTCCTCTGCCTGGGTGCCTGGGCCTAAATATGTGACAGTGGCCTGTTCCAGTGGTGGGTGACGTGAAGCTTGATCCTCTGCTATGACATGAAGACTGATTCTGTGCTGATATGAAGACAGATTCTCTGTTACGGGACCTCTCTCCTCTGTCTGGGTGCCGGGGCCTAAATATGTGACAGTGGCCTGTTCCAGTGGTGGGTGACGTGAAGCCTGATTCTCTGCTATGACATGAAGACTGATTCTGTGCTGACATGAAGCCAGATTCTCTGTTACGGGACCTCTCTCCTCTGTCTGGGTGCCTGGGCCTAAATATGTGACAGTGGCCTGTTCCAGTGGTGGGTGACGTGAAGCCTGATTCTCTGCTATGACATGAAGACTGATTCTGTGCTGACATGCAGCCAGATTCTCTGTTACGGGACCTCTCTCCTCTGTCTGGGTGCCAGGGCCTAAATATGTGACAGTGGCCTGTTCCAGTGGTGGGTGACGTGAAGCCTGATACTCTGCTATGACATGAAGACTGATTCTCTGCTGACATGAAGCCAGATTCTCTGTTACGGGACCTCTCTCCTCTGCCTGGGTGCCTGGGCCTAAATATGTGACAGTGGCCTGTTCCAGTGGTGGGTGACGTGAAGCCTGATTCTCTGCTATGACATGAAGACTGATTCTGTGCTGACATGAAGCCAGATTCTCTGTTACGGGACCTCTCTCCTCTGTCTGGGTGCCGGGGCCTAAATATGTGACAGTGGCCTGTTCCAGTGGTGGGTGATGTGAAGCCTGATTCTCTGCTATGACATGAAGACTGATTCTGTGCTGACATGGAGCCAGATTCTCTGTTACGTGATCTCTCTCCTCTGCCTGGGTGCCTGGGCCTAAATATGTGACAGTGGCCTGTTCCAGTGGTGGGTGACGTGAAGCCTGATTCTCTGCTATGACATGAAGACTGATTCTGTGCTGACATGAAGCCATATTCTCTGTTACGGGACCTCTCTCCTCTGTCTGGGTGCCGGGGCCTAAATATGTGACAGTGGCCTGTTCCAGTGGTGGGTGACGTGAAGCCTGATTCTCTGCTATGACATGAAGACTGATTCTCTGCTGACATGAAGCCAGATTCTCTATTACGGGACCTCTCTCCTCTGCCTGGGTGCCTGGGCCTAAATATGTGACAGTGGCCTGTTCCAGTGGTGGGTGACATGAAGCCTGATTCTCTGCTATGACATGAAGACTGATTCTGTGCTGACATGAAGCCAGATTCTCTGTTACGTGATCTCTCTCCTCTGTCTGGGTGCTAGTGCCTAAATGTGTGACAGTGGCCTGTTCCAGTGGTGGGTGACGTGAAGCCTGATTCTCTGCTATGACATGAAGACTGATTCTCTGCTGACATGAAGCCAGATTCTCTGCTGACATGAAGCCAGATTCTCTGCTATAGCATGAAGAGACTGATTCTCTGCTGACGTGAAGCCAGATTCTCTGCTATTGGACCTCTGTCCAATTGATATTGGTTAATTTTTATTTTTTTTATTTTTATTTTTATTCATTTCCCTATCCACATTTGTTTGCAGGGGATTTACCTACATGTTGCTGCCTTTTGCAGCCCTCTAGCTCTTTACTGGGCTGTTTTACAGCCTTTTTAGTGCCGAAAAGTTCGGGTCCCCATTGACTTTAATGGGGTTCGGGACGAAGTTCGGGTCGGGTTCGGATCCCGAACCCGAACATTTCCGGGAAGTTCGGCCGAACTTCTCGAACCCGAACATCCAGGTGTTCGCTCAACTCTACCCTTTAGGTGTTCCACAACAATTAATGGAAAATAGAGATACAATTTAAAAATTTCACTTTTTTGGCAGATTTTCCATTTTAATAATTTTTTTCCAGCTACAAAGCAAGGGTTAACAGCCAAAACCAAACTCAATATTTATGGCCTTGATTCTGTAGTTTACAGAAACACCCCATATGTGGTCGTAAACCGCTTTACGGGCACATGGCAGGGCGCAGAAGGAAAGGAATCCCATATACGGTTTTTGGAAGGCAGGTTTTGCTGGACTGTTTTTTTTGACACCCATGTACCATTTGAAGCCCCCTGATGCACCCCTAGAGTACAAACTCCATAAAAGTGACCCCATTTAAGAAACTACACCCCTCAAGGTATTCAAAACTAATTTTACAAACGTCATTAACCCTTTAGGTGTTCCACAAGAGTCATTGGCAAATGGAGATGAAATTTCCGAATTTCACTTTTTTGGCAAATTTTCCATTTTAATCCTTTTTTCCCCAGTAACAAAGCAAGGGTTAACAGCCAAACAAAATCAATATTTATGGCCCTGATTCTGTAGTTTACAGAAACACCCCATATGTGGTCAAAAACAGCTGTACGGGCACACGGCAGGGCGCAGAAGGAAAGGAATGCCATATGGTTTTTGGAAAGCAGATTTTGCTGGACTGTTTTTTTTTACACCATGTCCCATTTGAAGCCCCCCTGATGCACCCCTATAGTAGAAACTCCAAAAAAGTGGCCCCATTTTAGAAACTACGGGATAGGGTGGCAGTATTGTTGGTACTAGTTTAGGGTACATGTGATTTTTGGTTGCTCTATATTACACTTTTTGTGAGGCAAGATAACAAGAAATAGCTGTTTTGGCACCGTTTTTATTTTTTGTTATTTACAACATTCATCTGAGGGGTTAGGTCATGTGATATTTTTATATAGTCGGTCGATACGGACACGGCGATACCTAATATGTATACTTTTTTATATTTATGTAAGTTTTACACAATAATATAATTTTTGAAACAAAAAAAAAATCATGTTTTAGTGTCTCCATATTCTGAGAGCCAAAGTTTTTTCAGTTTTTGGGCGATTATCTTAGGTAGAGTCTCATTTTTTGAGGGATGAGATGACGGTTTGATTGGCACTATTTTGGGTTGCATCTGACTTTTTGATCGCTTGCTATTACACTTTTTGTGATGTAAGGTGACATAAAAAAGGCTTATTTAGCACAGTTTTTTTTTTTTTTTACGGTGTTCATCTGAGGGGTTAGGTCATGTGATATTTTTATAAAGCCGGTCGATACAAATGCGGCGATAGCAAATATGTATACTTTTTTTTATTTATGTAAGTTTTACACTATAACAGCTTTTTTCAAACAAAAAAAATGATGTTTTAGTGTCTCCATATTCTGAGCCATAGTTTTTTTTTATTTTTTGGGCGATTGTCTCAGGTAGGGGCTCATTTTTTGCGGGATGAGTTGACGGTTAGATTGGTACTATATTGGTGGGCAAACGCCTTTTTGATCGCTTGCTGTTGTACTTTTTGTGATGTAAGGTGACACAGTTTTTATCTTTTATTTTTTTTACGGTGTTCATCTGAGGGGTTAGATCATGTGATATGTTTATAGAGCCGGTCGATACGGACGCGGCGATAACTAATATGTATGCTTTTTTTTTTCCCTATTTTTTACCAATTTATTCTTTATTTGGGGAAAATTACGTTTTTGTTTATTTGTACTTGAAACTTAAATTTTTTGGGGAGGGGGGAAACTTTATTTTTTTAAACTTTATTTTTCACTTTATTTTTTGTCCCACTTTGGGACTTGAACTTTGGGGGGTATATTCCTTTACAATGCATTCCAATACTTCTGTATTGGAATGCATTGGCTGTATGAGTAATACTGTGTGTATTACTCATACAGCTTCCTGCCTGTGAGATCCAGGGGGCTGGATCTCACAGGCTCATCACCAGAAGGCAGCGCGATGCCTTCCTTAGACATCGTCCTGCCTTCCATGCCATCGGGTCCCCCCTACAGCTGCATGGGGATCCGCAGGTAAAAGCCGCAAACCGCAGGTCTGAATTGACCTGCGGTTTGCGGCTATCGCCGACACGGGGGGTCACATGACCCCCCCTGGCGTTGTGACAGGATGCCGGCTGAATGATTTCAGCCGGCATCCTGTTCGGATACCCCCGCGGCGCCGCAATCGCGATTTAAACTTAGGACGTACCGGTACGCCCTGAGTCCTTAAGGATTCGGGAAATAGGACGTACCGGTACACCCTAAGTCCTTAAGGGGTTAATGAGCCAGAGACCCAAGTTCGGAATCAGATTTTGAAACATTAATGTATGAGCAGAAACTAACTGTAAAGGGCCTGGAGAGGAGGCTAAACAATTCTCGAATTAGGAGGATTTCCTCAGCGGAGCCAATACATTGCAAGGCTGTAAGTAGAGCAAATTATTAACAAAGTTTAGGAACGTATCGGGTTTGAACAGAGCAGTCTGAACCCACTTCACTCAGCCCTAGTTGCGGCCTTGTGCTAAAATGACAGCGATTACAGACTCCATTCTTCTTGAGTAGGTTTGCACACCTAGATTTTGATATCTTTCTGGCATTCTTCTCTGCAGATCCTCTCAAGCTCTCAAGTCAGTTTTGATGGAGACTGTCGATGGACAACTATTTTTAGATCTATGCAGAGACATTCAATTGGGTTCAAGTCAGGGCTCTGGTGGAGCCACTCAAGGACACTCAAAGAGTTGTCCCTAAGCCCTACTTCTCTTTTTTCTTGACCAAACAGGGTCATTGTCTTTTTGTAAGGTGAACCTTTGGCCCAACCTAAAGGCCAGACCACTCCAGACCTATCTATATACTTTGCTCCATTCAACTTTTCCTGAACTCTGACCAGTCTCTCTGTTCCAACTTACTGAAAAATACCCCCCAGCATGATGGTCCCACTACCATGCTTCATTGTAGGGGTGGTATTGGGCAGTGCCTGATTTTCTACAGACATGATGATTAGAATTGAGGCCAAAAAGTTCAATCTTGGTTTCATCAGACCAAAGAATCTTGTTTTTCACAGTCTGAGTCCTTTAGGTGTGTTTGCAAACTTTCATGTGTATTTTATTGAGGAATTGCTTCTTTCTGGACACTCTGGCACAGTATCAGCTTAGCACAGCTATTTTTGGGGGACATAATGTTTATACTATTTGCTGGGTGCAGTATTTTTTTTAGGGCACTGTGTGGCAATAATTATTGAATAGGGAACTATCTCTGTGGTACTAGTATTTTCAGGGGGACTGTTTCTGCAGTATAGTATTGGGGAGCAGAGCAGGCACAGTATTGGGGGTGGCAGGATGGGGTGTTCATAAGATGTGAGGATGATGGAAAAGTGGGAAACTAATGTTTATTTGTCAATCTTTGCAGAGACAAGAGATGGCTAAAAAGTCATCATGGTGGTCTTGTCTGAATGGAGAAGATGAGGAAATATAAATTCTACATCAAAGGTGACATCACTAGATATAAGAGATATGTGGTGTTATGTAGGAGAGGAGATTCTCCGGCTCCATGCCATTTGCAGAAGGAGGATTCAGAGATGGGCAGCTATAAGCATGGTGGTGGCTGAAAATGGGGGCTTGGGGCTGGTGAGGATGGCCGAGGGGGGCAGCAGGCGATGGGCTGGTGGTGGGGAACACAGGCCGCGAGCAGGATCCAGGGAAGGAAAATAGGTCAGGAGCATCCTGGCTGCGGGCTAGTTGTCTATTGTATAATGTAAAGTAGGCAGTGCAGCCAAGGCAGGCCCTCCCCTCTCTGCATGGTGTGTAGAGCCGGGCTTCGCCCACCCAGACCTACACACCTTAAATATTGTGCAGCTCCTCCTCCACTCTTTTGGCTCCTTCAGGACTAAGAGGGAGGAAGTGAAACTGCAATATCACATGCCAGAGCCAGCCATGTGGTGGGCAGTTTGTGAAATAGAACTGGATAGAGATTTCTGTCACAGGGAGGGAAGAAGACGAGTTTGAGTACAGTACTGTAGCTTTATGTTGGGGCCCTGAGTATTAAGTGCAGTATGTGCATGTAGGATGAGGGTGAGAGTCCTACCTTCATACTGAACAATATAATTTCATCTGTATGGTGTTTGTTGGGAGTGGCCTATTATATGCAGAAGGGGCTTATTACAATGGGTGGGGCCTAAAATTTTGCATTCTAGTTCAACATTAATTACACATTAAACAGTGTGACCAGGGTATAATTAAGGTCCAGCGACACTTACAAAATACACCTCAAATGACTTCCCTTCTTCACTGAGAAGCCCTTAAATATGTCTCTGAACCCTATACCTCCCAGCTTCCTTGGAGGTAACTCATAGTGAATACAATTTCTCAATTTTTGAGAAAAAAATACCCAGAGCATAGAAGGCATACATCCTACAGGTTCATTCTAGTATAGGAATATAATATTTGTTATTATATGTCATACTATAATATACATGATTTCATGTAGCTTTATTTGGCAAGTTACTGCAGCAGAAATGATTTACATCTGGTACCTGTTATTTGCATATGGGAGAGATCATTTCTAAATCTAAAGTTAATCGCCCTATGAAAAGCCTTGTGATCTCCTCACAAATGGTTGTATTGTTTTTCTGTTCATGTAAAACAGGTGCTAGTTACAATGTTAAATTGCTACCAATGGATATGGTTTCATAATCTGCATTTAAAATCACCATGTCGTCCTTCCCGTTGTGAGACAATTGTCTGCATATAATCGTTGGAAAGAGCCTTCCACTGAAAGCAGCTGCAGCAGCTAGAAATGATTCTAAAAAGCATTAGCTTCTCAATAAGTCACATCTGCCATGGATCACATTCCCCTACTAGGTAATTGTGGATTATGTAATATCATGAAGGTTCCCCTTGGTTTACAGAATTTTTCCATTTTCATACCCAGGAGATATATAAGAAGGTATATTGACCATAGCCTTATCCCCTGTATGCTGATAACATCTAATAGTACTTGGTAGGGGTGTTTCATTAGAGTGTCAGCATCTATTCTAATAGTCTTCCCAAGCTATTGATGACCATATAACCATTTTAGTAAGTCAGAGAAACAATGGTCAGCACATAGAAACCCCATTATAATGACACCTGGTCTATTTGTTTGTCATTCTCACAGCAATTGTAATTCCTTCCAAATCCGTGACAAGTATGTCATCGCTGTTTAAATGATATATTCATGCTTTTGTTATGTGTGTTAGTTACACCACTGGGCAGGAGTTATAGCAATTCCACAGTCAAACATTTATGGTTTAAGAAAAGACAATATATTTCTAAAAGGCTGGAGGAATGGACAAAAGTGGAAAAAGTTATAAGCCATATTCATCTATAGTAACTAGAGATGAGCAAATTTCTCGAAATGGGTTTTATGTCTCGTTCGTCGAAAAATTTGATTCTGGTCTGAATTGATTCTACCGGCATGTTATGGCACAAGGAAAAATGTCAAAATCCTGTTAATGATACTGAACTGGCTGCTGCTCTGGATTCTTCTACATTCACCCATTTTGATTTGAGCAGATCTACAGTATAAACATGCCTATCCAGTAATTATCAGATTGCTTGATGCACCTATCGGTACTTAAGCTAATTCCAGCGGGTGGAGATATAGAGTTATAATGGGTCAAAAAATTAAGAAGCACTAATTCCAGCAATAATATTAACCCTTACACATAATTATATTTTAATGATAACCTTACATAAATGACGTACACAGATCGATCACTACGGTAGAACTACCATAATCTAAGGCTTAGCTGGAATTAGAGCATCGGTACTTAAGCAAGTAGGCATACAGCTGGCCATATTCTCTAGCATGCTCGAGCACTCTTTCTGGCTCTGGCTCCCGCCAATATGATTGGTCATTATGGCCAGTACCATTTTATCATCAGCGTCGTCCTCCTGCACAAGCGACTCCTCCTCCTGCTCCTCCTCTGTCAGTGGTAGCTCCTCATCTTCATTCTCCACTTCCACTTCATAGACCATGGCACTTTGTCTATGTGAACCCCCATCAGCTACAGAGTGGTTAGCTAGATGCATAAGCTGTTCTTCCACCATCTCTTGTTGCATCAGCATGATTGGTGCGATGAAATGGTAGACCGTTCTGTTGCTGCAAGTTCAGGAGTGAGAGAGTTTCTTGCCACATAAGAAGGGCTTACATTTGAGAACAGTCTCCTGTACATTGTTAGCACTTTCTCCAAGCCACAGTACTTTTTCAAAAAGTGTTGCACCACAAAATTTATCATGTGCAACATGCATGGAGCTTGTGCTATTCCCCCCAAATGCAACGCAACCATGATGTTCCTGTCATTGTTGATGTCCTCCCTGCCCATTTGAAGTTGATAGGGAGACAGACAGCAGGATGTTAGCTGCAGCTCTAAAACAGTATGCTTCAGTTTACACATATGAAAGAAAGGGGGGGGGAAGAAAAGCTCTGTTCTGTTTCTGTTGGGGATGGGAGTATGTCCATTGAGGAGAATGGGGAGGAGGCAGATAAGCAGCTGATGTGGGAACCAGACCGACAAAAACGCGAAGGTGTCAACAGGATCTGGTCTCGGTGTGGTGATATGTAGCCTCTGTCATGCAAAACATTGACCCAGTGGACTATGAAAGACATGCAATGCCCATAACAGATGCTTCTGGTGGGGTGCACCTTGCTGCAAAGTGACAATTGCAAGGAGTGGACCAAGTTCTCCACCAATTGACAGTACAAGTCAAGGATGGCTTTTGGGGAGAACTAATGGTGGCTAGGTATCTTTTAGCGAGGCTGGGCACACACCATTAGTTCCAGTAAGGCAGCAGAGTCCACTCAGTGGTAGGCAGTGACTGAATTGCCAACAACTTGGCCCGGTGGGAGTTAAGCTTGCACACCACCAGATTGTTGGGTGTGTATCGTTGTTTCCTAGCCACACATTTCATTATCATTGGCTGTTGGAGTGGTGAAGGACAAAGAGTAGCCTGAGCAGAAAAATCTGTAACTGATGATGACAATGACGAGGACACTGTATTGCATATGGATACGGCCTGGCTGCCACAATGGAGTCCAAGAGATTAGTCTTATTATGATAAATAGTAGCCAGTTCTACTGTATTTCCCACTGGATCAGGTGATGCTTCTTTGTGTGCTGCAATAAAGTTGTGGTGCTTATGATTATGTTTATGTGTCAGTATGCCCACTGTTTATTTTCATCCTGCAGATTTTGCACATGACAATGGTTTTGTCTCATGGCACTGTGGAGAAAACTGTCAGACGGGAGATACTTGCACAGAGCTAGAGGCAGCTGAGATTGATCTAGGTCTGGCATGTTTTGAGCCTACACCCACAGTATCAGTGGCATTACCAGTTCCAGAGCTGACCATAATAGAAGCAGATCTGGCCCGGGCAGCCTGGCAGCATTTTATTTTTGAGGTTTTGGCTGTACATTGCCTCTGTTCTTCATTGCTGCTGCGTCCGCCACCCTCCTCCTCTGATGTCACCTGCTCCTCAACACCCTGATCCAGCTCCCAGGTCTTGTCCAACACACAATCATTTTTATAGTCTTCATCCTACTTTTTCAGATTGTGATGTCATTGTGGGCTTCTTGTCCCTCCTCCCAAATCACTACTCAAATTTGCACCAAGTGCCACTGTTGCCATGGCTAACACTTCCCCTACCACTATCACCATGGCTACTTGTGTCACTGCTACCACTATCACGACCAACAACAGCACAGCAAACTGTAGAAACTGGAAGTTTATAAAAGTAAGTCTGGCTGTTCATGTACACAAAAAAATAGCTTAGTGCAAGATCTTGGTAATTGCAGAATTTGCAGTTAATACATGATCTTTCCACTCTAAGGCCTCTTTCACACGACCGTATGGCTTTTTCATTGTTTTGCGGTCCGTTTTTCACGGATCCGTTGTTCCATTTTTTTGTTTCCATTGTGTTTCCGTTTCTGTTCTATTTTTCCGTTCCGTTTTTCCGTATGGCATATACAGTATACAGTAATTACATAGAAAAAATTGGGCTGGGCATAACATTTTCAAAAGATGGTTCCGCAAAAACGGAACAGATACGGAATACATACGGATGCATTTCCGTATGTGTTCCGTTTTTTTTGCGGACCCATTGACTTGAATGGAGCCACGGAACGTGATTTGCAGGCAATAATAGGACATGTTCTATCTTTCAACGGAACGGAAAAACAGAAATACGGAAACAGAATGCATACGGCGTACATTCGTTTTTTTTTGCGGAACTATTGAAATGAATGGTTCTGTATGCGGACCATATACGGAACGCAAAAAGCGTCCCTTAACGGAAAAAATAAATGGTCGTGTGAAAGAGGCCTAAGGTTGCTGGCTTGTATCTGTAATTGCTTTTAGCCAGAAACTTCCAAGACACAGGCTCTCAAGCTGCACTGAGAATGCTGATCCTCCATCTTTATCCTCCCTTCTGTTTTCCCCTCCGATGCTGATGCCTTTTTTTTTTTTTTTGCATGATTCTTGCAAAGCAATTTTTTAACTGTATTTTTGTAAAGTTCGTAACAAATCCTATTCATTGAGAACTGATTTGCTCATCTCTAAGGCCCCTTTCACACGGGCGAGTTTTCTGCGCGGGTGCAATGCGCATTGCACCCTTACTGAATCCAGACCCATTGACTTCAATGGGGCTGTGCAGATGAGCAGTGATTTTCACGCATTACTTGTGCGTTGCGTGAAAATCGCAGCATGTTCTATATTCTGCGTTTTCCACGCAACATAGGCCCCATAGAAATGAATGGGGCTGCGTGAAAATCGCAAGCATCTGCAAGCAAGTATGAATGCGGTGCGATTTTCACACATGGTTGCTAGGAGATGATAGGGATGAGCGACCCCGGACACCATTAAAGTAAATTAACTGTATTATTTTCCCTTATAACATGGGTATAAGGGAAAATAATAGCATTCTTAATACAGAATGCTTACTAAAATGTCGATTGAGGGGTTAAAAAAAATGTAAAAAATTTACTCACCTCATTCACTTGTTCGTGCAGCTGACATTGTCTTCTTTCTTCTTCTTTCAGGACCTGCAAAAGGACCTTTGATGATGTAATCGCGCTCACCACGTGGTGAGCGTGGTGCCGTCAGCACAGGTCCTGCTGAATGAAGATAGAAGATATTTTTTAACCCCTCAATCGACATTTTAGTAAGCATTCTGTATTATGAATGCTATTATTTTCCCTTATAACCATGTTATAAGGGAAAATAATAAAATCTACACAACACCGATCCCAAGGCCGAACTTCAGTGAAGAAGTCCGAGTTTGGGTCTGGGTACCACATTTCGTTTTTTATCATGTGATGGCAAAACACATTGCACCCGCGCAATAAAAACTGAACAACTCAACGCAATCGCAGTCAAAACTGACTGAAATTGTGTGTGCACACGTGACGCATCTGGAACAAATCCGGGACACCCTTGTGTAAGAGGCTTAATAGTTACCAATTTCTTACAAGCATTTTACGAAGAGTAGCAGCCTTAGGATTCCCACTACTAAGTTCCATTGTGAGTTCTTCCTTCTACAGTGGATGGTTTTCTAGTTTCCATAGATGCTGTTATTTAGATAGTGGTCTGGCAGTGTTATTTTTGAGCCATATGGCAAAGGAATTTGAACACTACAAAGGCAGGGCTCCAGACTAAAAAAAATATAAAGGAGCCATTGGCTCCTAACCTGAAAAATTTAGGAGCCAAATGTCAATTTTTAGTCGCCAAATTTAAAATACATATAATTACGGTATAATAATAAAATAAAAAAACACACACGTCTTACCTAGGGTTGTCACGATACCAAAATTTTGACTTGATTTCGATACCATAAAAAAGTATTGCGATACTCGATACCACGTGAAAAAAATAAAACACCAAAAAAGCCGCGTGCATTCCACATTTTATGGAACGCCTGGACCATAATAGAACAGTCCGATCCTAATTTTTGTCTGGACAAGGTGACTAAAAAATGGCAAATTGCACTTTTTTTTTTTTTCTGTTACGCGTTCACCGCATAGGAGATATTTTAAAATATTTTAATAGTTCGCACTTTTTTGGGCGTGGCGATATGTAATTTTTTTTATTGTTTATATATAAAATTGGGCAAGGGAGTGATTTAAACTTAATATTTTGGTGTTTGTTTTTTTTTACTTTTTATTTTATTTTTTATTTAATACCTATTTACCCCCTTAGAGGCTAGAGCCTGGGATCTTTCATCCCTTGTCCTATTCACACTGATAGATCTCTATCAGGGTGAATAGGACCTCACACTCTCCCTGCTGCTCTGTGCTTTCTGCACACAGCAGTAGGGAGCCAGCCGACTATGGCAGCCAGGGCTTCAATAGCATCCTGGCCTCCATGGTAACCGATCGGAGCCCCAGGCTTACACTGCTGGGGCTCCGATCGGAACTGCCACTGCCACCAATGATTATAATACTTGGGGGATGGGGGGTTGGGGGCTCACTACACCCCCAATGATAATACTTTGGGGGGGGTTGGGGGCTCACTGCGCCACCAATGATTCTGATTTATAATACTGGGGTTGTGGAGGTGCGGTGCACTGCACCACCAATGAATATCGTTTATGCTTTATACAAACGCAGGCTGTGGGTGCCGGACATATCCCATACCCGGCACCCAGCCTCTCTGACTGCGCGCTGCGATCCGCCGCTATTAACCCCTCAGTCATAGAGGCTGGGTGCCGGGTATGGAATATGTCCGGCACCCGCAGCCTGCGTTTGTATTAAGCATAAACGATATTCATTGGTGGCGCAGTGGCCATAGCCCCTCCCCTCCTCCTCCCTGCTATCAGCCCATTGGTGGCAGCGGCAGCAGAAGTACAGGGGGGAAGGACTGCCGCCTTCTCCCCTGTGTTGTTGAGAACATAGCCGCACTGACAGCAGCGCGTGTCATGTCAGCGGCAGAGCAGCAGTGAGTCTAGGCGCAAATGGCGACAAGACTACAAAGTTTTGTCGCCGTTTAGCAATTCTAGGTCACTTTTGCGACCATTTTGGTCGCCATCTGGAGCCCTGAAAGGTCAGATTTACTAACACTGTTGAACTTTGCACTGTCCAAGAGCACAAATCCCAATCTTAATAAGACATATTTACAAATCAGGGCACAGACCTTTATAAGCTTGATGCATGGTAAGTCCCTTGCCAGATTTACACCCTAATTCTGTCCCAGCCTGGCCGTGTCGTTTTGGTGTCCGCCTGGCCGTGCGGAGTCAAACGGATCCGTCCTGAATTATAATGCAAGTCAATGGGGACGGATCCGTTTGACGTTGACACAATATGGTGCAATTTCAAACGGATCCGTCCCCCATTGACTTTCAATGTAAAGTCAGGAGTCAATATACCATAGGATCGGAGTTTTCTCCAATCCGATGGTATATTTTAACTTGAAGCGTCCCCATCACCATGGGAACGCCTCTATGTTAGAATATACTGTCGGATATGAGTTAGATCGTGAAACTCAAATCCGACAGTATATTCTAACACAGAGGCGTTCCCATTGTGATGGGGACGTTTCAGGCTAGAATATACTAAAAGAACTGTGTACATGACTGCCCCCTGCTGCCTGGCAGGTGCTAAGTAACCATGGCAACCGGGACTGCAGTAGCATCCCATGGTTACCGATCGGAGCCCCAGCGATTAAACTGGGACTCCGATCGGTACTCTCCGCTGCCACCAATGATAGGGGGGGAGATTTTAATTAGGAGGGGGAGGGAGGGGAGAGGGCCCACTGGCCACCAACGAGTTAACTACAGGGGAGGGAGGGGGGCCGGCCGCACTGGCCACCAACGAGTAAACTACAGGGGAGGGAGGCGGGAGCCCACTGTGCACCAACGAGTTAACTACAGGGGAGGGAGGGGGGCCGGCCGCACTGGACAACAAAGAGTTAACTACAGGGGAGGGAGGGGGGCCCATTGGCCACCAATGAGTTAACTACAGGGGAGGGAGGGGGGGGGCTGGCCGCACTGGCCACCAATGTGTTAACTACAGGGGGGGCTGCCCCCTGCTGCCTGGCAGCACCTGCCAGGCAGCAGGGGGCAGTCATGTACACAGTTCTTTTAGTATATTCTAACCTGAAGCGTCCCCATCACCATGGGAACGCCTCTGTGTTAGAATATACTGTCGGATCTGAGTTTTCACGAAGTGAAAACTCAGCTCTGAAAAAGCTTTTATGCAGACGGATCTTCGGATCCGTCTGTATTAAAGTAACCTACGGCCACGGATCACGGACACGGATGCCAATCTTGTGTGCATCCATGTTCTTTCACGGACCCATTGACTTGAATGGGTCCGTGAACCGTTGTCCGTCAAAAAAATAGGACAGGTCATATTTTTTTGACGGACAGGATACACGGATCACGGTCTCGGCTACAAAACGGTGCATTTTCAGATTTTTCCACGGACCCATTGAAAGTCAATGGGTCCGCGAAAAAAAAACGGAAAACGGCACAACGGCCACGGATGCACACAACGATCGTGTGCATGAGGCCTTACACAAGGATGCAGTAGCTTTACTAAAATTATTTAATCTGTGAGTAAGCTCCAACAATCTCCTTCTCCATAACCGCCCTGCATTGCTCTGCTTATGTGTTTTGGAATCATGCTATGCCACATCTTCATGCAAGCTATTCAGTGTGGATTGCATTGTGGCTACAAGAGTTTGTTTTATGTTAGGTGTAAACTCTGTGGCTACCTTGACAGCCAATATCTATGATGATATGACCCTGCTTAGTCTACACATATACCTCCAGCTGGCTGCTGTTTTCATTGCCATGAGCCATTTCCTGTTTCCTGAGGAGGTGAAGTAGGTGCCATGATTACTTGAGAAAATGCGCCACTTGCTGTGTTTTTCTTGATGCTCCAGAGGAGGTGCCAAAACATCTCATATGTTGAGATGATATTTAGAAGTTTCACTTTTTAGTCTAAAATATGTGGTCAGTATGCGCTTGGATGAGAGAGGAGTTAGAATCTCTGTAAAAAAAAAGTGTCACAGGGCGCCGGCTTCTCCTCTACTGCGCCCTGGGATGACACGGCGGCAGACACGCTCGCCGTGTCCTTCTGTAGCGCCGAGCGGGGAGCCACTCAGCGTCTTGTTTGCAGGGGTAATGGGGGGCAGAGCGCGCCTGGCCGCACCGCTTTCTCTCTGTGCGGCCGGCGTTCCCCGTTCCCATAGTTACGCTCAAGGGGCCTGAGCGCCGAGCTGGGTACTCGGCGCTCGTCTACACACAGGGGGGAGGTCATGTGGCGCTGGCCACGTCACATGACCTCTGCTCTTCACTATATAAACAGGCAGCCTGCTAGCCACAGGTTGCCTGTGATTAATTGCCCAAGGCTATTTGTTACTGTGTACCCTGTGCTATTTGGATTTTGACCCATGCCTGTTTTTGACCCGCTACTGCTTGCTCCTAAGTTCCTGACGTGAGCTCTTGGCTTGACCTTCGGCTTGTGACCTGACCTGTTCTTGTTCATTCCTGTGGTACTTATTTACTCTCCTTGTATTTGACCCCGGCTTCTCCTGACTATTCGCTGCTTACTCCATTTGTACTTCGTCGCTCTCTTGGTATTGACTCGGTCCGTTCACTATCCGTTGTTTGTCTTGTCTGTCCTCCCAGCACGTATTATAAGCTAGGGACTGCTGTCCAGTTGTCCCCTGTCATCAGGACTTGCGAGGTGGAGCGCAGTCACTATCCTTCCCCCTGTGTGTGCGTGTACGTGACCGTGACAGAATCACAGGCCCATACATCATCATCGACCCTTTACAGAGTCTTACTGACCATGTACAAAACCTGGCGCAAATTGTTCAGGAACTGGGAGAGAGGTTACTGGCCCAAGAATCCGCCCGGACGCTCCCAATACCTTCTCCGACCGCTCTGCAGGCAGAACCTCATGTCAAGTTGCCGGATCGGGTTTCAGGAGACCGCAAGTGCTTCCTGGCTTTCAAGGAAAGCTGTAAGCTATATTTTCACTTGCGGCCTCATTCGTCTGGTTCTGACCAACAGAGGGTCGGAATAATTATCTCCCTCCTCCAGGGGGAACCCCAGGAGTGGGCATTCTTCTTGCCTCCTGACTGTTCTTGCTTTAGATCTGTTGAAACATTTTTTCAAGCACTGAGGGTTCTGTACGATGAACCCGACAGAGCGTCCGTAGCCGAGTCACACCTGAAGGTCCTCAGTCAGGGTGATCGGCCAGTTGAGGACTACTGCACCCAGTTCCGTAAATGGTGCGTACCCTCCGGCTGGAATGAACTGGCGCTCAAGAGCCAGTTCAGGTCAGGCCTGGCTGAGAATCTTAAGGATATGCTAGTATGCTACCCCTGTCCTGAGACCTTAGAAGAGACCATGACCTTGGCCATTAGATTGGAAAGACATGTCAGGGAGAGACAGCGGGAACATCTCCACAGGGTATTTCCAAACCTGAAGCCGTTTCGGCGGGACTCAAGTTGGAGGCACAGATGGACGAACCTATGCAGCTCGGTATGACTTGTAGAGAGCAACGTCGCCAACAGGGCACCTGTTTCTACTGCGGCGACTCCGAACATTGGGTTTGTCAATGTCATAAGATTCTCCTTCCGGAAGAGCGTCCAAGTTTGAGGGACCTAAAGACAAGGTACTTCCGGAGGTGGTAAGAAAGAAGTTGTTGTTACCCATTTCTGTAGCCTTTGAGACCTTCAAGAGGTCAAGTAGAGCTTTCTGCCTTCAGTTTTATGGATCTTAAGTTTGCAGTACAGGTGTTGAATTTTTCCACTCCTTTCTATATTGTCGCCATTGACCCCACTCCCTTGCTGGGGGGAACTGTCAAGCTTTGTACTCCTGAAATAACCATGTCGGTAGGGGTGTGTCACACAGCGAAGTGTTTCTCTTTTTATTCTCAAAAATTTGCCCGTAGAAGTGGTCTTCGGGATGCCTTGGCTTCAGATACACAACCCGGTCATTACCATGACCATGAGTGAGTTAGAAAAATGGGGTCCCAATTGTAACTCCTGTTTGACCCTTGTCCAGGCAGGGGTTTCCTCCAATTCTATGTCAGTCCCTCTATATATTGAAGAGTTCCAAGATGTTTTTTCCACGTTCGAGTTCGAGACTCTTCCTCCCCATAGACCCTACGACTGTGCTGTAGATTTAGTGGCAGGGTCTAGATTTCCCAAGGGACGTATTTACAACCTATCTGGTCCAGAGCACAGCCCTATGAAGGAGTATATTAGGGAGAGCCTCAAAAAGAGACATATTCGACCCTCCACCTCCCCCATGGGTGCAGTGTTCTTTTTTGTTAAAAAAAAGGACGGTGGTCTCAGACCTTGTATCGACTACAGAAGGTTGAACAAGATTACCATTAGAAGTCAATATTCTATCCCATTGATTCCTGACTTGTTCAACCTGGGGATTCATTATCACCTTTATTCTAGTTCGGAACTAATGGAACTTTATTGGATCGCAACAAGCAAAAGAGAAAAATAATAATCAGAGCGCTCCGACCGAAAGTTCATACGAATTGAAGATTGGATCGTACTACAACCTTTGCCCTTTTCTTTCCCGGCTCAACATCCCGTTACGTGCACACGAGATCTGGTGAAAACAGCGCAATCAAACTCCATCGCCTTATCCAGGTGAAGCGCACCACCTACTCGACGTGGGACGCCGAGGTTCAGTTCGGGTGAAGCCATAACCGATCCACAACTAAAAAGCTACGTAGGGGAGAACAACAAAAGAGGTAAGCCGAAGAAAGTCGCGGAACGCCGCGCTGAGGCATACGTTACCCGAAAATTCCCCCTGCACGTAAGTTTTATGACAGACTCCCTCCGATATATCATTTATATATAGGAGGGTTCTCTGCTCTTTTTTTCATCGAATATTTGTATCCCTACTAGAATTTACTGAGTTATTGTGTATGGAACTATAATTCGGATTAGTTACAATATGAAAATTTGCTACCATCTCAAAATCTGTTGCGAATCTATTTCAAATTGAGTTTTTTCAATACCCTTTATGAAAGGACTATACTCTATCAGATTGACCTACTACTTTGGACTTTTTTGAAAAATCATTGGACACCTAGAGCTATCCCTTATATAGATTGCTCATTATCTCGAATTGGTTCTATTGTCATACTCTGTATTTTAACCATTATTTTTATTCTGTCATTTTATAAATTGTATTAATGATATATCCATTACCTTAAGGCTGGGTTCACACGGGCGTTGCGGGAAAAGGTACGGGTGCGTTGCGGGAACATGCGCAATTTTTCCGCGCGAGTGCAAAACATTGTAATGCGTTTTGCACGCGAGTGAGAAAAATCGGCATGTTTGGTACCCAAACCCGAACTTCTTCACAGAAGTTCGGGTTTGGGATCGGGGTTGTGTAGATTGTATTATTTTCCCTTATAACATGGTTATAAGGGAAAATAATAGCATTCTTAATACAGAATGCATAGTACAATAGCGCTGGAGGGGTTAAAATAAATAAATAAATCACTTAACTCACCTTAATCCACTTGCTGGCGCAGCCGGCATCTCTTCTGTCTTCTTCTTTGCTGTGTACAGGAAAAGGACCTGTGGTGAAGTCACTCCGGTCATCACATGGTCCATCACATGATCCATCACCATCGGGGTCCTTTTCCTGTACACAGCAAAGAAGAAGACAGAAAAGATGCCGGCTGCGCGAGCAAGTGGATTAAGGTGAGTTAAATTATTATTTTTATTATTTTTAACCCCTCCAGCGCTATTGTACTATGCATTCTGTATTAAGAATGCTATTATTTTCCCTTATAACCATGTTATAAGGGAAAATAATAATGATCGGGTCTCCATCCCGATCGTCTCCTAGCAACCGTGCTTGCGGAGGCTTGCGATTTTCACTTAGCCCCATTCACTTCTATGGGGCCTGCGTTGCGTGATAAACGCACAATATAGAGCATGCTGCGATTTTCACACAACGCATAAGTGATGCGTGAAAATCACAGCTCATGTGCACAGCCCCATAGAAATGAATGGGTCTGGATTCAGAGTGCGGGTGCAATGCGTTCACCTCCCGCATTGCACCCGCGCGGAAATCTCGCCCGTGTGAACTCAGCCTTAATCACTTATTTTGAACTACTTATTAAATATTCTGTATCGCTTCAAATTAGAGTGTGCCTGCTAATGTATATTTATTTTTAACACTTTACCGACTGAGTCACAGCAGTGCACCTCAAACCATTGTGGCACCCGATTGAGCCGTCCAATAATTCATTTTATACTTTGAGTATTTAGTCATGCCATTTGGATTCAGCAATGCCCCGGCAGTTTTTCAGAATTTAATGAACGATATCTTCAGGGAGTTTATCGGCAGATTTATGATCGTGTATCTGGACGATATTCTGATTTTCTCTTCTGATTGGGAGTCCCATGTCTATCATCTCAGACTGGTACTCAGGATCCTCCAGGAAAATCAATTATCGGTCAAATTAGAGAAATGCGTGTTTGGAGTACAGGAGATTTTATATCTAGCGTATATCCTTACTCCACACTCTGGGTCAGACCATCATCCCTAAAAGCATTACAACACTTTTTAGGATTCTCTAATTACTACCATAACTTTATCAAAAAATGTTCTGTTATCGCCAAACCTTTGACCGACCTAACCAGGAAGGGGGGGGGGATCTTGTTAACTGGCCGCCTGAATAGAACCCCTGTATGTAAAGGGTGTATCTCACATGGCCTGAACCACTGTAGGCCTCAATTAAAGATTTCTTTGCCCAAAATGGCTGTATTTCAAATTACTGAATCAAACCCCTGTATGTAAAGCGTGTATTTCACACGGCCTGAACCATTGAAGGCCTCAATTAAAGATTTATTTGCCCAAAATGGCTGTATTTCAAATGCCTGAATCAAACCCCTGTATGTAAAGGATGTATCTCACACAGCCTGAACCACTGTAGGCCTCAATTAAAGCTTTCTTTACCCAAAATGGCTGTATTTCAAATGCCTGAATCAAACCCCTGTATGTAAAGGGTGTATCTCACATGGCCAGAACCACTGTAGGCGTCAATTTAAGCTTTCTTTGCCCAAAATGGCTGTATTTCAAATGCCTGAATCAAACCCCTGTATGTAAAGGGTGTATCTCACACAGCCTGAACCAGACTAGGCCTCAATTAAAGATTTCTTTGCCCAAAATGGCTGTATTTCAAATGCCTGAATCAAACCCCTGTATGTAAAGGGTGTATCTCACACAGCCTGAAAAACTGTAGGCCTCAATTAAAGATTTATTTGCCCAAAATGGCTGTATTTCAAATGCCTGTATCAAACACCTGTATGTAAAGGATGTATCTCACACGGCCTGAACCACTGTAGGCCTCAATTAAAGCTTTCCTTGCCCAAAATGGCTGTATTTCAAATGCCTGAATCGAACCCCTGTATGTAAAGGGTGTATCTCACACGGCCAGAACCACTGTAGGCCTCAATTAAAGCTTTCTTTGCCTAAAATGGCTGTATTTCAAATGCCTGAATCAAACCCCTGTATGTAAAGGGTGTATCTCACACGGCCTGAACCACTGTAGGCCTCAATTAAAGATTTCTTTGCCCAAAAATCGCTGTATTTCAAATGCCTGAATAGAACCCCTGTATGTAAAGGGTGTATCTCACACGGCCTGAACCACTGTAGGCCTCAATTAAAGATTTATTTGCCCAAAATGGCTGTATTTCAAATGCCTGAATCAAACCTCTATGTGTAAAGGGTGTACCTCGACCAAACTGAACCAGACTAGGCCTCAATTAAATATTTATTTTCCCAAAATGGCTGTATTTCAAATGCCTGAATCAAACCCCTGTATACAATGGGTGTATCTCACACGCCCTGAACCACTGTAAGCCTCAATTAAAGATTTCTTTGCCCAAAATGTCTGTATTACAAATGCCTGTATCAAACCCCTGTATGTAAAGGATGTATCTCACACGGCCTGAACCACTGTAGGCCTCAATTAAAGCTTTCTTTGCCCAAAATTGCTGTATTTCCAATACCTGAATCAAACCCCTGTATGTAAAGGGTGTATCTCACACAGCCTGAACCACTGTAGGCCGCAATTAAAGCTTTCTTGGCCTAAAATGGCTGTATTTCAAATGCCCGAATCAAACCCCTGTATGTAAAGGGTGTATCTCACACGGCCTGAACCACTGTAGGCCTCAATTAAAGATTTCTTTGCCCAAAATGGCTGTATTTCAAATGCCTGAATCGAACCCCTGTATGTAAAGGGTGTATCTCACATGGCCTGACCCACTGTAGGCCTCAATTAAAGATTTATTTGCCCAAAATGGCTGTATTTCAAATGCCTGAATCAAACCCCTGTGTGTAAACAGTGTATCTTACACGGCCTGAACCACTGTAGGCCTCAATTTAAGATTTCTTTGCCCAAAATGGCTGTATTTCAAATGCCTAAATAGAATCCCTGTATGTAAAGGGTGTATCTCACACGGCCTGAACCACTGTAGGCCTCAATTAAAGCTTTCTTTGCCTAAAATGGCTGTATTTCAAATGCCTGAATCAAACCCCTGTATGTAAAGGGTGTATCTCACACGGCCTGAACCACTGTAGGCCTCAATTAAAGATTTCTTTGCCCAAAAATCGCTGTATTTCAAATGCCTGAATAGAACCCCTGTATGTAAAGGGTGTATCTCACACGGCCTGAACCACTGTAGGCCTCAATTAAAGATTTATTTGCCCAAAATGGCTGTATTTCAAATGCCTGAATCAAACCTCTATGTGTAAAGGGTGTACCTCGACCAAACTGAACCAGACTAGGCCTCAATTAAATATTTATTTTCCCAAAATGGCTGTATTTCAAATGCCTGAATCAAACCCCTGTATACAATGGGTGTATCTCACACGCCCTGAACCACTGTAAGCCTCAATTAAAGATTTCTTTGCCCAAAATGTCTGTATTACAAATGCCTGTATCAAACCCCTGTATGTAAAGGATGTATCTCACACGGCCTGAACCACTGTAGGCCTCAATTAAAGCTTTCTTTGCCCAAAATTGCTGTATTTCCAATACCTGAATCAAACCCCTGTATGTAAAGGGTGTATCTCACACAGCCTGAACCACTGTAGGCCGCAATTAAAGCTTTCTTGGCCTAAAATGGCTGTATTTCAAATGCCCGAATCAAACCCCTGTATGTAAAGGGTGTATCTCACACGGCCTGAACCACTGTAGGCCTCAATTAAAGATTTCTTTGCCCAAAATGGCTGTATTTCAAATGCCTGAATCGAACCCCTGTATGTAAAGGGTGTATCTCACATGGCCTGACCCACTGTAGGCCTCAATTAAAGATTTATTTGCCCAAAATGGCTGTATTTCAAATGCCTGAATCAAACCCCTGTGTGTAAACAGTGTATCTTACACGGCCTGAACCACTGTAGGCCTCAATTTAAGATTTCTTTGCCCAAAATGGCTGTATTTCAAATGCCTAAATAGAATCCCTGTATGTAAAGGGTGTATCTCACACGGCCTGAACCACTGTAGGCCTCAATTAAAGATTTCTTTGCCCAAAATGGCTGTATTTCAAAGGCCTGAATCAAATCCCTGTATGTAAAGGGTGTATCTCACACGGCCTGAACCAGACTAGGCCTCATTTAAAGATTTATTTGCCCATAATGGCTGTATTTCAAATTCCTGAATCAAATCCCTGTATGTAGAGGTTGTATCTCACACGGCCTGAACCACTGTAGGCCTCAATTAAAGTTTTCTTTGCCCAAAATGTCTGTATTACAAATGCCTGTATCAAACCCCTGTATGTAAAGGATGTATCTCACACGGCCTGAACCACTGTAGGCCTCAATTAAAGCTTTCTTTGCCCAAAATTGCTGTATTTCCAATACCTGAATCAAACCCCTGTATGTAAAGGGTGTATCTCACACAGCCTGAACCACTGTAGGCCGCAATTAAAGCTTTCTTGGCCTAAAATGGCTGTATTTCAAATGCCCGAATCAAACCCCTGTATGTAAAGGGTGTATCTCACACGGCCTGAACCACTGTAGGCCTCAATTAAAGATTTCTTTGCCCAAAATGGCTGTATTTCAAATGCCTGAATCGAACCCCTGTATGTAAAGGGTGTATCTCACATGGCCTGACCCACTGTAGGCCTCAATTAAAGATTTATTTGCCCAAAATGGCTGTATTTCAAATGCCTGAATCAAACCCCTGTGTGTAAACAGTGTATCTTACACGGCCTGAACCACTGTAGGCCTCAATTTAAGATTTCTTTGCCCAAAATGGCTGTATTTCAAATGCCTAAATAGAATCCCTGTATGTAAAGGGTGTATCTCACACGGCCTGAACCACTGTAGGCCTCAATTAAAGATTTTTTTGCCCAAAATGGCTGTATTTCAAAGGCCTGAATCAAATCCCTGTATGTAAAGGGTGTATCTCACACGGCCTGAACCAGACTAGGCCTCATTTAAAGATTTATTTGCCCATAATGGCTGTATTTCAAATTCCTGAATCAAATCCCTGTATGTAGAGGTTGTATCTCACACGGCCTGAACCACTGTAGGCCTCAATTAAAGTTTTCTTTGCCCAAAATGGCTGTATTTCAAATGCCTGCTTCAAACCCCTGTATGTAAAGAGTGTATCTCACATGGCCTGATCCACTGTAGGCCTCAATTAAAGATTTCTTTGCCCAAAATGGAAGTATTTCATATGCCTGAATCAAACCCCTGTATGTAAAGGGTGTTTCTCACACGGCCTGTACCACTGTAGGCCTCAATTAAAGATTTCTTTGCCCAAAATGGCTGTATTTCAAATGCCTGAATCAAACCCCTGTATGTAATGGGTGCATCTAAAACAGCCTGACCCACTTTAGGCCTGAATTAAATATTGGTGCACCAAATGGCAGTATTTCAAATCTCTGAATCTAACCTAAATGTATTAAGGGTGTATCTTACAATGACATATGCAGCAAAGGCTGCCAAATAAAAAACTTTTTTTTGCCCAAACGGGTGTTTGTTTAATAACTCAATATGGCAGCAGTATATAACCCAGGAATTTCAAACGTGCTTATGCTGCAGGGCCTGAAATATTGTGTATTTTTCCCCAAAAAGGATGTTTGATTAATGAAAGAATTTAAGCCTTGTATATACAGGGTATATCTCACACGGCCTGACCCACAGTAGGCCTGAATTAAAGATTGTTGCACCAAATTGCGGTATTTCAAATCTCTGAATCTAACCCAAATGTATTAAGGGTGTATCTCACAAGGACATATGCAGCAAAGGCTGCCAAATAAACTTTTTTTGCCCAAACGGGTGTTTGTTTAATAACTCAATATGGCAGCAGTATATAACCCAGGAATTTCAAACGTGCTTATGCTGCAAGGCCTGAAATATTGTGTACTTTGCCCCAAAAAGGGTGTTTTATTAATGAAAGAATATAAGCCCTGTATATACAGGGTGTATCTCACACGGCCTGACCCACAGTAGGCCTGAATTAAAGATTGGTGCACCAAATGGCGGTATTTCAAATCTCTGATTCTAACCCAAATGTATAAGGGTGTATCTCACAATGACATATGCAGCAAAGGCTGCCAAATAAACTTTTTTTGCCCAAACGGGTGTTTGTTTAATAACTCAATATGGCAGCAGTATATAACCCAGGAATTTCAAACGTGCTTATGCTGCAGGGCCTGAAATATTGTGTATTTTTCCCCAAAAAGGATGTTTGATTAATGAAAGAATTTAAGCCTTGTATATACAGGGTATATCTCACACGGCCTGACCCACAGTAGGCCTGAATTAAAGATTGTTGCACCAAATTGCGGTATTTCAAATCTCTGAATCTAACCCAAATGTATTAAGGGTGTATCTCACAAGGACATATGCAGCAAAGGCTGCCAAATAAACTTTTTTTGCCCAAACGGGTGTTTGTTTAATAACTCAATATGGCAGCAGTATATAACCCAGGAATTTCAAACGTGCTTATGCTGCAAGGCCTGAAATATTGTGTACTTTGCCCCAAAAAGGGTGTTTTATTAATGAAAGAATATAAGCCCTGTATATACAGGGTGTATCTCACACGGCCTGACCCACAGTAGGCCTGAATTAAAGATTGGTGCACCAAATGGCGGTATTTCAAATCTCTGATTCTAACCCAAATGTATAAGGGTGTATCTCACAATGACATATGCAGCAAAGGCTGCCAAATAAACTTTTTTTGCCCAAACGGGTGTTTGTTTAATAACTCAATATGGCAGCAGTATATAACCCAGGAATTTCAAACGTGCTTATGCTGCAAGGCCTGAAATATTGTGTATTTTGCCCCAAAAAGGGTGTTTTATTAGTGAAAGAATATAAGCCCTGTATATACAGGGTGTATCTCACACGGCCTGACCCACAGTCGGCCTGAATTAAAGACTCATGCACCAAATGGCGGTATTTCAAATCTCTGAATCTAACCCAAATGTATTAAGGGTGTATCTCACAATGACATCTGCATCAAAGGCTGCCAACAATATTTTTTTTGCCCAAACGAGTGTTTGTTTAAAAACTGAATTTGACAGCAGTATATAGGCTTGTAATTTCACACGTTTTGATGCTGCAGGGCCTGAAAATAGTGTTTTTTGTCAAAAAAGTGTGTTTTTGAAACCCCAGAAAATGATGGGTGTATTTAAAGCTTAATTTGCACACTGACTAATCCAGATGCTGTATATTGCCAAAAAAGTGTTTTTTTGGTAACAGAATATTAAAGCTGTATATATTAAACTTGAATTTAACACTTGCAGATCAGGAAAATAGTGTTTTTTGGCAAAAAAGTGTGTTTTAAAAACCCCAGAAAATAATGGCTGTACTTCTAGCTTAAATTGCACACTGACTAATCCAGATGTTGTATATTGCCAAAAAAAATTGGATTTTCAGTGTCCCAAAAGCTCAGATGCAGTGCTGGTGCACTGAGCTTGCATAAAATGGCCGCCGCCACCCACTTAACTGACTTATTAAAGTTATTTTTTTTCGGTCAATGGGCTCAGGGCAGGAAAAAATAATTGTGCCCTGCACCCACAAAACACAATGTATGTAGATCGCTGAGTTAGATTCAGATTTTGAGCAAAGATTCAGTCCTATTCTCTCCCTGAAATCACCTGCAGCATCCTCTCCCAACACTAAGCACAGCAGAGTGACTTGCAGCGCTACTTGACTCCAGCTTATATAGAGGCTGGGTCACATGCTACACTGGCCAATCACAGCCATGCAGTGGCTTTGCCAGGGGAAAGCAGAGGGGGCCATGGCCCCCCCTACATCACGCTGTGCCCCCCCCATGTGCCCTCCCAACTAAAATTCCCCCCCAACTGAGCGGCTGCAGCCGGGCACAGGGAGATGAGCGCTTCCATTGCGCTGATCTCCTTAGTCATCTGCCTGTGCTGCGGCAGGGCAGGGGAGGGAGAGGCGTGTCCCTTCCCCTTCCTCTGATAGGCTGCAGGCACTAGGCCGGCAGACTATCAGAGACCGGCGCAGAGCCATACAGCGTGGGTTACAGGCCGGAAGAGGTTTTTTTTTTTTACAATAGTTTTACAGGCACATTAGGGGTGCTCTTGTTACTGGCTCATTGGGGGGGGCTTATTACTGGCACATGATGGGGGGCTTATTACTGGCACATGATGGGGGGCTTATTACTGGCACATGATGGGGGGCTTATTACTGGCACATGGTGGTAGGGGCTTATTACTGTTACATGATGGGGGGCTTATTACTGGCACATGATGGGGGGCTTATTACTGGCACATGATGGGGGGCTTATTACTGGCACATGATGGGGGGCTTATTATTGGCACATGATGGGGGGCTTATTATTGGCACATGATGGGGGGCTTATTACTGGCACATGATGGGGGGCTTATTACTGGCACATGATGGGGGGCTTATTACTGGCACATGATGGGGGCTTATTACTGGCACATGATGGGGGCACTTATTACTGGCACATTATTGGTGGCCACAAAGAAGGGGTATTTATATGGGGGGCTCTGTACAGTAGCATTTTATACTGGGACACATTATGGTTGGTACTGTGGGGAAGGGGGGAGAGGAGTACTATGGAGTCATCTACGGGGGGCACTAAGAAGGGGAATTTTATACTTGCAAATTATGGGGGACTGCGAGGGCATCTCTGGGGCTTGATATATGGGGCATTTTATACTGGTACATTATGGGGGGCACTAGGAGGAAGGGGGAGAGCCTAACTAAGACAATCACCCAAAAAATTTTAAAAAATTATAGCTCTCAGAACATGGAGACACTAAAACATACATTTATTTGTTTCAAAAATGCAATTATTGTGTTAAAGTGAAATAAATAAAATAAAGTATACATATTAGATATTGTTGCGTCTGTACCAAAGAGCTCTTCAAAAATATCACATGAATTAACCCCTAAGGTGTACACAGTAAAAAATAAATAAAAACAGTGCCAAAAAAAGCAATTTTTTTGTCACCTTACATAAAAAAAATTGCAACACCAAGCAATCAAAAAGGCGTATGCCTAAGACAATCGCCCAAAAAATTAAAAAACTATGACTCTCAGACAATGGAGACACTAAAATATGTTTTTTTTTTGCTTCAAAAAAGCTATTATTGTGTTAAAGTGAAATAAATAAAATAAAGTAGATATGCAAGATATTGCCGTGTCCGTAACAACCTGCTCTATAAAAATATCAGATGACCTAACTACTCAGGTGAACACCGTAAAAAATAAAAAATACAAACTGTGCCAAAAAAGCAATTTTTTGTCACCTAACATAATTTAAAGTGCTACACCAAGCGTTATGAAAGGCTTATTCCCCCTAAAAATAGAACCAATCAAACAATTATCTCATCCTGCAAAAACTGATCCCGTACCTAAAACAATCAGTCAAAAAATAAAAAGCTATGGTTCTCAGACTATGGAGACACTAAAACATTTTTTTTCTTTCAAAAATGCTATTATTTTGTAAAACTTAAATAAATAAGAAAAAGTATACATATTAGGTATTTCCACGTCCATAACGACCTTCTCTATAAAAATATCACATGACCTAACTCCTGAGGTGAACACAGTAAAAATAAATAAATAAAAACTGTGCCAAAACAACAATTTTTTTTGGTCACCTTGCCTCATAAAGTGTAATAATGAATGATCAAAAAATCATATGTACCCAAAAATGGTACCAATAAAAACATCAACTCTTCCTGCAAAAAATGAGCCCCTGCACAAGACGATTGGCAGAAAAATAAAAAAAATGGCGTTCAGAAAATGGAGACACAAAATATTTTTTTTTTTAAAAATGCTTCATTATGTAAAACTGATACAAAGAAAATCGACATATTTGATATCACTGCATCCATAACAACCTGCTCTATAAACATAGCGCATGATCTAACCTGTCAGATGAACATTGTAAAAAATAGAAACTGTGCCAAAACAGCTATTTTTTGGTTACCTTGCCTCACAAAAAACGTAATAAAGAGCGATAAAAAAATTATATGTACCCCAAAATAGTACCAATACAACTGTCACCTTATCCCCAAGTTTCCAAAATGGGGTCACTTTTGGGAGTTTCTACTGTAAGGGTGCATCAGGGGGGCTTCAAATGGGACATGGTGTCTAAAAACCAGTCCAGCAAAATCTGCCTTCCAAAAACCATGCGGCAATCCTTTCCTTCTGCACCCTGCCGTGCGCCCTTACCTCAGTTTACGACCACATGTGGGGTGTTTCTGTAAACCTCAGAATCAGGGTAATAAATGTTGAGTTTTGTTCGGATGTTAACCCTCGATGTGTTAAAGAAAACAATGGACTAAAATGGAAAATCTGCCAAAAAATGTGAAATTTAGACATTTTATCTCCATATTCCTTTAATTCTTGTGGAACACCTAAAGGGTTAACAAAGTTAGTAAAATCAGTTTTGAGTAACTTGAGCGGTGTAGTTTCTTCAATCGGGTCTTTTATGGTTTTTTTTTATTATGTAAGCCCCACAAAGTGACTTCAGACCTGAACTGGTCCTTAAAAAGTGGGTTTTGGAAATTTTCTTAACATTTTTTAGAATTGCTTCTAAAATTCTAAGCCTTCTAACATCCCCAAAAAATAAAATGACATTTACAAAATGATGCAAACACAAAGTAAAAATATGGGGAATGTTAAGTAATAAATATTTTGTGAGGTACCGTATCACTTTCTGTTTTAAAAGCAGAGAAATTTGGGATTTTTTCATAAATAAAAGTGAACTATATTGACTGTCATTAAGTACAATGTGTCACGAGAAAACAGTCTCAGAATGGCTTGGATAAGTAAAACCATTCCAAAGTTATTACCACATAAAGGGACACATGTCAGATTTGCAAAAAATGGCCTGGGCAGGAAGGTGAAAACTGGCCTGGGGTAGTAGGGGTTAACATATGGGATTATTTACACAGCCCTGGTGTTTTCTGAAACTGATTTAAACTATAAAGAAAAGTTTTTGAGAAGCAATACTGAGGAAGAAAGGAAAACTCTTGAAAGCTTGTCTTTTAAGTATTAGGTTAGTACAATAAAAAGGTATCTCTGCATTCCGCAATACTCTCGTATTTTGTAATGTTATTTATATATAGTTATTTTGTTTTTTTCAGTAGTGTGATTAAGTGGTAAAAATTATTTGTGCCAACTACAGGAGCCCTCCCCAGCCCGATTTGTGTCTCCAGAGATCCGGATTCCAAAACTGCGGGCGGAGGACTTCCCCCTGCTGGACAAAGATGGGGACTTGGACACTTTCTTGTTGGCGTTTGAGACAGCCTGCCATCAGTACCAGTTGCCGGAGGACCAGTGGGTCAGATTCCTAACGCCACATCTCAGGGGAAAAGCCCTTGAAATACCTGCACAGCGAGACCATTCTGAGCTATGAGGATATCAAGCAGGTTCTGGTCCGGAAGTACAACTTGACCCCTGAGACATACAAGAAAAAGCTCCGGAGTTTGCAGCGGGGTCCTACCCAGAGTTGGGCCGATCACATGTGGGCCCTGCTGAGAGCGGTCGACCAATGGACCATGGGATTGGAGATCACCACCGTCACAGCTGAAGGAGCTCATCGCCACAGAGCAGTTCTTGTGGAATTGCCCGGAGGACCTCCAGCAGTACTTCCGTGACTGGAAGCCAAAGGCGGGGGCCTCTGCAACAGCAGCCCTGGCCGATGAGTACACCAACAACAGGACTTCAGAGGCCCGGAAACCTGTCGGCTGGAGAGGGGGTAAGACGCACGCTACACCTGCTACCCCTTCCTCTAGACCCAAGTGGGCACCGGCCCCCGCTTCACTTTCCACGTTAGTGGGGGAGCCCCAACTTTGCCACCTATCTAAGCAGCCAGGACACTTCAAGGCCATGTGTCTCCAGTGCCCGAGTGACCCGTCCCATTCATCGACCCGGAAAGCGACAACTGTATTGTGTGTCGGTGGGGGTGGTTGGAGGTCCCTTGAAAATTTTCAACCGGTCACCGTGAACCAGGCCGTGGTCATGACTTAGAGACATCGGCGCTGAGATGACTCTGGTATGGCCAGAACTAGTGGTACCATATGATTTTTAGCCCGGGAGATCCCTTACTGTCTCCGGGATAGGAGGAGTAGAACCGGCGCTGCTCGTCACCAAAGTCTATTTGGACTGGGGAGACGGTCAAAGAGTAAGTGAGGTGGAGGTATCCTCAAATATCCCTGCCAGTGTTTTGCTGGGGACGGACTTGGGGCGGCTTGTGTCTAAGTACGTGGCCGCTAAAACCTCGAGGTCCGATCCCCCAGAATGTGATGCCATGTCCACCCCTATTGATACTGTTAATGTACATAACATGCCTGTTGATGGTGATGTGGGGGATGTAATGTGCACCTCTCCCCTCAGTGGGGAGGGGGTTATTCACGCCAGCTATGCTGAGGCCCTAGGCTGTGGCCTGCAAGCATGCTGGAACCTGTTGTCCTCAGGTGCAACATCTGGTGACCAGCCCGTACCACCCACAGACCAATGGCCTGTGCAAACGGTTTAATGGCACCTTAAAGCAGATGCTTAAGATGTTGGTCGACTCCCATGAGCGTGACTGGGAGCGGTTCCTCCGACACCTGCTGTTCGCCTACCGGGAGGTCCCACAGGCCTCCACGGGATTCTCCCCCTTTGAGCTCCTGTACGGGCGATGTGTGTGGGGGCACCTGGCTCTGGTGAAGGAGGCCTGGGAGGGAGATGTAGCCACCCCTGGAGTGTTGGTCATCGAGTATGGCATGCACTTCCGGGACAAGATGCAAGACTTGTCGCAGCTGGTGCATGATAATATGGAGCGATGGTACGACCATAACGCATGTCATAAGACCTACCAGGAGGGTCAAAAGGTATGGGTACTGGTCCCTGTACCTCAGGACAAGCTTTAGGCGGCCTGGGAAGGCCCGTACCTTGTGCACCAGCGCCTCAATGCGGTAACATATCTGGTCACTCTAGACCACGCACGGGGAAGGCAGAAGGCCTTCCTCATGAACATGAAGGCACATCATGAGAGGGAGGCATGCTTGCCCAGGTGAAGGTGAGTGGGTCCATCAAGGATGTGGAGGTGGGCCAACAGCTCCTGAAGTGCCAACGGTCCCCAATGTTAGCCACCTTTCACCCCTTCCGGGAGTTGTTCAGCAACGAGCCCGGAAGAACGGAGTTGGCTGTCCATCACGTGGACACCGGGGATCACCCCCCAATCTGGCGTTCAGCATATCAGGTTTCCTTGGAGGTGCAGCATCACATGCACCAGGAGATTGACGAGATTCTGAAGCTGGGGGTTCATCCAGGCATCCAACAGCTCTTGGGCCTCGCAAAGAGGGACCGGACCACCCGGTTCTGCGTGGACTACAGTAGACTCAACACCCAATGCCACGCATTGATGACCTACTCGATCAGTTGGCCTGAGCCGGGGGTATTGGCAGATCCCCCTGACTTGTGAGGCGCAGGAACGCTCTGCCTTTATTACCCCCTTTGGATTGTACAAGTTCACTTGATGCCGTTCGGCATGAAAAATGCCCCTGCCACTTCTCAGTGGATGGTAAACACGCTGCATAAGGGACTTGAAGGGTAAGCGGCCGCTTATCTGGATGACATTGCCATCTTCAGTCCCATATGGGAGGAACACCTAGAGCACTTGACGCAGGTGCTCGGGCGGATCCGCCAGGCAGGCTTGACCATAAGGTGGGAAAAGTGCCAGCTGGGCATGAGCAAGGTCCACTTCCGGTAGGCGGGGGGGGGCCATGAAGTCAGAGCCTGGGAAAGTGGATGCCATCGCATCCTGGCCCACCCCCAGGACCAAGAAACAGGTGATGTACTTTCTGGGCACCGCCGGGTACCATAGCCAGCTTTCTCACTGTGCCTGCGACGAATACTGAATGGGCCAGCGCAGGCGCGAGATTTACACGGCAGACGGGGCCAGCAGGAGAACCAACGCTGGCCTGGCCCTGTCATTTAAGACAGAAGGGCTTGGAAATAAGGTGGGTGAACGGAGTCTCTAGGAGCAGCTGCAACACCCCCCCCCCCCTGCTCCTAGAGGCTTTGCATATAATAAAAGTAAAAATTACATGAAAACGGGGGCGTACTTAAATAAAAGAAATGCTGAGTTAAATTCAGGTGACATTTTCACATCTATACTGTGCGCCTGTTTATAAGCTAAAATTTGGGTGACAGAAACCATTTAAGGGCTCACTAGATCTAACACTATACACACAAAGAATATATACAGTGGTCTGAGGTTGCAAATACAGGTAGTATGGTACAAAAATGATTAAACTGAGCAAATAAAAGTCAGTTTACCAGATGGATGAGTCCTTTGGGTTGATGAATAATGGGTACTGTAATCCTTGGCCGTCGTCTACTGGGAGGCAGGAGGTATTGTCAGCCATTTCCCTGTCCCTTCCAAACGCATGATGCAGACACGCCCGCTGGCTTTGCTTGGGCCTTTTGACCTGTAGCCGGCCCCTCCCCTCCCCTCCCTGCCTCTGGGAGGGGTCCACTCCTCCTCTTCTGGTGCTGGCAGCCAAGGACCCAAAAAAACAATTAGGGCTCATAGCTCCAGACCAGAAGGTCACAGGGAGATGGTTCTGGGACCAACAGATCAGCCTGGGTTCCAGCTACAGGTAGAGTCCAAACATGGTACCGTTATTAGGTTTCTGTGGGGATATCTGTATACCTCCCCTCCCTGGTCTCCTATTACCAACCTACAACCAGGGCCATGTTTGTCTTGGCCACAGGGTCACAAATAAAGTATATATCTGGTTTATGCCTATGATGGACAGGTGATTCATAATTCCTTATGAATCACTAGTTCCATGATGTCTGAGGAGTATGATAGATCTAGGCAAGGGCTGAGACCCCCTACAGAGAGGTTTTCCTGTAGGATTAGCTGGCCTCCGTGCTGGCTGGTTGAGGTCTGAATTTGTACGCATGTGGCCTCCTTGAAGCCAGAAGAGTTCACTACCTCTGCTATCTGACAGCAGATGGCTGGAATAAGGTCATGGCTGATATTAAACAATAATTCTACATTCTTCACAGCTGTAGTACAATGTAACTTCACCGCTGAACAGCAATTATGACATATATTTTTTCCTTTTTTTTCTTAATACACCCCCCACAATTTTTTTTTTAACAATTTAAAAGCAATGCAGAACGGCTAATAGGACGTACGTATCTTTCCTATTAATACACCCCATAAATGGCGGTAGTACAATGTACCTTCACTGCAGAAAAGCAATTATGACGTATATTTTTTCCTTTTTTTTCTCCTATTAATGCACCCCCCCAAAAAAGTAAAACAATGAAAAATCATTGCAGAGCGGCTAATAGGACGTATATATATTTCCTATTAATACACCCCATAAATGGCTGTATCACACAGAACTTGCACCCCAATAACAAGCAAGGTTTGCTGGAATTACTGATGTATCATATAGTGCAAACAACTTAAAAGCAGCAGTATAACTGCAATTTGGATCCCCAATTAATGCAGCAAGGTGTCATAGAATCGCTCCTATTACCCAGGCTGTACACTCTCCTATTGCACCATGTTCTCCTTTTATAGTGTAGATGATGCCTCCCTATACTTTCCCTACACCTTGAATAATCTTTCCCTGAACTTCTAAATCAAATTTTCAGCACAATAAAGTCTTTCCTAGCACTGTCCCTAGCAACTGCTGACGTCTCTCCCTGCACTAAGTACACTGGAAAATGGCTGACTCCAAGATGGCTGAGGCTATTTATAGGGCTGTGACATCACAGGAGCTGGGTGGCTGCTGATTGGCTGCATGCATGGCATTGTGGGTGATCCCTCGTTCCCAGAGTTCTTTGCTCCATGTCCTAACACGTGCAGCAGTCATTTTAGGAAAAAATGTGATTCATTGCCACGAAGCGTGAGGAAATTTGGCTTCGGTGCGAATCGAATTTTTCCTGAAATTCGGATCGAATTCCCCTTCGTCAACTTCGGGTTCACTCATCTCTAGTCACCAATGTAGAAAACACTAAAAAATCCTTTTAAACAACCTTCATGCTCAAAGCAGCAAGCAGGTAGGATCCATGAAAGATAGTGGAGTAGCAGCGAGAACCCACAGAGATGCAGGGGTATATTGTTACTACAGCAAATGACTGGGGCAACACCGTGGGTGACAAATGCCAAAGCCAGGGCAGGCTGTTGCAGATAGTAACCTCTCAGAAACCCACAGCAACACAGTAAAAAGGGGCAAAAGCAGACATCATTTTGGCACAACCTGACTTTGGTCGAACCTCAGGTGTACTGTGAGGTTCCCAAATCTAGTTACAAGAACCACACTGAAGAAAACCAAAACAAGTGAAGTGTCCACACTGTGCTACATTACTGCATGAATCTGGTAAACCTTTTCATCCGGTTCAAGTGGAAGACTGAACACAAATCATTGGGGAATCAAGGAATAATGAAGGATTTTTAAAAAAAAACAATTATAAATTCCAATCTATTCACACATCACTTCCCAAACTGTGGGAAAAAAAACAGTTTAGATTTAAAATGGATATTCCAACCTCTGGAATCAGGTCTAATCACATACCAAATGTGATAAATAACTTACTAAATTATTTAAATTTTCCATTATTCCTCTTTCTCGTGATTTCTGGCCCTCTTGCTATGCTGTGTTTATAAGATGCAGCTATTGATTATGGCCACTGCATTCTCTGTTCTCTTCTCAGGGTGGCCTGGACCTCTGGAGCACACGCTCTGAACGATCTCTGCCTAGCCACGTTTATTCAAATTCATAGAAGTCTTATGGACAGCTTCAGAGCATGGAGAGTCAGAGAAGGAGAGACAGTTTGTCTCCCTGCACAACCATCCTCTACTCTGCAAGAAGCAGTGGCAGTGTGCATGCTCAGGCTAGTGGCTGTTTATCAAGCTCAAGAGTCCCACCCACAGACCAAGTGCTGGCAGGGGGGAGGAAACAGGAAGTTGTCCGCAAGACTACGTAAACGCGGCAGATGGAAAAACCCCTTCAATACCTACAATCTTAAAAAAAATAAAAATAAACTTATGATTTGAACTGACTTACTGCTTGAAAGTGAGAGAGGACCATTACATTCTTAGCTGTGGGTTCCACTGGTTAGTTGTAATACCTTTTCCTGTACTGATCACAAGTTCCACTGGCAGTTTCCAACTACTTGCTTATTCCAGCGACACTTGAGTCAGAACACAAGGGAACAAGCTATAAATATAAAGTTAATAAAGATCATTTAAAAAAAGAATCATTCAGATCGATAGTCATTGTGCAATGTGTTGGTCACAAAATTGACTTGAAGTTCACCAATAAGCACAAGTTCATCTTGAGAAGAGTTGATATTTGTAAAAAATAAAAATTGCCGGAGGACTGTTGCGGTTATTATTATGGTAACAGCTTCATTTTTTTCAGAAATGCATAAAATACATTTCACACAAATGAATTACTGCAAACACATCAATTCTCAAGCTTAAATTCTGCAAAGAAAAGCAGGAAGATGATGATCTGTTACAAATGCCCTAAGGTGCAGGAAAAAAAAAAGACTCAAGACAGGAAAATTGCCAATTCAATCTGTTCTACAGGTAAAAGTAGTTTAGTTTTCTGTGCTGCTATTGAAATCTAGATAGAATGAGATCTATATTCTTGGGTAATAAATCGTATGAATATTTTTCATGTATGATGTCCTGTATCTGGCCCGCCAGACAATATGATTATTTTATGCAATAGTTTATATGTTGATACAGAGGATTGTAAGTCTACAGCAGGATGTTACAGAGTAGAACACAGTGTATCTCTCAAGGTCACAGCACATTTCAGAAACCACTTTCAGAATGTTTCTCTTCATAGAACTCTTTAACAAGATGAGATATTTCTGTATTGAGCTGCAATCAGTACACTATGGACATAAACACTTAACATTTTTGTTTCAGACAAGCTGCATGAGTGAATAGTCCAAATTGCTAGCAATGGGTAGTCTTGCGATTAATGCTCCCTGTAAAGTCTGGATTATGGGGATATTAGGTCCTGAAAGGAATGATCAAGGTTGAGTAGAATGGCAGACTGCAGGCAATTCAACCAAATCAAATCCAGAGGCCTAGTCAAGTAAATTTGTTTATAAATATTGTGGCAATGGGGTCACTCCAAACCTATTCAGATGTCACAGCTTTCATAGACTTATTACAGTCATAACTGTCCCCAATTTCTCCCCTCTCCTGTCCTGGACTGGCTGCTATAATTAAAGATGAGCGAATTTCTCAAAAATTTGATTCGGTCAGTTTGACAAATTTTCCAAAACGGTTCGATTCGATCTGAATTTATTTGTGGTAAAACAGCTATTTCCTGACTGCAGAGAGCCTGTGTAGTGGTGCAGAACATTGTGCCTTGCAGAAACACACATAGGAAGTCTTCTGTGGCAGTGAAACATTACTGAGAGTCAGTATGACATGCATATGATAGGCATCACTCTTAGAATCACTGCACACTTCATGGGGCCAAAACTGACCAAATAACTCAAGTGTAAACTCAGCTTTACAGGCCAATGTTAGCGCCAGTTATAAGAAACGCTGCAGAGGCCCAAGTTCCTACTGTAGTATGAAAGAGCGCACTACTTTTACACCGCCATCAGCTGTTTCCACATAGATTTCTACTGAACCTGTTCTAATAAATGCTTATACAAGTAGAGCCCCCCTGAAAGAGTGTAGAGGGTGTCAGCAGTAAATTTGTGTTGACGTCACAAATTATTTTTCCCCTAATCTGATCCATCAGACAATAACCTCCAAAAAACAAATCCTGTCTGTGGAGCATCTGCCTTCACTCAGTCAGCATTTGGTCAGTAATCCATCAGTATTGCTGCAAAGAAAAAGGGGGTCAGTCAGCACATCCCAATGCGCAGGGGCACGTTGCTATGGCTGAAAACAACACTGTAAAGCAAAACATGCAATGCAACAGTTCTCTGCAAACCAAATAAAGTACAAAAATGCATAATAATTGCTAATGCTATACTTATAAATTAGAGATGCTTGGCAAATACATTTTGTACAAAATTATTTGAGCCCGTCTGCCGCACGTCAAGGCGATCTCTGTAAGACGGGTTCCTAACACTAAATTCTACCTGTTATGTGCCATGAAGGCTACCATTCAGGGAGTGTAGGTTCCACATGCATGCTGGGCCTGCTTTAATTTCTGTCATCTATGGTGCCAAAATGGCCTCCATTATATCCAAGGAATCCAGGTACCAACATGCATGCCGAGCCCACTCCACACCTCTCCTGGTGCCAAATGGCCACCAAAGAATGCAATGAGAGTCCACACTATGCTTGGCAAAAACATTTTGTACAAAATTATTTGAGACCGTCTGCCGCACATGCGGCAAAATGTATTTGCCAAGCAACTCTAATTTATCAGTATTGCTGAAGCAAAAAAAAAAAAAAAAAAACGGAGTGAGGAGACCACAGAGTGATGAGGTGACAGCAGCATAAGGAGACCACAAAGTGGCCCAGTGACATAGTGGTGAGCTGGCAGCAGCATGAGGAGACCACAGAGAGGTGAGGTGTCAGCAGCATTAGGAGACCACAGAGTGGCTCATTGACAGAGTAGTGAGCTGGCAGCAGCATGAGGAGACCACAGAGTGGCCCAGAGACATAGTGGTGAGGTGGCAGCAGCATGAGGAAACCACAAAGTGGTGAGGTGGCATCAGCATGGGGAGACCACAGAGTGGCCCAGTGACATAGTGGTGAGGTGTCAGCAGCATGAGTAGAGCACAAAGTGACCCACTGACAGAGTGGGCAGGTGGCAGCAGCATGAGGAGACCATAGAGTGGTGAGGTGGCAGCAGCATGAGGAGACCACAAAGTTGCCAAAATACATAGTTATGAGGTGGCAGCAGCATAAGGAGAATACAAAATAGTGAGGTGGTAGCAGCATGAGTAGACCGCAGAATGGTAAGCTGACAGCAGCATGAGGAGACCACAGAGTGGCCCAGTAACATAGTGTTGAGCTGGCAGCAGCATGAGAAGACCACAGAGTGGCCCAGTGACATAGTGGTGAGGTGGGGAGCAATACCAGTACCAGCTGATGATGGTGGGTGGCCCAGTGACAGACTGTTAAGGTGGCAGCAGCATGAGGAGACCACAGAGTGGTGAGGTGGAAGCAGCATAAGGAGACCACAGAGTGGCTTAGTGAAAGAGTCATGAGCTGGCAGCAGAATGGGGAGACTTATTAGTGGCCCAGTGACATATTGGTGAGCTGGCAGCAGCATAAGGAGACCACAGAGTGTTGAGGTGGCAGCAGCATGAAGAGACCACAGAGTGGACCAATGACAAAAAAGGGAGATAGCACCAGCATGAGGAGTGGACCAATGGCAGAGTGGGAAGGTGGCACCAGCATGAGGAGACCACAGAGTGGTGAGCTGACAGCAGCATTTGGAGACCATAGAGTGTTGAGGTGGTAGCAGCATTAAGAGACCAAAGAATAGCCCAATGACAGAGTGGGAAAGTGGCAGCAGCATGAGGAAATCACAGAATGTTGAGGTGGCAACAGTATGATGAGACCACAAAGTCATCCAGTGAAATATTTGTGAGCTGGCAGCAGCATGAGGGTACCACAGAGTGTCCCAGTGACAGAGTTGTGAGGTGGCAGCAGCATAAGTAGACTATAGAGTGTCCCAGTGACATATTGGTTAGATGGTAGCAGCATGAGGATACCACAGAGTGGCCCAGTGACATAGTAGTAAGTTGGCAGCAGCATGTGGAGACCACAGAGTGGTGAGGTGGCAGCAGCATGAAGAGACCACAAAGTGACAGAGTATTGAGGTGGCAGCGGCATAAGGAGACTAAAGAGTGGCCCAGTGACATAGTGTTGAGGTGGTAGCAGCATGATGAGACCACAGAGTGGCCAACTGACAAAGTGGTGAGGTGGCAGCAGCATGAGGATACCACAGAGTGGCCAAGTGACATAAAGTTGAGGTGGCAGCAGCATGAGGAAACCAGAGAGTGGCCCAATTACAAAGTGGGGAGATGGGAACAGATTGAGGGGACCACAGAGTGGTGAAGTGGCAGCTGCATGAGGAGACCACAGAGTGGCCCAGTCACATAGTGGTGAGCAGGCAGCAGCATGATGAGACCACAGAGTGGTGAGGTGGCAGCATCAGGAGGAGACCCCAAAGTGGCCCAGTGACATAATGGTGAGCTGGCAGCAGCATGAGAGGACCACAGAGTGGCCCAGTGACAGAGTTGTGAGGTGGCAGCAGCATGAGGAGACCACAGAGTGGCCCAGTGACAGAGTAGTGAGGTGGCAGCAGCATGAGGAGACCACAAAGTGGCCCAAGGACAGAGTGGTTAGCTGGCAGCTGCATACGAAGACTACAGAGTGGCCCAGTAACATAGTAGTGAGCTGGCAGCAGCATGAGGAGACCACAAAGTAGCCTAGTGACATAGTGGTGAACTGGCAGCAGCATGAGGGGACCACCGAGTGGCACAGTGACATAGTGGTGAGGTGGTAGCATCATGAGGAGACCACAGAGTGGCCCAGTGACAGAATGTTGAGGTGCCAGCAGCATGAGGAGACCAGAGAGTGACCCAATGACAAAAAAGTGAGGTGGCAGCAGCATGAGGAGACCACAGAGTGGTCCAGTGACAGAGTGTTGAGCTGGCAGCAGCATGACAAGACAACAGAGTGGTTAGCTGGCAGCTGCATACGAAGACTACAGAGTGGCCCAGTAACATAGTAGTGAGCTGGCAGCAGCATGAGGAGACCACAAAGTAGCCTAGTGACATAGTGGTGAACTGGCAGCAGCATGAGGGGACCACAGAGTGGCCCACTGACAGAGTGGTGAGGTGGAAGCAGCATGAAGATACCACAGAGTGGCCCAGTGACAGAATGTTGAGGTGCCAGCAGCATGAGGAGACCAGAGAGAGACCCAATGACAAAGTGGGGAGGTGGCAATAGAAAGAGGAGACCACAGAGTGGTGAGCTGGCAGCAGCATGAGGAGACCACAGAGTGGCCCAGTCACATAGTGGTGAGCAGGCAGCAGCATGATGAGACCACAGAGTGGTGAGGTGGCAGCCGCAGGAGGAGACCCCAAAGTGGCCCAGTGACATAATGGTGAGCTGGCAGCAGCATGAGAGGACCACAGAGGGGCTCAGTGGAATTTTGGTAAGCTGGCAGCAGAATGAGGAGATTACAGAGTGGTAAGGTGGCAGCAGCAGGAGAAGGCCACAGAGTGGTCCAGTGACAGAGTGTTGAGCTGGAAGCAGCATGACAAGACCACAGATTGGTGAGGTGGCAGCAGCATGAGGAGACCACAGAGTGGCCCAGTGACAGAGTAGTGAGGTGGCAGCAGCATGAGTGGACCACAGAGTGGCCAAAGAACAGAATGTTGAGGTGGCAGCAGCATGAGGAGACCAGAGAGTGGCCCAATGACATGGTGGGGAGGTGATAACAGATTGAGTAGACCACAGAGTGGTCTATTGACAGAGAGGTGGCAGCAGCATTAGGAGACAAGAGAGTGGCCCTATGAAAAAATAGGGAGGTGGCAACAGATTGAAGAGACCACAGAGTGGTGAGGTGGCAGCAGCATGAGGAGACCACAGAGTGGTGAGCTGGCAGCAGCATGAGGAGACCACATAGTCTCCCACTGACACAGAGGTGGCAGCAGCATGAGGAGACAATAGAGGGGCCAAATGACAAAGTGGGTAGGTGGCAACAGATTGAAGAGACCACAGAGTGGGGAGGTGGCAGCAGCATGAGGAGACCACAGAGTGGTGAGTTGGCAGCAGCATGAGGAGACCACATAGTGGCCCAGTGACATAGTGTTGAGCTGGCAGCTGCATGAGGAGACCACAAAGTGGCCCAGTGACATAGTGGTGAGGTGGGGAGCAATACCAGTACCAGCTGAAGATGGTGGGTGGCAATAGGAGCACCTTGCAGCAGGTGTGTGGCATCAGGCGGGTGGCAGCATCAGAATAGTAGCTGAAGAAGATAGCTAGATGAAACAGGTCTCTTTTGACAAAGTTTAGGTGTGGCCCCATAGAAGATCTAGTCTGATGTATCAGGCACTAGAGATGGCCTTGCGGTTCGCCGGAGGTCGTTTCGCGGTGAACTTTGCGTGTTTGCGATTCACCGAACATATGGAGATATTCGCACCCGCCATATTCTTTTACATTGTGAAGAACTTTGACCCATGACACATCCATCAGGTGGTACAGGACAGCCAATTGAGACATTTCAGCACATGGACATACCCCCTACCTTATAAATAAACCTGATCTGCCCGCCATTTTACATTCAGTGTTTTGCCAGTGTAAGAAAGGTTGCTGTGTGGAGCAGGGACAGACTGTTAAGGACACAAAACGCTAGCTAATAGGGCCACAAAAGTCTTAAGGACTGGTATAGGTGTACTATTGATAGGTGTCACATACTGAGGGGTGCGATATACTTATAATATACTTTTATGAGTCAAAAACACATAGATCTATATAGTGATCACCTGGAAGTCAGGGGCCTAGGGCTAGGGGCTAAATAGGGCGATTTCTACATAGGGTAAGGTTCTGGACGGGGTCGCTCTTATCAGGGCGGGTGGTCTGTGGTTAGGCTATCAGGGCCAGAATAGCACCCCCCTGTAGGGCAATATCAGGGACAGTTCTTTGCCCACCCTGTCCTTCAATACCACATCATCATCTAGCCCAGGGATAGATGTTTTTTGCTTTCCCTCCGGGATTCTTGGATGTGCACTAAAACCCCCCGGATTGTGGTAGGACATATGGTTTCTGATTTGGTGCCGCCGAGCACCTGATTTAGTGCCGCCGAGCAGTTGTTATTGCCTACCACATCTATGCTTTTTGCTTAACTTTAATAATTGAATTTATTTTCATTTTGAGGGATATCTTTTCCATTCACACGTCTGCAAAATGGGTCCGCATCCATTCCGCAATCATTTTCAATGGGGCCGGAATGTGCTGTCCGCATACGCATTTGCAGATCCGCGCTTCCGCATCCGTGCTTCCATTTCCGCAAAAAATTAGAACATGTCCTATTCTTGTCCGCAATTGCAGACAAGATTAAGCATTTTCAATTATAGTGCCGGCGATGTGCGGTCCGCAAATTGCGGAATGCACATTGCCGGTGTCCGTGTTATGCGGACCAGCAAAACACTTACGGACGTGTGAATGGACCCTCATAGTAACATTATGAAAGGTTACGTTTTATCTTTATGTATATTCTTATGGATTGCCATCCTTGTACAATGTTATAATATACTTTCTATGTTAGAAAGTATATTATAGTGCACTTGTATTGTGCGGCAGTTGTGTGCAGTTCTGCTGCGATACTCTAGGTATAAAGAGGGACAAGCGTTATTGGAACAAATAATTTCTACTGGTGTGATATACCAGTCGTCCCCTCAAAAAACTGTTTAAAGCGGGGTGTTATATACCAATATACTTTCTTTATAGTGCATTTGAGTACTGTATAGTTGTCACACCGGTGACAGGTTATAGAAGGTCTGAAAGATTATCTGCACATTAGTGATCTGACAGCCTCTTTTGGTTTTGGTTTCACTTTGTTTGTGTGTTGCTTGTATGTCCACACCTCCTGTTCAGGTTTGGATCATGTGACCTTTACCACCCCCTATTCAGTCTGACTTTACCTATCACTCCTTGCTCTGGATAGCTTCATTTGGTTTTTGGTCGAGCTGGAGTGTGGTTCTAGTTGTCCTGTTCATCCATCATCCATCAGCCTCAGAAGTTAAGTGTTCCGCTTGCTTTATTTTGTATTCCCCCCCACCTTTGTTGTTTACTAGGCCTCAGCGAGACGCTGGTTCCTTCACCAGGGAAGGAGCGGGCTATCTCTGCCCTGTCATTACCATTAGGGTATCCGAGGGCCACCAGGGTTTTCTAGGTTCCTGTGTATGGGCATCTCTACCATCGAGAGGTGCCCATACGGATAGGAGTTAGGGCCATGAGCAGGGTTTTATAGGTGGTGACCCTTTTCCTTCCCTAGCGGTGAGGCCTAGTGTCTTTTCCCTTCCTTCTTGTTGTCTTTTGGTGTTCTCCCCTACTACATCCGTGACAATAGTGCATTTGCGCATGCGCATAAGCGAAAATTATATTGCCAATATTTTGCATTGAAAAAAATAATGAATGGGGATCGCAAATTGGAATAATACATCTAGTATGTCACTGTCCATGTTGTGGGACTATTTGTGCACTTTCAGTAATTATTTCTTAGCTGCAAATATGAGCGGAAGGTTTTTCTGGTTCACCTGCCATTAAAATGAATGGGACCCACCGCGAACTTGCGGTTCGCGAACATTTGATCGTGTTCGCACGATCGCGTTCGCGAACTGTCCCGGCAGATGTTCGTCCATCACTATCAGGCACTGGTGTGTTGAAATCATGGCTGATCAATGCCTGATTAATCTTCACAAAAGATTAGTTTCTCCACATTTTGGATGGACACATGAGTTCTCCTTTGGGGTAACTATGTCCCCCGCCGCATTAAACAGCCGCTTTGATGCCACACTTTTTGTCCTGGCAGGAAAGCTTTTCCAGGGCAAACTCGGCCAGTTGCGGCCAAAAATCGAGTTTGGCTGCCCAGTAGTCTAGGGGATCTTCGGTGTGGGGTGGCAGGACACACTCCAAGTATGCCACAACCTGCTGGTTCAGGTTCTACTCTATGTCTAGCTGCTGCTGGTGAGTAGTTTCTTCAGTAGGCAGGTGAAGAAAACTGCTCATCAGCGACTCTAGACTTAAGTTGCTGCTTATGGAGCTGGTACTGCTCCTGCCCTCCCATCCCCCCTCTTCAGCCATAGCAGTGGGCTCCCCCGGTCAGACCTGCGTGCAGATGAACAGACCCCAGAGGTAGGTGAATTCATACACCCGAATACCTAGTGTCATAACTCACTCTATAGGACCCTGGAACCAATGTCAGGACTGACACAACCTGTTCCTCCAAAAGGAAGGGTGAATAGGAATCTCCCTCAGGCCTTAATACAAATGACAGGGAAATACGACACACAAAATAACCCAAAAAATATATAAAAGGGAAATAAAACACTTTACTTCAAGTGGCTATGGCAGCACCAGGAAGTCAGCCGAGATCCACACAACAGCTATCCACAACTCCAACAGGAGCTATAATCCACATAGCATAGTGGGAGAAACAACAATAAGGTTAAAAGACCATAATAGCCATACCTGGGGAAGGAGCGTGTGGCAACCACCACAAACAACACAGACGTCATTTGATCCAAACTGAAAACATGTCAGATCAAACCATGTGTTGCCAGTCTCACCGATCTCCTGCCACAACTCGCGGGAACATCCGTGACAATAGGCAGCAGCCAACTGACTACATAGAATGTAGTTCAGTTTTCCTCCCTCTCAGCGGGTGTAAAAAAGGCCCCCATTTTGGACCGATAGCGAGGATCTAACATGGTGGAGAGCTAGTAGTCATCCCTCTGCCGAATGGCGACAATTCGGCTGTCACTATGCAAGCAACTGAGCATGCATCGGGCCATTTTTACAAGTGACTCAAAAGGACTCCTTGCCTCCATCTCCACTGCATACTGCCACGGTGTGTCTGGGTCATCTGCCTCGTCTTCCTCATCGCTCTGTAGCTCTCCAGTTGCTCCTGCTCCTCCTATCCTGTCTCCTGTGTAGAAAAAACACAAATTTTTTTGATGCATTCCTTGTGCTCGAATGTCCTCCTCTTCCTCTAGTTCAGCCCCCACAGTGCTCATGTGGCCGCGAGATGTAGTCGCCATGTCTCCTGTCATCTGGCCAGCCAGATTTAGCAGCATCTGCTACAGGACATGAATCAGTGGAATGACGTTGTTCATCCCGTAGTCCTGGTGACTAAGAAATAAAGTGGCCTTCTCAAAGGGCCCGAGCAAACGGCAGGTGTCACGCATGAGCTGCCACTGGCTAACATCGAAGTTACACAGGGGGTACCTCTGTCCTCCTGTATCATCAAGAAATCACATATGGCCTTTCTCTTTCAATATAATTGGTCCTACATATGCAGGGTGGAATTCCAACAGGTGGAAACGTCAAATATCAGCCTATATTTGGGGATGCTGTTCTGCAGCTGCAGGTCAAGGAGGGTGTGCTTTCCAGTGTACAAGTGGCTGAAGTGCATGCAAAGTTTCCTGGCCATTTTCAGGATGTCTTGCAGATGAGGTGAAGACTTCAAGAACCGCTTTACAACCAGATTGAACATGTGCGCCTTGCAGGGCGCATGACTCAGCTCTCCTTGATGCAGCGCTGTCACCATGTTATTCCCGTTGTCGGTCACCTTGTTGCCGATTTTAAGCTGTTGAGGAGAAAGCCAGGATTCGATTTTTTGATGAAGGACAGTTCCTCCCCTGTGTGACTCTATTTACCCATTCAAATTAGGTGTAGCACAGCGTGACACCACCGTGCCCTGCACATGTGGTATGCTGGAGGAGCACTGTGAATTGTCCCTGCAGTGGAGGCTGAGAACACGATGGAGGATGAGGAGGCAGAGGCGGACATTGTCGCAGGACCAACAGCATGAAAACGTGGAGGTGGAACCAGCGTCACCTGGCCAAGTTTCTGGTGTGGCTGGGAAGGAACCACATTTACCCAGTGGGCCATAAAGGACATACTGTACAGTCGTGGCCAAAAGTTTTAAGAATTACATAAATATTGGAAATTGGAAAATTTGCTGCTTAAGTTTTTATAATAGCAATTTGCATATACTCCAGAATGTTATGAAGAGTGATCAGATGAATTGCATAGTCCTTCTTTGCCATGAAAATTTACTTAATCCCCAAAAAAACTTTCCACTGCATTTCATTGCTGTCATTAAAGGACCTGCTGAGATCATTTCAGTAATCGTCTTGTTAACTCAGGTGAGAATGTTGACAAGCACAAGGCTGGAGATCATTATGTCAGGCTGATTGGGTTAAAATGGCAGACTTGACATGTTAAAAGGAGGGTGATGCTTAAAATCATTGTTCTTCCATTGTTAACCATGGTGACCTGCAAAGAAACGCGTGCAGCCATCATTGCGTTGCAAAAAAAATGGCTTCACAGGCAAGGATATTGTGGCTACTAAGATTGCACCTCAATCAACAATTTATAGGATCATCAAGAACTTCAAGGAAAGAGGTTAAATTCTTGTTAAGAAGGCTTCAGGGCGTCCGAGAAAGTCCAGCAAGCGCCAGGATCGTCTCCTAAAGAGGATTCAGCTGCGGGATCGGAGTGCCACCAGTGCAGAGCTTGCTCAGGAATGGCAGCAGGCAGGTGTGAGCGCATCTGCACGCACAGTGAGGCGAAGACTTTTGGAAGATGGCCTGGTGTCAAGAAGGACAGCAAAGAAGCCACTTCTCTCAAAAAAACCCCATCAGGGACAGATTGATCTTCTGCAGAAAGTATGGTGAATGGACTGGGGCAAAGTCATATTCTCCGATGACGCCTCTTTCCGATTGTTTGGGGCATCTGGAAAAAGGCTTGTCCGGAGAATAAAAGGTGAGCGCTACCATCAGTCCTGTGTCATGCCAACAGTAAAGCATCCTGAGAGCATTCATGTGTGGGGTTGCTTCTCATCCAAGGGAGTGGGCTCACTCACAATTTTGCCCAAAAACACAGCCATGAATAAAGAATGGTACCAAAACACCCTCCAACAGCAACTTCTTCCAACAATCCAACAACAGTTTGGTGAAGAACAATGCATTTTCCAGCACGATGGAGCGCCGTGCCATAAGGCAAAAGTGATAACTAAGTGGCTCGGGGACCAAAACGTTGACATTTTGGGTCCATGGCCTGGAAACTCCCCAGATCTTAATCCCATTGAGAACTTGTGGTCAATCCTCAAGAGGCGGGTGGACAAACACAAACCCACTAATTCTGGCAAACTCCAAGAAGTGATTATGAAAGAATGGGTTGCTATCAGGAATTGGCCCAGAAGTTCATTGAGAGCATGCCTCATTCTCAAAACTTTTGGCCACGACTGTATATTGACCTTGACCCTAGTTCCAGCTCCACACGTCGGTGCTACCGTGCATTTTGGCATGACAGGCTCAAGGACTGGACCATCTTGTGTTCTTCATTTGTGTGCAGGGCTGGTACTGCCTTTTTTCGCAAAGAAATGACGGTTTAGGACTCTCCACCTTGGCTCTGCAAAAGCCATCAGTTCTCTGAATGGTGCAGAGTCCAATTCTTGGAAAGGGAGGGACTGCAGCACCAGCAAGTTGGCCAGAAGCACGTTCAGCTTTTGCGACGTTGGATGAGTGCACGCATACTGTTGTCTCATGGCAATCACTTTGGTAATCGATTGCTGATGAAATGACTGATGAGGAGTAGGAGGACGAGGAGTAGGAGCTTCAGGACCAGCAGATAATGGGAAGGACAGACAGCTCTCTTTGGCTGAGGAGGTGGAGCCTTGACTGCATGAAATCTGGTGAGTGCCACTGGGTGATGTAGCAGTTGCTACGGCAGGCTGGACCACCACATTGGAGCCACGGTTCTCCAAGGCTAATTTATGATAACGCTGCATATGTTGACGCAGGGCCATGGTGCCAACATTGGCACCCTAGCCATGCTTCACCTTCTGCCCACAAATTCGGCGAATGTCCATTTTTCATCTCCTGTGATGGCTTAACAAAAAATTGCCTCACTGCCGAGTATGGCATTTTCCCCCAACACTCCGTGCTGACTGCCTGCTACCGTTGCCTCCGGGAACCCCTGCACCACTAATTTCTGGGCAGGTAGGCTCCTGTGAAGCAGGTGGTCTACCCTGGGCACATTTGGCTTCCGGCCTCCCACTGCTGCCACTCTGCTGACTCATGGTCACGCAACCGCTTTGCTGGCTCAGCCGTTGCCTCACGCGCAAGCTGCCACACTCTCCTCCTGATGATGATGATGATGAAGACCTTTCTTCACCTGGCTCCCAAGTGCAATCGGCTACATCATCATCATCCGCTACTGTCTGCACGTCACTGATGTCCCCCTCAACGGTCTTAGGGCCAGTAGCCTGACCGCTCGCAACACCTGCTCCCACGCGACTCTCATGATCCCTACTTGCCCGCCTACCGGAGGAAGCGGTGGATGTCTCCTCTAGATCTTGGCTGGGTAGTAGCTGCTGACTAGTAGCTTGTCCTCGCTGAAAAGTGGAGCCGAGCCTACGACATATAATACTTCTCGCGCTGAGGGGATTGAAAATGATAGAGGCAGGTTGAGGACAGTTGGGGGCACAGGGCCTGCTCCCGGGCCATGCCAACTAAGCGTTGTGTCAGAGGAACCCACTGACTCTTGGCTGGGAGTGTCTGATGTCAACCATTCAAGCACCGCTGGGTTGCTGGTCGAGATACGACCACTAGATGACACTGGGAGCTCATGCCTCTCGCTGTGACTCCTGCTGCCACCCCGCTTCTTCTGCTGCCACTTCTGCCTGTGACAGAAATATTCTGGCCACTGCCCGTTCCCTTTGAAGGGCAGGTCACTTAAATAATACACCCCAAAATGGCTGTAGTGCAATGTAACTTCACAGCAGAACGGCAATTAAGATGTATTCTTTTTCCTGTTAATACACTCCCCCAAAAAAATAAAGTATAACAATCAAAATTTACTGCAGAACGGCTAATAGGACTTATGTATTTTTCCTATTAATACACCCCATAACCGTCTGTAGTACAATGTAACTTCACCGCAGAACAACAGTTAAGACGTATTTTTTTTCCTATTAATATATCCACTAAAAGAAATATACCAATCAAAATTCACTGCAGAGCGACTAATAGGACTTACGTACCTTTCCTATTAATACACCCCGTAAATCGCTGTAGTACAATGTAACTTTACCGCAGAATGGCAATTAAGACGTATTCTTTTTCCTATTAATACACCCCTCCAAAAAAAAGTATAACAATCAAAATTCACTGCAGAATGGCTAATAGGACGTATGTATCTTTTCTTCTAATACACCACGTAAATCGCTGTAGTACAATGTAACTTTACCACAGAATGGCAATTAAGACGTATTATTTTTCCTATTAATACACCCCCCCCAAAAAAAAATCATAACAATCAAAATTCACTGCATAACGGCTATTAGGACGTACGTATATTTCCTATTAATACACCCCGTAAATGGCTGTAGTACAATGTAACTTCACCGCAGAACGTCAATTAAGACGTTTTTTTTTTCCCATTAATACTCCCACAAAGAAAAGTATACAATGAAAAAAATCACTGCAGAACAGGTAATAGGACATACGTATATTTCCTATTAATACACCCTGTAAGTGACTGCATTACACCGAACTTGCACCCCAATAACAAGCAAGGTTTGCTGGAATTACTAAGCTATCATTTAGTGCAATTTGGATCCCCAGTTAGTGCTGCAAGGTGTAATAGAATCACTCCAATTACCCAGGCTGTACACTCACCTATTGGATCCTGTTCAACTTTTATAGTGTAGATAATGCCTTCCTATCCTTTCCCTACAATATGAATTAACTTTCCCTGAACTTATAAATAGTTTTTTTCAGCAAAATCAAGACTTTCCTAGCACTGTCAATAGCTCCTGCTGACGTCTCTCCCTGCACTAAGTACACTGGAAAATGACAGAATCTAAGATGGCTGAGGCTATTTATAGGGCTGTGACATCACAGGGGCTGGCTGCTGATTGGCTGCATGCATGGAATTGTCGGTGATCCCTCATTCCCAGAATTCTTTGCTCCATGTCCTAACATTTGCAGCAGCCATTTTAGTAAAAAATGCGATTCGTTACCAACTTACCACGAACCGTGAGGAAATTCGGCTTCGGTGCAAATCAAGTTTTTCCTGAAATTCGGATCGAATTCTACTTTGACAACTTCGATTCGCTCATCTCTAACTATAATAACACCCTCAGAGGTGCCCTGGATGAAGTAGTGCCCCCTACTCTCAGAGCCTCCAAACAGAGACAAAAGCAACCCTGGTTTAGACCTCAAACTCGATTCCTCCAGCGATGCTCCAGAGGTGCCAAACGCCTATGGAGAAAAACTCTCACACCACAAGATTTCTTCCATTACAAATTTATGCTGATCACTTATAACTTTGCCCTTCATCTCGCCAAACAGACTTACTTCACAACCCTGATCTCTTTACTATCCAATAATCTACACCTAAACAAGGAATAAAAAATGATGAATGAGACGGGCCTACCGACTCGCCCCTTCCGCATCCACACCATGCCCACTTTTTAGACCTGGTGTGAGCGGGGACGAAGTCGCAGATTCTGCCACACCATGGCATGCAGCAGAATCTGCACCAGATATACTGTACACCACAGAAGTGGCGTATATTTGGTTATAAATGGGCCCCCTAGTACAGACCTCTGTCCTGAAGATCTAGCCACCTACTTTGAAGAGAAAATTGATAATATCCAGCAGGAAATCAGCTCCCAACCTCTAAGTGTCATTGATCCTCTTCACTACTGCATCTCCCCTGTCCCAATCTCCGCATTTGACCCAGTCACAGAATAAGCGGTCTCCAGTTTACTCTCTTCTTTTTAGCCAACTACTGAATGACCCCATTCCCCTCACCTCCTCCAGTCTCTCTCCCCAACTTTCACTACTCTCCTAACTCTTCCCTTCAAACTACTCCACAAAAGAATGATGTAGGCTGATGTTTTGAAGGTCATAAATATATCCAAAAAACAATCATTAATAAATTGACCCCTTAAAACTAACTTTTATTGACTCACGTTAAAGGACCTGACATCACAGGCCACCTATCTTAAACTTCACAAGGTAAGTGCAAAAGAATAATTAAATGTTATCCTGCTACTAAAATAGAGGCCGCCAGTGATTTTATGGATGGGATGGGCAATGTAGTTAATGAAAGGGAAACAGATGCCCTAAAGTGGCCCATCTGGCCCTGCTAAATCCTCAGCCCGGGGGCGACCCCTAAAGGTGGAGTCTCCCTGTCCTCGTACCTAAGTCTGGCTGGCCCAACTAAGCCCTAAGATGGGTTTCCCTACTGTCCCAATGCATTTCCCCCGCCTGGGTTCATCAGGGGGTTGTGTGTGAAAAAGGTATAGGGCCCAACAAAAACAAAATATCCTAAGATAAATCAATACAGGATGATACGTTACATGAAGAAGATTGGCGCTGATGGTCTATACATGAGACAGTCGTGAAAATCGCATGTGATTCCCAATGATCAGGGTACGATACTGACACCTAAAGATATAAATAGGGAAGTAGGTCAAAAACGAAATTAGAGAAGAATCCAGAGGCAGTACTTGATCGCAATGCCCCTCTTTTTACTCACATGTGGTGTTCCTGCAGTATGAACATGGCCAAAACTCCGGCGCATCAGTTGATGTCGGAGGTAAACTAGGAGACGGGCATTTAAATAGTGACGCGCTCCTCACCTTCCGCCCACCGAAGCATATACTTCCGGTGGGTGGAACGCACGGCCGCCCACACTGTGGAACGCAAGCTCCTACCAGCATTCTGGAAATGTAACAGTCCACACGAGGAATTGATGTGCATGCGCCAGCCCTGCCAAAGTACACGACATGCCAGCATATTGTCCTCGTGTCTGCTACCTAATCAGAAGGAGGACCCCATGCCATAAAGGTGGATTCATTATAGCGATGGATCTAAGATCTCCCCAAAAGAAACCCTTATTAAATTATGATAAAGAGAGTCCACCATAAGGTTTATAAGGAGCTGGAATATCAAAGTCATACATAGCAGCTTTTCCCCTCTCATATGTACGGATTAATTGTGCGCAATTAAGACATCAGTTCATGAGGCTACACTTAACCCCGCAAAGGCCGCTCATCCATGATAGGACGAACATTCTACAGAAGTGATGTATCATCATTGACAAGATAAGTGTCAATGCTGTTAATTTGATGCTTTCCGCATCATTGACCATTATAGGGTATATATTTCTATTCAAACTGAAACACAAAGACAAAAAAGAAAGAAAAAGAAAGAAAAAACGAGTCTGTTTTTTTTTAACTGAAATGTGTAGTTGAGTCTCTCACTGAGGCCTACAGGGGCCTGGGATCTAAATCTAAATATCAATTTGGACTCTTTTTGTAAGATTTTTCTATCCCAATTGCCTTTTCTTGGTGATTGGGGAACTATGTACCTCCAAAAATAAAAATTTCAAAACCAAAGGGGTTTTCTCTGTGATGTTCATTGACGTGATCCGCTACCAGGGTGGCATTTTTCTTTTCTATATCATTAATGTGCTCACAAATTCTTCTTCTTCCTTCCCTGAAAGTTTTCCCTATATAGTCTTTTGGACACGTACACTGGCAGATGTAAATGACGCCCTTGGGTTTGCAGTTTGCAAAATCGCGAGCTGCAAAAGTCCTATTAGTCGCAGAGCATGCAATTGTTCTAGACCCAGATATAAAGTTATAGGCTTTGCATGTACCGCACCAGAAACTGCCAAGCGGTGTCCCTGTCGAAGGTGGAGCTGTGTAGTGACTATGCACAAGGCGGTCCCGTGGGCTCTTCCCTTTTCTGTAGGTAACACTTGGATCAGGGAAGATGGACCCCGTAAGATCTGGTTCTATTACTAGACCAGTATTTCTTCAGGACAACCTTAACTTCTACATTAGTGATGACATATGTAGAAATGAGGTGAATAGGAGCCTGTCCTTCGTCAGATGTATTCTTCGGGGTAAGGAGGGACGTCCTATCAAGTGTCAATGTCTGTTTGAAAGCGTCTATCAGGATCCTCTGTGGTTATCCCCTCTCTATTAGTATATCCTGTAGTTTCCTGGCCTCTGCATGAAACTCTGTGGGGCTCTGTGGGGCTAGAGCAATTCCTCCGGACCCTCAAATATTGTCCTCTTTGGATGCCCTTCTTGAGGACTGGAGGCTGGTGGCTCTCTCAATGGAGAATATTGTTAGTGGCAGTCGACTTTCTGAAGAGGGTGGCAGTAAGTCATTCATCCTGTTTTTGAACTTTTACATCGAGGAAAGTTATACAATGATCCTGTACCTCGTATGTAAACCTAAGGTCGATATTGTTTTTATTGAGGCAACCAACAAACTTGGCAAATTCTACACTCTTCCCGTTCCAGAGTATAAATACATCATCTATATATCTAGTCCAAAATGATATCTTTTCATTCCACCAAACTTCCGGAACCAGGAATATCATCCTCCCACCAGCCCAGGAAGAGAATGGCGTACGTGGGCGCACAGGGGCTACCCATCGCACAGGGGCTACACATTATGCGTTAGAATAAATTCCAGGAGTGTGAGCACAAATACATTATGTAACTTACAGTGAACCCCCCTAGTACGGAGGTAGTATGCTACTTCAGCCAGGCCTTTTTCATGTGGAATAGTACTATATAATGATTCCACATTAATACTAGTGAGAAGGCATCCGGAATCTATATTTAGGAAATAAAGAAGTGTATTGGGTGAGCACTCTAACATAAAGCACACATTTAATCAGGTAAAATGTCAATCAAGATAAAACAAATACATAAAATGAATAAAAATACATCAATAAGGACAATGAGGGCTGGTGATTGTTAGAACTGTGCACAAGGGGCTATTCTACCATATGATACTCATGGCGCTAAAAATTGCTAGTAGGGCCCTATATTATGTCCTTGGCTTTTTCAGCAGAGATGTTATTTAATTTCTTTAGTTTTATAGGTGCCTTTGTGGCGCTGGAAAAGTTAGTCTGTAGTCCACAGATGGTACTCTCACTCAGCTTGTAAAGTGATGTTATTTATATAGAACAGTCAAGTCCTGATGTTCCTTATAGGGATAATCAATGCCGTTCACATTCAGTCCGTTGATTTTTTGGTCAGGATGAGGATAGTATTCAATCAAAACATGAATAATGGTATTCTCGGCTTATCGGCCGCTTACCTCCTCCTTCCAGGGATAGTCCACGTGTGTCCGCGGTGTTTGTCGGGGAATCTATATTTAGGCTCTCAATGTAGATGCCACTATTCTGTAACAATGACCCTACCCCAGATACTATGGGACGGCCTTTTAAAGTGATTGTCCCTTTATGGACTTTTGGAAGTCCATAAAACGTTGCTATCTGGGGTTTCGTCAGAAGAATAAAGTTATACGCAGATTCACTTAACACCTTATTTGTTCTTCCAGACAGAAGGATCATTTTAAGCTCCGACAGATACTTCTCTGTGGGGTCTCCGGGAAGTATTTGGTATCCTTCCAGGTCCCTTAAAAATACCCAGACACATGTTCCTATATTTATCATGATGATCCATTACCACCAGATTGCCGCCCTTGTCAGCCGGTTTCATGACGATAGAACCTTTTCCACGGTTTTTATAGCCTCTAATTCCAACACTGACAAATTCTGTTCATGCTCATGTCTGACCTTGACTTTCTCAAAGTCAGAGATGACTAGCTGTTGGAATATATCTATACATTCATAATTTAGAGGTGAAGGGGCATCCTGATGCTTTTCAGGCTCAAGTTCGTAAATGGGCCTTCCCCAAGATTCCACGAGCCCTCTTCCTACAAATCCATAAGGATTTCTAGATCGGAGATCTTGCTTTGTCTAATCCCCAGTTTGTCTACAAATTGTCTGTTTGTATTATTGAAAAACTTTTTACACTTCAGTTTCCTACAAAATAAGTGTGGGTTCTTTGCCCATGTGAACAAGCTAAAGTTGGTGGTTGGGACAAAAGAAAGACCTCTTTTTAATACACTAGTTTCGGTTTTATCTTAGCGACGTGAGGAAAGATTTATGATTTGTAGGCTATTGTTGTCATCCGGCTGTCTCCTCCCGTGTTCCGATCTCGTAACTGGTAAGAATTGTGGCCCTGTGTTAAAAAAGAGGCAGTATTATTGCTGGATAATGCCGACAAAGAGGAAAAGGAGGAGGTACCTTGATGTCCCCCTCCCTGGTGGTCACCCGTTTCCCTTCCCCATTGGAGCCATTTTTTGCCTTGTTTTTTTGGTGGGCGGATTCCCCTTATTTTGTTGTCCCTTCCTAGTAGTATGATGTACAGTATATTCAGGTCTGTCTCGGAGGATGAGATCTCTGACAGAGAGGGAGTAATGTTTTTATTCTCAAATACATATACTTTATTTTCTTTAAAGTCTCTATGATCCCTCACAAATTGCCTATGTTTTACGTTCCTTGATGAGGCCTTGGAATCTCTCCACAGATGTCTGCAAGGATGACTCACGTCTAGCAAAATCAGGATCCGCCATGAATTTCATGGCTATTTCCTCTAGTTCTTTTAATTTATCAGAGGTTTTTTCAGAGGCCCTTTTCTTTTTCAAGAAGAATTTTCATTAAGTTAAAGGGAACCTGTCACCGGGATTTTAGGTATAGAACTGAGGACATGGGTTGCTAGATGGCCGCTAGCACATCCGCAATACCCAGTCCCCATAGCTCTGTGTGCTTTTATTGTGTATAAAAACCGATTTGATACATATGCAAATTAACCTGAGATGAGTCAGAGCTTGAAAATATGACTCTTCTCTGGTCACACAAGTAAGATATGACTCTTTTATGTTAATTTGCATATGTATCAAATCGTTTTTTTTACACAATAAAAGCACAGAGAGCTATGGGGACTGGGTATTGCGGATGTGCTAGCGGCCATAACAGCCCAGTTACAGAATAAGCGGTCTCCAGACTCCTCTCTTCTTTTAAGCCAACTACTGACTAACCCTATTCCCCACACCTCCTCCAGTCTCTCTCCCCAACTTTCACTACTCTCCTAACTAAAATCTTCAACTTGTCTCTCTATTAAGGTATCTTCCCCTCAAACATTCTGTCATAATCCCTTTTTTTTAAAAAGGGAAACCTTCTCTTTACCCATCCTGCAACTAACTACAGACCTGTCTCTAATCTCCCCCTCATCTCTAAACTCCTGTTGCATCTAGTCTACTCTCATATCATTCGTTATCTCTCTACTAACTCTCTCCTTGATCCATTACAATCTGGTTTTTGCACCCTAAATTCTACAGAAACTGCCCTCACCAAAGTGACCAATTACTTCCTGACAGCTCTTTGCAATGGTGAATACTATTTACTAATTCTCCTTGATCACTGTGCAGAATTTGACACTGTAGACCACCATTTCCTCCTCACCATGCTCTAATCTTTTTGCCTTAAGGATACCATTCTCTCTTGGTTTTACTCCTATCTCTCTGACTGATTTTTATTTGATGGCTCCAATTCTCCTCCTTTCTCCCTTGCTGTTGGGGTTACTCAGCATTAAGTCCTAGGTCCTCCACTCTTTTTTCTCTACACAGCTCCTATTGGACAGACAATCACCAAATTTGGTTTCCAGTACCATCTCTGATGACACTGACTACTCCGATGTCTAACCTCTACTCCGATGCCTCCTCCCTGTGTCAGTCATTGCATTGGTTGCCCATAAAGTATAGGGTTCAATTTAAACTTCTTATTCTCACACACAAAGCTCTCTACAGTGCTGCACCCCCCTACATTTCTTCCCTCATTTCTGTCTACTATCCTACCTGTGCCCTCAATTCAGCCATCTACCATTATCAGAACCTCTAACTCCCTTCTCCAAGGCTTCTTCCAAGATGTACCAGTTCTCTGGAATGCCCTACCCCAAGCAATTAGGTTAATTTATAACATACACTGTTTTAGGCGCTCCCTAAAAAACATATTTTTAGGTTAGCCTATCACATTCCCTAATCGTACTTTTCTCCTTTTTTCCCCATCATCATCTTTCTGAACCTGCTCAATACTTAATTTACTGCTCCGCTGCCAATCTCATTTCAAGACTTTCCAGGTCCCCTGTTGGCTTTTGTTGCCTTTGCTATAGTGATGATATGATGACACACACATGTGACCACTGTAGCCTTTGGCTGCAGCAGTGATGTGTCAAAACCACTAATGCATATCATCGCTGGAGCAAGACACATTTGAGAAAACTTGGAAGCAACAGGAAAGGAGGTGGATTTGTAATTTTTCTTTTATTATTTTATAGAAAACAAGTTGAAGTGGCTGAACAACCCCTTCAACCCCATAAGATGGTAAGAACTTTCCCACAGGGAATCCCTAACTCACTACTCCCGGAGTAGTATCTGTTAGCAACAGCTCACATGTACACAGGAAGCTGGGCAGCGTTCAGCAGATATGGACTGATGGGGCGACCGTCCAAATTGTAGTACTACAGCCATTAGTGGAAGTCAGCAGAGGTCAGGGAAGACAGCATATAAGAGAATGTAGTCAGGAGAATGTGCTGGGTTATAACCGTAAATAACGAAAAAAGGGCCTTATTGCATAGGCAATACAGCACTGTGGGACGAATCCCTCCTTGCTTGAGCTTTTTCTAGTGTCTAGTAACCAGGAAAGGTGTGATCTCTTGTCTGTCTATACCATACCTAGCCTGATTACTGATTCTGCTCCTTTCTGTCTGCCACAACCTTGGAATTGTTATCTGGATTACTCATGCACTCAGTCTCCCTGACCTTGGAATTGCTGTCTGGAATATGCATGTACTTAGCCTGCCCTGACCTTGGACTGTATTCAGACTATGCTGTTGCCTGATCCCTTGGTCCCTTTTATTACTGGATGTAAACTGCTATCAAGAACCTGGTTATAGTAAAGTTCCCAGTTGGATTTAAATCTGCCTCATTCTTCTAAATTCATACTACTACCACTCTCAACATTTTGCATCATCAAGGTGCTGGCGTCACGACACTACCTAAACCGGGGGCCCAGCCGCAGAAGCACTCAGAAACTCAATCAACATCAAGGGCACCTTGATCACCACCTGGCTGGAGAATCCAGTGCTGTTCTCCCATTAACTGCACTGCTGGCCCAGGGAGGCGTCTGCTAAACCGCGAGTAACCGATGAACTGTTTGTACACTTCGGCCCACCGTGAACCTCACGTGTTCTACCCCTGCGGACTTGCACGTTGCATTCATACAGGTATACGTATATGCATCTTGAATACTGCTACTAATTCTGCTTGCTGTACAGAACTTCCCAGCTTAACCCCTTCCCGACCAGCGCCGTACACATGTAGTTTGTGGTTTTCACGTGCACTTCCTCTTTAAGGTGTGCCTCCCTGCTGTTTGGTGAGCAAGGGGTTAATCTTCTGGCTAGTGGGGATTAAGGTGTTTCCTGGGTGTGGCCGCAAGCTTGATATAAACCTGTGGCTTGCTGGCTGGGTGCAGTTATACTACAGCCTTGCTTGGTGTTGGAGCTTTGCTCCTTGTCTGGGTGTTCCAGCCCAGTCCTTGAGGGCTACCTTATGGAACATAAATTGTCTTTCCTTATGTTTGTTCCTGATTCCCTACCTCACTTGTTATTTGTTAGGTGTGGGTTTATGTTCAGGGTGTGCTGTACGTCTTCATGGTTTTTACATGTCTGGGCTGTTGTTGGTGTTTGTCCCTACATGTATGTTTGACATTTGCCCTGTATGTTGTAGCCTGTATGCAGGCTGCTTGGGGCTGCCATGCACTGTGTGAGCATGGGGGCTCTGGCAGAGTTGGTATGCTGTATTCCTGTGTGGGTTGCTTGTACTGTGACCTGCTGTGTGTTCGGGCTCCTGTACTGATGCACGGGTTACAGTTGTGGAGGCTTCGGCAGGTAAGTGAGTTGTCATGTTGCTCTTACCTGCCGATCCTCTTGCTGTGTACGGTCTCTCCCTTTCCCTGCTTCTAGGCCTTTATAAACTCCTGTTCCTCCATGTTGTGGATGAACAGGTCATATCTCCCCAGCTCCCAAGTGAGGGATTTACAGGGTGACTCAGGATATTAGGTATCCAGGGTATGAGCTGTCCCACCATCAGGGTCCGCTCATACGGTTAGGAGTTAGGGAGAGGATTAGGGACGCAATAGGAGGTGACCTGCTCCCTGATCCCGGCGTCCTGGCCTAGTTGCTACCATTATCCCTTTACATTGTACGGTGGGGGGTTTTCCCCACTCCCCACGATGACATTATCTTTATGTATTGTTTAATAAAGTAATGTTGATGATAAATATGCGGACTGACAATTTTTGTAGGGTTAGTTACAAAATACATAATATCGAGTGATCAAAAAGTTATATGTACCCCAAAATGGCACCAAATAAAACGTCACCTCATCCCACAAAAAATTAGCCCCCAAATCTATCAAAAACTGCGCTGCAAAAGCCATATGATGCTCCTCTCCTTCTTAGTCCTGCCATGTACCCTATTTGCATTGCAACTATTACCTGAAAAAGAGGACTCGTAGATTCCCGAAACATGTTTCATTTCATTTTATTTATTCATTTTCAACTTCCAATAAAGAGAAGCTCTGAAAACATCCTCCAGCTGTCTTGGATCATTGTGCACTAAAGTAGTACCTTTCTTCTCCTCATTAGCCCATAAAGTGACACATGTCAGATTATCAAAAAATGGCTTGGGCAGGAAGATGAAAACAGCCCTGGGGTAGATGGGGTTAATATTTGCCTAAACCAAACACCCATCTATGGTATATATGCATCATGATTCCTGCTATTATCTCTGATTTCTGTACAGAACTTTCCAACTAAATCACTGCCTAACCAAACACCCACCTATGGTATATATTAGAGGTGAGTGAAGTTTTGAAAAATTTGATTCAGCCGATTTGCTGAACTTCAACAAGACATTTGATTAGTTCCCAATTCATTTATCATGAATTGCAATAAATTGGGTATACCCAAGCCACTCTGCCTAATCATATTTATCCCACCTGGTGGTCCAATCTCAGTGTGAAAGCTTGGAAGTTAAACTGAAGTTAGACCGCCCATTAATACTGAACGTACCTTTACACAAGTAGATGATTGGTACGATTGAGCAACAAACGAGTCGTATCTTGGTGTAGTGAACGTTTCAGCAAACCTTTTTATGTCCCTATTATCGTTCACAAAATCTTAATTTCGATCGCATATTCCGTCATTTGTAAAGCAGATTGTTGCATTACATAAAGCGATAACTTGAGTGACGTGCTTAAACGCAACCATGGTTTAATCGTCTGTACCTCATGTAAAGTTACCTTGAGGCACAGTAAGTTTTTGAATAAAGTAACGGATCAACTATGAATGTCGCAGCAGTTAAGATGCATACAGCATTACACTCAACCTGCAGTCTCCCTATGCTTTCCCTATAGTCTCAAAAACTTCCCTTCAATCTCCCTGCACTGTCCCTGCACTCTCCCTATCCAATATTCTTTGTTAAACGGTTTTCAGCAACACTAGTACTAGGGACTAAGTGCTCACCTCACAATGAAATGATGGAGGCCGCACAGAGGTATTATAGGGCTCTGACATCATAGGGGATGTCTGACAGCGGATTAGCTGGCTGCACGGCATTATAGGTCATCTCGCGTTCCAAGGCTTCTTACTTTTACGTAGTTTCTTACTTTCACGTGTAACACGGACAGCCACCATTTTAGAAAAAATATAAAATTGTTACCATGAAGTGCGAAGAAATTCGGATTTGTAGTAAATCTAATTTTTCATAAACTTCGGATCGAATTACACTTCAGATGCTTCAATTCGCTCAACACTAGTATATATGCATCTTGAATCCTGCTAGTAACTCTTCTTGCTCTTAATCCATGCTTAATCAAACACCTATCTCTAGTATATATGACTGTCTGCATTCCTATGAGCTGGTATTATCTTTGTTAACTTTACTGTTCGATTCATATTGTCACACATAAAGATAGGGCACATACTGCCCTATAAATTTATTTACAGTATAGGGGGGGCATGGGTGTGGGTTTTTGGCATGGGTCACCATACACAAAGTTTTTTTATCTCCAAGCGTTTCGCAGTTAAACACGGCAGTTAGGACATGAGACAGGTACCGTATGCTATAAGAGATCTCCAAACACATTTGCAAACATTACCAATTTTCATTGTATCTCTGTTCATTTTATTTTGTGCTCTTTTCACATTCACTGTCCTGTTACTTCTCTATTGCAATCTATCCACATCCGCCCCTCTCTCGTTCCCTCACCCTTGAATAGCTCACATGCAGGGGCATAGCTAAAGGTGGTGCAGAGGTAGCAGTCGCTACTGGGCCCAGGAGCTTGAGGGGACAAGTCATTGTGCTGAATAAGAAGATACCAGTATTATAGAAAGTGCATACTGCTCAAGTTACACATGTGGCTGGAGGGAAGGGATTAGGTCAATAATTTGGCATGGGATGCGGGTGCCGTTTCAATTTTTGCCTCAGGCAGCAAGAAAACTATGTTCTTCCCTGCCCCTGGCCACAAAGCACTGAGGGAAGGGGGGCCCAAGCTAAACTCTTGCACCAGGGCCAATTAGCCTTTATGCCCCTGCTCACATGCTCCATTCACCTTCCTGATTCATCCCAACCTATCATGTCCCAGTGTGCTGCACAATAAGCACTTTTAAAAATTACAGAATCATTTGCTCTCTCTTTTTACTTTTATTTTTATCTTTAGGGGATAGCTCGCGTAACTCTGGCCCACCCTCTTCTAACTTCAACCCCTTCCACATATCACATATAAACCCTGGGAACCTCATCAACATTCATTATATGCCTTCTCTTCCTTCTTTCAACTGTGTGCTCTGGAATCCATGATCAGTGTTAGTAATGAGTGAAGTATTAGAAAATTTGATTTGGCTGCTTCTCCGAATAAAAAAAAAAAAAATGTTTTATGATTACTTTGTCACGAAGAGCATTTCTTTATAAGTAGTGGGTGCAATGACAGTGAGTGGTAATTGCATTTCCCCTGTAATTGTACCCTTCAGATGTGATGTTTATAGCTGATCATGGAATCTGATAGCATTATTATCATACTTATCCTCATCCATTTGATAACAAAGGCTCGGCAGCCGCCATCTTGATTTAAGTGCAAAATCTTTCTAATGCAAAATCTTCCGTGGCCCGTGATGATGTCATCACATCAGCCAGCCTGGTGACGTACGTCAGCATGCACAGGATTTCATGCAGGATCTTCAATTAAGATGGCAGCGTTCAGCTTTTCAAGCTCAGTCAGATGAGGTAAGTATGATATTTATTTATTCCCGCCACTCAGGGGAAATCGATTCACTACCACGAAGCACTAGGAAATTCGGCTTCACTGAGAATCGATTTTTCCCTGAATCAATTTTTCCACTTCTTCAAGTTTGATTCTCTTATCATTAATCAGTGTGCTACAAACTCCTCTACATTCATGATGTCTTCCTTATTAATTGTCTTAACCTGCTGACCCTCACTGAAACTTAGATTCAGCAATATGACACTGCTTCTCTTGCTGCTCTATTATATGGTGGCTTACATTTTTCTAATACCCCCATACCGGATAGCAAACGTGGGAGTGAAGCTTGCATACTTCTTTCCCCACAATGTACATTCCAAGTCATTTCCCCAGAACCATAAACTTATCTCATGCCAGTCTTTTGAGTTCCACACCCTCAGTCTTCCATCCTCTTTCCCTGAGGGAAGCAGTTATCTACCGACCCTCTGGCTCACCAAGTTCCTGGATCACTTTGCTGGCTGGCAATAACACTTCCTGTCCCCAGAAGTGCCAAATCTCGTTTTGGGCAACTTTAACATCCCCATAGACATTCATATCTCACCATCTGCCTCCCAGCTTCTAGCTATACCCTCCTCTCTTGGCCTTTCACAACTTTCTAATTTTCAGACGCTTATTGACGGTAACACACTTAACATAGTCTTTTTCTGGGTCGGGTCAGTTTCTAACTTTACTAACTCTCCTTTCCTGCTTTCTAACGACAACCTTCTCTCTTTCACAATAACACATTCTCATCAAATTCAGCACACTCTGACTTATCACACATTTAGAAATCTACCTGCCATTGACCCCTTAACCTGACCTCTTCACTATCCAATAATTCAAAAAAACTTTTTGATACTTTTCACTCATAAAATTTCAGACTTCTACAAACATCTGTGCTAAAGATCTGGGTACTTAAGTCAAAGAGAAATTGGAAAACATCCGTCATGAAATTAGCATCCAGCTGCTAAGTATCATCAATCCCCTTCCCTACTGCATCTCTGCTGGTTCACTTTCCACATTCAAACCAGTCACAGAAGAAGAAGGTCCAGGCTTATTTCTTCTTCTTAGCCTACCACATGCACTACTGACCCTATTCCCTCACACCTCGTCCAATCTCTCTCCCCAATTATCACTACCCACCTAACTCATTTTGATCTCTCTCTTCTGGAATCTTCCCCTCCTCTTTCAAACATTTTGTCATAGCCCCATTAGAAAAAAAACTAAAAACTTATCTTGACCCATCCTACTCAAAGAACTTCAGACCTGTCTCTAATCTCCTCTTCATCTTAAAATCCTGAAACACCTGGTCTTCTCTTGTCATATCTCTCTCTGCTATATCTCTGGTTGCTCAGTCCTTGATCCATTACAATCTGGTTTCCACTCTCCACAGTCTACAGAAACTGCCATCACCAAAGAGACAAATGACCTTCTGACAACTCAATGCAATGGTGACTACTCAGTCTCTACTAATTCTTCTGGATCTCTCTGCAGCTTTTGACACTATAGATCACCATCTCCTACTCAGCATACTCCAATCTATCAGTCTTAAGGACGCTGCTTTCTCTATTTTTTTTTTTTCCTATCCATTCTTTCAATGTGTCATTCACTGGTTCTGCTTCCCCTCCTCTCCCTCTTGCTGTTGGGGTTCCTCAGAGTTCAGTCCTAGGTCATCTCCTCTTTTCTCTCTACACAGCCCCTATAGAATTATCAGTAGATTAGGTTTTAAGTACCACCTCTATGCTGATGATACCTAACTATATACTTCATAAGACGACATCAACCCTTCTGTACTACAGAACACCAATGACTGTCTATCTTCTGTCTCTAATATCATGTAATGAAACTGAATATTTGAAAAACTAAGCTTCTTGTGTTTTCTCCATTTACTAACCTACCACCTGATATCTCGCTTTCAGTTTGTGTAACTATCATAACGTCTAGTTAGCATGTTTGCTGTCTCAGTGTTATGTTCCCCACTGATCTTTTATTCACCCCTTATATTCAATCTCTCACTTACTCATGCCATCTGCACCTATAGCGGAAACAATTAAAATTCTCATTGTTGCCCTGATCCATTTTTGTCTTGATTAATGTAAAAAATTACTAATTGGTCTCCCCCTCACTAAACTCTCACCTATCTAATCTATCCTGAATGCAGCAGCCAGGCTCATCTATGTTTTTTTTGTCTAACCACTAGTCCGATGCCTCCACCCTGTGCCCATACAGTACAGGATTCGATTTAAGCTGTTCATTGTAACCCACAAAGCTATCCACACTGCTGCACCCCACTATATCTCCTCACTCGTCTTAGTCCACCACCCTACCCATGCTCTACACTCAGCAAATTATTTACAACTAACATCCTCCATAATCCAAACCTCTCACACCTGTCTCCAAGCTGCACCAGTTCTCTGGGTACCCTACCCCAAGAAATTAGGTAAATTCACAACATCCACATTTTAGGTGTTCCCTAAAAACATATCTTTTTAGGGTAACCCACCACATGCCCTAATCTAACTCGTCTGCCTTCACTGTCCATTCATCATCATTCTTCTGAATATGATCTATCATAAAACATTCACACTCCATGCACTCAAATGCACTACTAATATTGGCTGTTGACTGGTTCATTCAGCTTCATATCTAGTCCCCTATTTTGTTGATGGCCAGACCACTGTGCAAAACAATCACTTGTTACGTTCTATGTCACCCCTATCTCCTCCTAAGCTCTTGTGAGCAGGGCCTACACTTCTCTTGTTTTAAATGTTGACCTTTGTTGCTTTGTAGTTTATGACTGTCTGTATATGAACCTGTCTGATTGTAAAGCACTGCTAAATATGTTGGTGCTATATGAATAAAGAATATTATTACTATTATTATTATTATTATTATTATTATTATTATACATTTAATGAGTTGACATTGGTGTGGTTGGGGGGTATATTCTTTATTTAACATTCATTTGTAATAGTAAGGGACATGCATCAGACATGGAGATTAGGACCTCCCTTCTTCTTGTTATCTGAGGTGCACTACAATACAGTAAGTGTCTTCTTAAAATGGTCTTCAGCTGTGACAGTGCTAAGTCACTTTTTATCTCTAACATATTTCTTACGGTATATCCAGGCCTGGGCTTATTGCTTTACCTACTGCCTTAATCACCTCTAATTCACTGTAGCCTTTTTGCAGTCCCATGTCTATCTGGTGCAGGAGATTTGTGTAAGACAATTTGTCTTTTTGACCTCTTTCACCAATTTGGCAACTAATTTTAAAGTCTTTCCATATTGTCATTTCTGGCAACATTTTCTGCAGTTTGTCTCTTCTTCTGATACCTCTTGCTTTGCTTGACTTGGTGTCTCAGAAGCTAGAACTTTTTCTAACAGCTTGCTAGATTCCTGGAATGCTTTTTGTAAAGCAAGGTACTGTATCTTAAAATTTTCCAATTGAGTCTGCTCTGTAAAGGTCTCATTCTCTTTTGCCTGAGCCCCCACCTTCGTTTCTGAATGCATACCTGTAATGAACTGTTTGCACTTTTGGAGGAACACACAGGTAACATCTTCATCCTCTGTTTCTCCCACTTCATCAAGCAGCCTGTTGATAGCATTCAGGAGGCTCCCAGTTCATGAAATATTAAATGCAGCAAGGACTCAATAATGTCCTTAATGCAGCTCTCCACATCCATTGTCAGTCTCCTGTGCAGAATCTCACCGATTGGACACTCACAGGATATCACTGAGATGGCTGAACTTTACAGGTTCTTTTCTATCTCTTATTGGGTGAATTCTGCTCTGTATCTTCTATGAATTGCCACTCAATCCCATCCTCGTTGCCATATTCCATCACATTCTGTATTACATAGAGAAGATATTGTCCAATAGGAGTATTGCATCCAGGGGAGAAGACAGTGCTGCACCATATGGCAGCACATAGAATGGCGATGGGTCTGTAATCGGATAACTCTGTCGCCGCTCTACAGGACCCATACACAGCTTTGCCATATGCATGAGTACTTAGGCTATTTGACTACGTATCAGGTTTTCATATTGCACGACCAACAGGTATTTTACTACAGCTATTGGTAGCACTGTGCAAGCAGTTCAAATACAAGAGAAGGAACATATGCCATGGTGGTGCCGTGTAACTGTAGAAAGTGCAGATGGGGAATCTGAACAAAACCCATAGCAAGTGTTAACCAGTTCCCAAAAGAAACAATCAGAAAAGCGCAAGAAGAAGACAAGATCATTGGGAGACTGCTACACTACAAAAAATTTAATAGATTTCTAGCTAAGAAGGAGAGAAAAACAGAACCACCAGCTGTAACTGCCTTATTCAGTGAATGGCCTAAATTATACTTCAACTCAGATGGTATTCTTTATAGGAAGACTAGCCATAATTTACAATTAGTCCTGCCAAAAGTCTACCAAAGGATAGTATTCAAAGAACTCCATGAACAAATGGGACACTTGTGAGTAGAAAGAACTGTCAATCTTGTCAGAGAATGCTTCTTCTGACCATACATGCAGAAGGATATTGAGCATTATGTCACCAGAGAATGTAGGTGTTTAAAAGATAAATGTCCCAATAAACCAACCAGAGCACGACTGAATAATATTGTCTCCACTTATCCTTTTGAACTGGTATCCATTGATTTCTTGCATCTGGAAAAGTGCAAAGGAGGATATGAGTACATCCTTGTAATAGATCATTTTACAATATTTGCATAGGCATATGTTACCACAAACAAGTCTGGTAAGACTGCAGCAGACAAAATATTTAATGATTTAGATTTAAAGTTTGGATTTTCAACAAAATTACACTATCTGGGTAGAGAATTTGAGAATCAGTTATTTGCAAGAGTTGGAAAATACTGCAGAATTCTGAATTCTCATTCAACTCCAAATCACCCAAATGGAAAAGGACAGGTTGAATGTTTCAATCGTACATTGCTGTCAATGTTGAGGACTCTTACAGAAGAAGAAAAGCAAGACTGGAAGAACTCTTTGTCAAAAGTTGTCTACGCTTACAATTGTCAGGCAACAGGGTATTCATCTTTCTACCTATTGTATGGTCAATCACCAGGACTCCCAATGGACATAATGTTTGACACACCAGTATCAGAGAAGTACAAATGTTATGCAGATTATGTTACTGTCTGGAAAAAGAGAATGGCAGAAGCTAATAAAATAGCTTCAAAAACAGCAAAGACGTCAGCAGGTAAAAGCAAGGAATACTAAGACCATAAAAGTCATGGCGCTGAACTTACACCAGGAAGTCGAGTTTTAGCGAAGAACTTAAATGAGAAAAGGGAAGGAAAACTTCCAGATGAACAGCAGACTGCTGAATTGTTAGGCCAATGGAGATACTCCAAACCAAAGTGACCAAAATTGAATATGGAAACTATAAAATATGAAACTGACAGTGTTGATGAAGAAGATGAAATGTATTCATTACGTTCACCTATGACAGATAACTGTACAGCAAAAAGCAGTAAACTTAAACACCTCCCGTCTGCCCGTTGACTATAAAAGTCAGGGAAGTGGATCTCTATCTCTGAATGGACGTTTCTGAACGTCTATTCAGAGATGGCAGCTGCGCGCTAATCGTGTCAGTGACAGCAGGGCAACCCAGATAGAAGGCAGGGACAGTTCCCAGGTGTCCCTGCCTCCTAGATCGCTGTATATGCGCTTCCTGTCCTGGCCCGGCGGTCATGGGAGAGTGCAGGAGCTGTCGGGTCTTTCACAGACTTCGATCAGCCCTGCACTTAGGCTGTACAGCATTGTATAGTGCTGTACAGCCTCTCTGGGGGGTGTATATTCCCTGTAACTGGGGCTACTATGTCAGAAATCAATAGTGGAAAAAAAGGTGTAGTTAAATGTTCCCCAGAGGTCTTGTATGACCTTATGGGGGACACAAAGTGTAAAATAAAAATAAATAAAGTGTTCAAATAAAAAAAGTGAAAAAAGGTTTCACATGTAAAAAAAAAAAAAATTCCCCAAGTAAGGAATTAAAATAAAATGTTAAAAATAGAAAAAATAAAATAAAATTGACATTTTTTGTATTGCCATGTCCATGACGGTCGGCTCTATAAATATATCACATGATCCACCCAGTCCGATAAACACCATAAAAAATAAAAATAAAAAACTATTTAAAAAAAGCCATTTTTGTCACTCTACATCACAAAAAGTGCAACACCAAGTGATCAAAAAGGCGTATGTCCCACAAAATGGTACCAATAAAACAGTCACCTCATCCCACAAAAATTGAGCCCCTACATAAGAAAATCGCTAAAAAAAAACAAAAAACTCTAGCTCTCAGAACATGGACACATTAAAACATCATTTTTTTGTTTCAAAAATGCTATTGTGCTCGGATCGGCTCATGCTGAGAGGGTACCCTACCTAAGCCTATACTCCACCCCCCCAACCTAGAAGCAGCAGAGTTATGCCGGAACTGCTTATCGAAGGGTAGCCTAAAGGGGGCTACCCCAATGATGAGACCTGAAAGAAGGGAGGGCTCCTGGGTGGGTTGAAATCGTTCGAACCGACAAGTGGGGGGAGGAGGGCCAGGTTTAAATAGTGAACGCCCCGCCTCCCCTCACACAAATGCGGCACTCTTAATTGCCTACCACTTGTGCTCGGATCGGCTCATGCTGAGAGGGTACCCTACCTAAGCCTATACTCCACCCCCCCAACCTAGAAGCAGCAGAGTTATGCCGGAACTGCTTATCGAACGGTAGCCTAAAGGGGCCAAAAGAACCATGCATAGGAGTTAGAAAACTTGATAACAGAAACTACAGACCAAAACTCGAAAGCCAATGATATTTCGTATAAGGATCCGGGATATTACGCATGGAACACGCGGAACTGCGACGACCCAACCGTTTGATGACATGTACTGGCACCTAATGCATGGACGCCGTTGCTGCCGCGCCCATGCGGAAGGAATGTCCTGTGATCCAGCGAGGACCGACCCCTGAACCTGTCAACTAACCTGAATGTACGTAAGAAAGGCCGCGGTGGTTAGCCGGGCATTGCCTAGTTCGAGTACGGGAGAACATGCCGCTTGGACAAAATACTACGCAGCCAAGCCTCCAAGGCCTGCACCGGACACCATCTGCTGTCCGTGGGAAAGTATCTGACCGCCACTGGTTGCCCCGGCCGTGACGTCTTGGACGAGGCCAAGGTGAGGACATAGATGGACCCGCGCCGGATGAGCTGACCTTTCCGCAGGCACCCAGCCAGCGTATTGGTGCCCATGAGCTCGCCTGACCTGAGGAATCCATGGAAGGCCAGGTACAAGGCTGTTTCTACCAGAGCGCTAACCTGTGGCCCGAACGGTTTGCCCCTGCAGTTTGCCTGTCACGGCCTGAACAAGCTACCGGTAAATGGCTGACGCCCATGTCGTTTCACAACAGACATCTTGCGCAAACCCTTCAACGCCGCTTTGATCGGGTGGGCGGAGAAGAGTGACGGTAGGTCCGGATGTAGCCTGTACCAATGGTGCTGAATACCTGCCATGTATAGTTAACAATGCTATAGGACAAGTTTAATTGAGAGTGGCAAAAACCCTGACAAAGCCCAATAGGTGAGTGATAGGCCCCCTTTTTTTTTTTTTTTTTTTTTTTTTTAATCTCCATGCGTGAGAGACTCTAATGGCGGAGTCCTGTGTGTAAACCTAAAGCGGAGAAGCCATGCGTGAGAGACTAATGGCGGAGCCATGCGTGAGAGACTAATGGCGGAGTCATATGTGTAAAACTAAAACGGAGAAGCTCTGCGTGAGGGACTCTAATGGCGGAGTCATATGTGTAAAACTAAAACGGAGAAGCTCTGCATGAGGGACTCTAATGGCGGAGTCATATGTGTAAAACTAAAACGGAGAAGCCATGCGTGAGAGACTCAGATGGCGGAGTCATTTGTGTAACCTAAAACGGAGAAGCCATGCGTGAGAGACTCTAATGGCGGAGTCATATGTGTAAACCTAAAACGGAGAAGCCATGCGTGAGACTCAGATGGCGGAGTCATATGTGTGAACCTAAACGGAGAAGCCATGCGTGAGAGACTCTAATGGCGGAGTCATATGTGTAAACCTAAAACGGAGCAGCCATGCGTGAGAGATTCTAATGGCGGAGTCATATGTGCCAACCTAAAACGGAGAAGCCAGGCGTGAGAAACTAATGGCGGAGTCGTATGTGTAAAACTCACATGGAGAAGCCATGCGTGAGAGACTCTAATGGCGGAGTCATATGTGTAACCTAAAACGGGGAAGCCATGCGTGAGAGACTCTAATGGCGGAGTCATATGTGTAACCTAAAACGGAGAAGCCATGCGTGAGAGACTCTAATGGCAGATCCGTATGTGTAAAACTAACACGGAGAAGCCATGCGTGAGAGACTCAGATGGCGGAGTCATATGTGTAAACCTAAAACGGAGAAGCCATGCGTGAGAGACTCAAAAATGTTTTTTTTTTTTCACTATCAACCACTTAAGCAGCTCTCGTATGGGCACAGCTCTGAGTACAAGCATGAAGAGCATGGTATAACGCAGATCACCTGCACGGACTAACTAACATCCTGTGCCTAAATAACCCCCTTGGAACCTAATGTACGGCCGGCAGCAGGAAGCCAGCCACCGCCTATGATCTGCTCCCCCTGACCGAGCCTAGTACTCCTTCCCCTGATCCCTGCCTACCTAACGGCACGGCGGCCCGTGCCAGACTTTATTGAAGATGAGGAGCCTTACCCCCCAGCCGCGTGGGGAGCTCACGCTGCTCCCTGGCAGAATGCACCAGTGCGGGGGAGCCCCCCTCCTCAGCTAGGGCCGACCCACCGCCGGCTGGACACTCGTACCGCGTGGGGAGCAGCGCCACTCCCTGGCAATGTGCACCGGATCAGAGGGAGCCCTTCTTTTACCGTGGGCCCCGGCCCCCGCTGGTTTGAACCGTGTGCCGCGTGAGGAGCCCACCCTCACCTAGGGGCTGGTTATTGTGACTGGAACCCGCTGGGAGACTGAAGCCTAACTGGACCTACCTGTGACCGTGAAGGCTGATCTCCCAGGCCGTGGCTGACCCACGTGCGTAGTCGTGACGCAACTACCCGTAGATGCCCACCCAGTGCCTGTAGTTAACGGGAGTGCGACCGAGTCTGTGGATGTGACCGACTAGCCCCTGTAGTCGTGAGGGGACCCTACATCGAGAGTAGCGGTAACGGACCATCGCCTGTAGATGTGGTAGTATTACCTCATGAGTCTGTTGACATGAGACTAATGCCTGCAGTCGTGGCCGGTCTTAATAATGAGTCTGTAGTCGAAACGGATTTGTGCCTGCAGTCGTGGCAGGGCTTTAGAGCGGGTCTGTAGTCGTGACAGACTGATGCCTGCAGTCATGGCAGGACTTTATAACGAGTCTGTAGTCGTGACAGACTGATGCCTGCAGTCGTGGCAGGGCCTTATAACGGGTCTGTAGTCGTGACAGACTGATGCCTGCAGTCGTGGCAGGACTTTATAACGAGTCTGTAGTCGTGACAGACTGATGCCTGCAGTCGTGGCAGGGCTTTATAACGGGTCTGTAGTCGTGACAGACTGTTGCCTGCAGTCGTGGCAGGGCTTTAGAGCGGGTCTGTAGTCGTGACAGACTGATGCCTGCAGTCGTGGCAGGGCTTTATAAGGAGTCTGTAGTCGTGACAGACCTGGCAAAGCAACATTCCTATCTATACCATTATTATTATTTTTTCTTTTTTTTTTTTTTTTTTTCCCCCCCACCAAAGGCCACGACTGTAGGCGCCACCCTGTAAGAGATGCGCCAGAGGCCTGGACATAATAGTCCACCATCCCCTGTCCCCCAAGCCTATGCAGGAGAAAAGAGGGGGTTGGCCCCCGCATGCACCACCCCTGACTCACCTGGCGGCCATGACAGCCACGAACCCCACAGTATCGTAAGTTAGCCCACCACCTGTGGACCTGAACAACCAAGAACAGACGTGTGAGTGAGCGCACGCCAGCTGGGCGACACTTCACTCATGCCACCGCTCCCTAGCTAACCACCGGATTATTGTGACTGCGCCCGAACCAACCCCCTGACTGACCGTATGGGCTTACGGGCGGCCCGGCTGCGTGCGCAAAGTGACGTGGCCAGCCCCCCTCCTTGAAGCCCTCTTTATATTTGATTCTTGAACATATTCCAAATTTTATTTAAATATTATTATTTTTTTTTATTTATTTTTTTATACTCCTGCCTTAGTACCTAGCCACTGTGCCTGAGCAGAGGAGCCCTGCACCTGGACTGCAGTACCAGTATGGGCCTGTAGGTGTCGACCATCCCCCGCCCTCTCTCAAGCCAGGACCTGCTGGAGCGCAGCAAGCCAGTGATTCCCTTCTAGGTTAGAATTAACCATTGAAATCATAACTTGTTATACAGTGCACATGTCTGAGTATCTGCTTATCTTGTCTTGCCTGAGTTTGGCGCAGTAAAGAAGACGAGTTTATTCTGCAGCGGATTCCTAGACATGACTGAAAGTCACATAAGCATGTCCACCTTCACAGCCTTGCTAATTGTATTTACCAGGAGAACGTGCATCAGGATCGACTGTGAGGGATTTGCGCTCCGCCATGTGGAACATTGCATCCCGTGCCCACCGCTATCGACTATTTGTACAGGGAAAGCCGCGGCGTATTAATCGCCTATAGGTTTCGGCTTCCGTCCCCTGATCCTGCAGCTGGACCTCCGCTTACTGATTGCAGCTAATGAATAGATCCCTGTGTGAGCAGACGGCGTTTTCCTCTACGGCGGAACGTTCTGATACGGGAGTAAGTGATATATAACGCTGCGTCGTGGAGCCGACGGCCGGCGTGACAGATGCTCAGGGTATGCGAGCGGACGTCGTGACCCGTCGCTGCTGAGCCACAGGTGAGGGGTGCCTGCCTGGGGGACGCTGCATGTGGGAGCGGGGGTGCTTAGCGCAGGGCCTGGAGCGGATCGGGGTGCCTGTCTCGGGGTGCCGGAAGCGATCGGGAGTGCGGGCAGTCTCCAGCGCAGCTGGGGACCGGCGGCACGCTCGGCAGCCCCACATGTTATACATAGCGAGACGGGTGTGCAAGCCACCCTGCCTACCTAATCACCATAGCGACGAGCTCGACGCAGCCGATCCCCCGATCCTCCAGTGACGCATGCCCTTCTCTGGCACCAACCCACAAGCCGATTCGAAATCGTTCGAACCGACAAGTGGGGGGAGGAGGGCCAGGTTTAAATAGTGAACGCCCCGCCTCCCCTCACACAAATGCGGCACTCTTAATTGCCTACCACTTATTGTGTTAAAGTGAAAAAAATCTAAAAAGTATACATACAGTATTAGGTATCACCACTTCCATAACAACCAGATCTATAAAAGTATCACATGACCTAACCCTTCGGGTGAACACCGTAAAAAATAAAAAAAATAAAAACTGTGCCAAAAAAGTCATTTTTTGTCACCTAACATCACATAAAGTGCAACACCAAGCGATCTAAAAGGCGTATGCCCCCCAAAATAGTGCCAACCAAACTGTCACCGCATCTCGCAAAAAAAGAGACCCTAACTAAGACAATCGGTCAAAAAATAAAAAAGCTATGGCTCTCAGACTATGGAGACACTAAAACATCATTTTCTTTGTTTCAAAAATGTTATTATTGTGTAAAACTTAAATAAGAAAAAGTATACATATTAGGTATCGCCATATCCGTAATGATCTGATCTATAAAAATGTCACATGACCTAACCCCTCAGGTGAACGCTGTAAAAATAAATAAATTAAAACTGTGCTAAAACAACCAATTTTTTGGTCACCTCTCCCCATAAAGTATTATAATGAATTATCAAAAAATCATATGTACCCAAAAATGGTACCACTAAAAATGTCAACTCTTCCTGTAAAAAACGAGCCCCTGTACAAGATGATCGGCAGAAAAATAAAAAAATATGGCGTTCAGAAAATGGAGACACAAAAACATAATTTTTTTTCAAAAATGCTTTATTATGTAAAACTCAAACAAACAAAGAAAGTAGACATATTTGATATCATTGCGTCCGTAACAACCTGCTCTATAAAAATAGCACATGATCTACCCTGTTAGATGAATGTTGTAAAAAATACAAAATAAAAACTGCCAAATTAGCAATTTTTTGGTTACCTTGCCTCACAAAAAACTTAATATAGAGCAATAAAAAATCATATGTACCCCAAAATAGTACCAATAAAACTGGCACTTTATTCCCTAGTTTCCAAAATGGGGTCACTTTTTGGTAGTTTCTACTGTAAGGATGCCTTCAAATGGGACATGGCATCTAAAAACCAGTTCAGCAAAATCTGCCTTCCAAAAACCATATGGCGCTCCTTTTATTCTGCGCCCTGCCATGTGCCCTTACATCAGTTTACGACCACATGTGAAGTGTTTCTATAAACAGCAGAATCAGGGTAATAAATATTGAGTTTTTTTTGGCTGCTAACCTTCGAAGTGTTAAAGACAAAATTTATTAAAATGTAAAATCTGCCAAAAAAGTGAAATTTAAAAATGTGATTCCATTTTCCTTTAATTCTTGTGGAACACCTAAAGGGTTAACAAAGTTTTTAAAATCATTTTTAAGTAATTTGAGGGGTGTAGTTTCTACAATGTGGCCATTTTTGGGGGGTATCCACTATGTAAACCCCACAAAATGACTTCAGACCTGAACTGGTCCTTAAAAACTGCGTTCTGGCAATTTTCTTAAAAATTTTAAGAATTGCTTCTAAAATTCTAAGCCTTCTAACGTCGTAAATAAGTAATAAATATTTTATGAGGTATCACTTTCTGTTTTATAAGTAGAGAAATAGAAATTTTGAAAATTCCGAAATTTTAAAAATTTTGGGTAAATTTGGGATTTTTTCAAAAATAAAGGTGAAATATTTTGACTCAAATTTATGACTATCATGAAATGCAATGTGTCACGAGAAAACAATCTCTGAATGGCTTGGATAAGTAATAGCGTTCCAAAGCTATTACCACATAAAGTGACATATGTCAGATTTGCAAAATTAGGCATGGTCAGGAAAGGGGCAAATGGCCCAGATGTGAAGTGGTTAATCCTGAAGCAGCAGAAATTGAACCACAAAATTCATCAGAGATCTTGGCATCACCTGAAGGTCTACTGTCTGATTCAGAAAAGTAATTAAAGGAATCTGCAATAACTCCAGAGTCAAAAGAATTGATGAAGAAATCTGAACCAACAGATCCAGGAACAAATAAAGAAACATAAACTTCAAACAACAGCCGTTAAAAAGATCTTCTGTTGCAAGAGAAAGGCGAAGGCTTGTTACACTTACTTAAGATACCATAGGTGGACCAAGTAGGGTACCAAGAAGTTTTCATGCTAATCAGGTAGTCCAACCATTGGCCAAGAGAAACAACCTGAATGGTACCTACATATTTTGTGGAGAACTGTGAGCTGATGTAAAGACATGCAGTTGTGCTGTTAAGTTCATTTTTTTGTTTGTTAATATGGCAATGTTTCTAGTTGTTTAGGTATAGAAACTGTGATGTTACATGGTCAGGACGTCATATTTAGTAAAAGTTAGACCTGATCAATCTTGACACCATAAAATGAGGTATTGTAGTTGCATTGTAATGCATGGTGGTCCAATACTACTGAGAACCAGTATTAACATTGGAACTTCTAGGTCTCATAGCTAGCAACGTACCTAGAAGTAACTTGTGACATTTTATAGGAACATATGTCACAATGAGGCATTGAGGCATTGGAGATATAACCACCACTTGATTGTTTTTAATTACTAAAGTGCCTTAACACAATCAACATAGTTGTGGAAATGTGGAATGTTGAGGACGACATTAATTTACTGGGGAAAAATGTGAGATATGTAGAAAGAATGATACACCCCCATAAAGTTTTAATGCTAACAAATGCCATAATAGCAATATACAGGTCCTGTAATATGACACTAGAGTGGGACGATCTATCTCAGGGGAGTGTTTCTGGTGGAACACTTACAGTTGCAAGAAAAAGTATGTGAACCCTTTGGAATGATATGGATTTTTGCACAAATTGGTCATAAAATGTGATCTGATCTTTATCTAAGTCACAACAATAGACATTCACAGTCTGCTTAAACTAATAACACACAAAGAATTAAATGTTACCATGTTTTTATTGAACACACCATGCAAACATTCACAGTGCAGCTGGAAAAAGTATGTGAACCCCTAGACTAATGACATCTTCAAGAGCTAATTGGAGTGAGGTGTCAGCCAACTGGAGTCCAATCAATGAGATGAGATTGGAGGTGTTGGTTGCAGCTGCCCTGCCCAATAAAAAATACACACCAGTTCTGTGTTTGATTTTCACAAGAAGCATTGCCTGATGATGCCTCGCACAAAAGAGCTCTCAGAAGACCTACGATTAAGAATTGTTGACTTGCATAAAGCTGGAAAGGGTTATAAAAGTATCTCCAAAAGCCTTGCTGTTCATCAGTCCACGGTAAGACAAATTGTCTATAAATGGAGAAAGTTAAGCGCTGCTGCTACTCTCCCTAGGAGTTGCCGTCCTGTAAAGATGACTGCAATAGCACAGCGCAGACTGCTCAAGAAGGTGAAGAAGAATCCTAGAGTGTCAGCTAAAGACTTACAAAAGTCTCTGGCATATGCTAACATCCCTGTTAGCGAATCAACGATACGTAAAACACTAAACAAGAATGGATTTCATGGGAGGATACCACAGAGGAAGCCACTGCTGTCCAAAAAAAACATTGCTGCATGTTTACAGTTTGCACAAGAGCACCTGGATGTTCCACAGCAGTACTGTCAAAATATTCTGTGGACAGATGAAACCAAAGTTGAGTTGTTTGGAAGAAACACACAACACTATGTGTGGAGAAAAAGAGGCACAGCACACCAACATCAAAACCTCATCCCAACTGTGAAGTATGGTGGTATGGGCATCATGGTTTGGGGCTGCTTTGCTGCTTCAGGGCCTGGATGGATTGCTATAATCGAAGGAAAAATGAATTCCCAAGTTTATCAAGACATTTTGCAGGAGAACTTAAGGCCATCTGTCCACCAGCTAAAGCTCAACAGAAGATAGGTGTTGCAACAGGACAACGACCCAAAGCATAGAAGTAAATCAACAACAGAATGGCTTAAACAGAAGAAAATATACCTTCTGGAGTGGCCCAGTCAGAGTCCTGACCTCAACCCGATTGAGATGCTGTGGCATGACCCCAAAAAAGTGATTCACACCAGACATCCCAAGAATATTGCTGAACTGAAACAGTTTTGTAAAGAGGAATGGTCAAGAATTACTCCTGACCGTTGTGCATGTCTGATCTGCAATTACAGGAAACGTTTGATTGAAGTTATTGCTGCCAAAGGAGGTTCAACCAGTTATTAAATCCAAGGGATCACATACTTTTTCCACCTGCACTGTGAATGTTTACATGGTGTGTTCAATAAAAACATGGTAACATTTAATTCTTTGTGTGTTATTAGTTTAAGCAGACTGTGATTGTCTATTGTTTTGACTTAGATGAAGATCAGATCACATTTTATGACCAATTTGTGCAGAAATCCATATCATTCCAAAGGGTTCACATACTTTTTCTTGCAACTGTATGTTAGTGCACCTCAGACAACAAGAAGAAGGGAGGTCTGAATCTCCATGTCTCATGCATGTCTCTTCCTATTGCAGGTACAGTGATTATTGCTGCAGTCATGTTGTTGTTCTATTCTCATATTTTAGTGCTCAATATATGTTGATGCAGTCACTGATATGGATATTTTGGTTGGATATTGGGCACAAATCTCTGGTGCACTAAAAGGTGCACTTAAGTATTAAAGTGCACCCAGCACAGCCAATTCCGTAGCTATTATTCAGTTCTTTCTGTATAAGGGATGAAGTACTTCTTTAGCGCAGGAAGAGTCAGACACAATACTGGTTCAAGCTGGAGTCCATGTAAAAATGCCCCCCCATAGACTTCAGACTCCTTCTTTATTAAGGCAATAGAACGACGCCCAGTAGGAGATGGCTTTACAATTTCAGCCAGTCAGCTCAGAAAGTACAGGTACATATCAAAGGGCAGGGGAGGGCATCAACATGGCCGAACAGTGCAATGCACACACCCCATCCCTGTATAAGGAAGGATGAGTCATGTCTATTGTCTGATCAGCCAGGTGGCCACCCATCCCCCATCACTGTCAGCATGGACCCCATTCAATACTGCTCAAAGTGACCAGTATCTAGTGAAGATCATTCTACTTGTTCTTATAGATTTGAGACTATCTGTTTGACATTGCTACGGCTATTGTCAGTATACGGTATGAGTATACCGACAAGGCAGATATGCATGTCTTAAAAGCAGATATGTATCCAGAAAGGGATAGCGAAGCTGCAGCAGAGGTATAATATGTATCTCTCGTTATGCAGACTTCACTTCTCTAATGTGTATAGACATTTGCAGGGAAGAAGCCCAGCGTATTGCACAAACCGGCAAACGCCTCCCCACTACACACTGAGAACACATCTCCAAGCCCATGAGAAGGTTTTCATACTGACGGTTTTACCGCTGGTCCCAATTCAACCCAAGTACCCTCTGCTAGATCGTTCCTCGGTTAAATCCGACACAAGGAGACAGATGACAATCTATAAAACACACACACATCCTAAGATAAAATGTCCACATAATTCCATATAATAAAATTTCCACAACATCACTGATTTAAGTAATGACTGAGGATTTGATGGTAATGTACATCTACTATGTAGTATGAAAAGACACTTATGTTAGTGCCCCTCAGATAACAAGAAGAAGGGAGGTTCTATTCTCCATGTCTGATGCATGTCCCATGCTATTGCAGATGAATGTTAAATAAAGAATATAACACCCCCCCCCCCCCAACCACACCAGTGTCAACTCATTAGGTGTGCAACATTATTATTATTATATTTTGCATCCGCATTTTACTTTTTTTTGTTACTGACTTTTCCTACTTACTAAATGCAACTTTGCTAAACTCCAAAACCTGTCAACAAATAACCTGTGTTTGTTTAGGATGATTAGGTTCAAACAGTAAAGTGTGAAGGTCATCTCTTTGCCTCCAGGTCAAAAGAAAGAGAGATACCTTTCTGAATATCAGATGATAAAATATTGATACATTAGCCTTTAATCAGTTGTAAATTCTTATAGCAGAACAAGAAACGTGTGCCCAGAATTATAACACCGTTCCAACATCTCATTTATATTGAAAATGGTAAATAGTTTTCTATTCTTCTGGGTGTTTATAAAATGTATCTGCCCTGGTTAAATAAACTTTGATTCATGAATTGAAATTGAATTGAAATAAATGCAACATTTCCTTTAGTTATTAATTAATTATTTCACATTTTAGCAAGAGGCCAAAAAGGGTATAAATAGAAGATTTTATTATTGTTAAATGTGAATCACTTCAGCTAGAGATTATGCTATGTGATACTATTGGAATACCAATGAACAGTTTTCGCTTGGAAATGTACCTTTGATATTCCTTTTAAACACTGAAACAGGAATGAAGGAGGAATACATTTAGGCTTTAGCTTTCATTTACATGCTAAATATGAAACGCATTGAGTGGTAGTAGCATTGCCAGTTTTCAAAGAAAGTCATTATATTGTATTTACAACAGCAGAAATATTGAAATATTACAGGTAAAACTGCTCATGTGGATAAGGTTAAGGCCTTATTCACACGTCAGTGTTTTGGAAACAGATTTACATCAGTGATTGTGAGCAAAAACCTGGAGTGGAGGCTAGATAGAAATATTTGCACCTTTTCTGTCTCACTTGATTTTGTCTCACAAAAGAGATGAGCCAATCGAAGTTGACGAAGTGGAATTCGATCCAAATTTCAGTTTTTATTCGATTCACACCGTATCCAAATTTCCTCTCAATTCATGGTAACGATTCGCATTTTTTCCTAAAATGGCTGCTGCACATGTGAGGACATGGAGCAAGGAACTCTGGGAAAGTGGACTCACCCATAATGCCATGCATGCAGCCAATCAACAGTCAGCCCTGTGATGTCACAGCCCTATAAATAGCCTCAGCCATCTTGTATTCTGCCATTTTCTAGTGTACTTAGTGCAGGGAAAGACGTCAGCAGGCGCTAGGGACAGTGTTGGAAAAAACTTCATTGTTCTACAAAAAACTGTTTACAATTGCAGGGAAAGATTATTCATTCCCACAGTATTTATGTTGAACAGGATTCATTAGGGGAGGTTACAGCCTGGGTAATAGGAACAATCCTATTACACCTTGCTGCACTGACTGGGGACTCAAATTGCCATTATACAGCTTTGTAATTCCAGCAAACCATTTTTATTAGGGTGCAAGTGCTGTTTGATACAGCCATTAACAGGGTTTGTTACAAGGAAATATTTATATGTCTTATTTGCTCTTGTGCAGTGCAGTTATGTTCTAAAGCATTTTTTGGATTGTATTAGTGTCACGGCCACGGTTCTGGCCGTGACTCCTTGGGAGCCGCATACAGTTGCCCGCGGTTTGGGTTGTTGTTTCAACCGCAGCTTGAGGCTTGATGTAGTTTGCCTCAAGTGCGGTTGCCGCGGACAACAGGTATGTGTGCGGTCCCTTTGGAGTTTGTGTGTCTGTATGTATGCACTTATGTATGTCTGTGTGCACTCTGTCCTATGTTTGGTGTGCACTGACATCCTCCCCTCACTGTGGTTGCCCGTGGCAACGTTTGGTTGTAGTGTGTACATGTGGTGGCAGTGTCCCGGCCTTCGGGCTGACTCCCAGGACACGGTTGCCACCCATGTCGTTGCTTGCGGCAACAGCCACAGTGTGACTTAGGTGTTGGACACTTTCCCTTTAAGTTGATGTCTTCCCTCCCCTGGTGTTGGAAGGGTTAACTTCCTTCCTAGTGTGTGTGTGCACTGGGTGTGTCCGATTGTGGGTGTGGCTGCATGGGCTATAAAGCCTCAGTTTAGACCTGATGTCTGAGGGGTACTCCAGCCTTGTTGTAAGCTGGAGGAACTCTCCTGGTCACATTTCCATCTGCCAGTGAGGGCCACCCTTGTGGTCATAAATTGTGATACACCATGTTATGTGATGTTCAGTTGATATTTTCCTGTTGTTAATTGGTGCAGCTATGGATCTGGGTTCCTGTGTGTGGTTGTGTGTTTGCTGGGTTCATTGAATGTTGTGTGGACTTCAGCTTGCCTGCACAGGGATCCAGTCAGCTAGTCTGTGGCAGGTAAGTGGAACTTGTTCACATTACCTGCCATATCCATAGGACTGTTTGTGTTCCCCTTTTTCCCAGCAGCTTGGCCAGTGAGACTCCTATTCCTTCGTGTCCAGAAGGAACAGGTCGTCTTACCCTGCTCCTAGGTGAGGGCCATCTTGAGGGCTAGCAGGGACTTCTAGGTTCCGGAGCATGAGCCCTCCTACCATCAAGGGCGGCTCATGTAGCTAGGAGTCAGGGTCAGGTTAGGGATGCGTTTGGGAGGTGACCTGCTCCCTAATCTTGTCGTCCTGGTCGAGCAGCGACCATCATCTCTGTTCATCGCACGGCTGAGGGTTTTCCCCATCCTCAGCCGTGACAAATAGTGGGGGAAAAAGGGCTTGTGTGGTGAAATGCAAAAAATTATAGCCATTTTTGTCGAGTGTTAGTGGCAAAAATAAAATTTATTTGCTGTTCAGCTGTGCAGTTATATGTTCTAAAGCCTTTTCTGGTGTGTATTAGTGGAAAAGAAAAAATATATTTGGCGTTCAGTGGTGCAGTTATATGTTCTAAAGCCTTTTGTGGCGTGTATTAGTAGCAAAAGAAAAATATATTTGCCGTTCAGCGGTGCAGTTATATGTTCTAAAGCCCTTTTCTGGCGTGTATTAGTGGAAAAGAAAAATATATTTGGCGTTCAGTGGTGCAGTTATATGTACTAAAGCCTTTTGTGGCATGTATTAGTAGCAAAAGAAAAATATATTTGCCGTTCAGCGGTGCAGTTATATGTTCTAAAGCCCTTTTTGTCGTGATTGTAATCTTCTTTTTGCTATATGGACTGAATTACGTCGATTAGCCATTCAGTGGTGAATTTTTTTTGTGAAACAGCTTTTCTTGGGAAAATTGGTCGGTAGCTATAACTGCGGTCAAGGACAATATATGTCCTTTATGGCCACACTGGGTAAATGTGGTTCCTGGCCAGCCACACCAGCAACTTGGCCAGGTGACGCCAATTACGCCTCCATGTTCTCACACCGTTGGTCCTTCGACAATGTCCGCCTCCGCCTCCTCATCCTTTGTGTCCTCAGTCTCCACTGCAGGGACAATTCACAGTGCTCCTACAGCATACTACATGTGCAGGGCACGGCGGTGTCAGGCTGCTCTACACCTCATTTGCCTGGGCTAACGGAGTCACACAGGGCAGGAACTGCTCTGTGTCCTTCATCAAGAAATCGAATCCTGGCTTTCTCCGCAACAACTCAAAATCTGAACCATGGTGACCGACAACGGGAAGAACATGGTGTTGGCGCTGCGTCAAGGAGGGCTGATCCATGCGCCCTGCATGGCACACATGTTCAATCTGGTTGTGAATCGGTTCCTGAAGTCTTCCACTTATCTGCCAAACATCCAAAAAATGGCCAGGAAACTTTGCATGCACTTCAGCTACTCATACACCGCAAAGCATACCCTTCTTGAGCTGCATCGGCAAAACAACATCCCACAGCATAGCCTGATATTCAAAGTTTTCACCCGTTGGAATTCCACCCTCCATATGTTGGACCGACTGTATGAACAGAGAACGGCCATAACTGATTTCTTGATGATCTAAGTGGACAGGAGTACTCCCTTGTGTAACTTCGATGTTAGCCAGTGGCAGCTCATGTGTGACATCTGCCGTTTGCTCAGGCCTTTGAGGAGGCCACGTTATTTGTCAGTCGCCAGGACTACGGGATGAATTATATCATTCCACTGCTTCATGTCCTGGAACAGATGCTGCTAAATCTGGCTGGTCAAGGGACTGGAAATGTGGCGCCTAGCTCTCATGGCCACATAATCACTGTGGGGGCTGAACTGGAGGAGGAGGACATTGGAGCACAAGCAATATGTAGCAAAATGGGTTGTTTTTTTACACAGGTGACAGGAGAGGTGTGCCAGGAGAGGTGGACCAGGAGCAGGCAGAGGTGCTACAGGGCGATGAGGAAGACTAGGCAGAGGACCCAGACACACCGTGGCAGTATTCAGTGGAGATGGAGACAGGGAGTCCCTCCGAGTCACTTGCACAAATGGCCCGATGCATGCTCTCTTGCTTGCGTAGTGATTGTCGAATTGTCACCATTAGGCAGACGGATGACTTCTGGCTCTCCACCTTGTTGGATCCTCGCGAGGGTCCAAAATGGGGGCCTTTTTTACACCCGCTGAGAGGGAGCACAAACTGAACTACTACAGAGACAGTTGGCCACTGCATATCTGCGCCATCGCCCATCCTCACGCAGGTCTGACCGGGGAGGCCCTCTGCACTCAAGTTCCACTGTCATGGCTGCTGGAGGGGTGTGGGGGGGACAGGAGCAGTACCAGCTCCATCAGTAGCAACTCAAGTCTAGAGTCGCTTATGAGCAGTTTTCTTCACCCGCTTACTGAAGAAACTAATCACCAGCAGCAGCAGGTAGACATAGAGCAGAACCTAAACCAGCAGGTGGTGGCATACTTGGACAGCATCCTGCCACCCCAAGTTGAAGATCCGGTGGACTACTGGGCAGCCAAACTGGATTTGTGGCCGCAACTGGCAGAGTTTGCCCTGTAAAAGCTGCCCTGCCCGCCAGTAGTATGGCATCAGAGCGGGTGTTTAGTGCGGGTGGGCAATAGTTACCCCAAGAAGAACTCGCCTGTCCACCCAAAATGTGGAGAGACAGACCTCTGGGGGGGGCGGAGCCTGACCTCTGAGCAAGATGGAGGTCTGAGACAGAGCTCCTACTCCACAGACCTGTGCCAAGCTACAAAAAGACACCCCAAACTGAGCAAAAATGTTGAAGATTGGGAGAGACATGGCGAGAGAACACCCTACAACCCCTAAACACAAGAAGAGGCAGATGGAGATGGATTAAAATGTGAGAAAAAAGCTGGCGCTTTCACCGGCGTGCACAAACAAAATGGCGCTGCTACCTGAGGAGGAGGAAGACAGGGAGGACGCTGTAGCCAGTGGCGGACAAGAAAAGAAGGAGGACTCTCAAGCAGAAGAAAATGCCATATTAACAAGGTCCTTCCTGAGAGAGTCCCTTTCCCAAGAATTAGCCCCCTTGCTGCAGGAGGTGAGAGATACAGTATGCGCCATGACATGCGGTCGCTGGGTCAAAGGGTGGAAACCTTAGAGGCTAACCAGGGGCAGCTCACAGAACACAGCGCTGCAATATCTAAACAACTGGGGATCCAAATAGACTCCCTCAATAGTGCTTTCCTCCTGATAGAAGATCAGGAGTAGAAGGAAAAATATAAGAATGAAGGCACTGCTAGAAACTATTGAGCCCAACGCCTTACATCCAGTGGCGAAACAAATTTTCACTGACCTACTTGGAGGAGAAAGAGCACAGCATATCATCATAGAAAGTATCCATAGGTCCCTGCGCCCGCTTTTAAGGAAAGGCAGACCCGCCACGTGATGTGGTTTGCGGCCTACTTAGTTTCCAGGACACTGCAGCCTTATTCTGAGCAGCAAAAGAGAGGAAAGAGCTTCTTCATGATGGGGCGGCAATTCATATGTACCAGGATATAGCCCCCACAATGCTAAATAAAAGGTGCATCCTCAAGCCCCTTTCAAAATACCTGAGGGGCCACAAGATAATGTACCGCTGGCATTACCCATTTGGCCTTACCTTCAGCAAAGAAGGAAAAAGGTACACAGTTCGCACACCATCGGACCTATCAGAAATATGGACTCACCTTGGAACCAATCCAATACATATAGATTCCTGGCTACCTCTGGACAGCACAGCGCTAAAACTACACCCACTGCCTAGGATAGAACCATAGTCGATAGTCACCAAGCACAAGTCGCCGGGCACCAGAAGAAGAAAGGATTGAATACACAGAATTCATTGCCATGTTCAGATAATGTGTACCCATTCTCTTGCCGTGTCTCCTTTGCTTCCTCTCGTTACCATCATTCATCTGTCTGCCCCTCTCTCCTTCCACTATATCATTGTCTCTACATTCCTTTTCTTTCAGCCTTCAAACTCTAATTATTGAGCCCACTGTGCATACTCTCATACTTCTGTAAGAGCCTAACCCCACAGTGACAGACCCCCTAAAATGAGACCACTAATGATGGGGTTCTTGTCATATCTTAGCTTATTGTACAGTAGAAGCCATGCCAGTACTCAATGTGGTGTATCTAAAAAGAAATAATCTAAGATGCTTTTACTCCTTATGACTTTCTGTGACGAATACTACGCCTCGTGCCTCCTTGACGTCACCTATGTCGAGCTCACAAGACGCTGTATGGTCACGGGTTACCAAAGCGTGACGTTTCGCCCGCCAGAGGAGCAGGTAAGGTTGGCTTGGTACAGGTTACACAGACACCTCTTGTCCATACGGGTGCAGAGAGGCAACAAGCTGAGAGAGACTTTTCACTGCCGCAGTGAAAACAGCGCTGTCTCAGCCTGGGTATCTTCCACTAGCTTCTCGTTTGATATAAGCCCGGTCCACTAATGGGATTATATAGGGTGAGAAACCAACCCGGGGTAGCTTATAACTAGGCCAAAACACGGACGTGGGGATTCGTGATCTAAATACAAGATAGCACAAGATTAAATTATATATTTAATTGCTTTAAGGGCACACTAGATACAACACAATATACACAGATAATATATATAGTGGTCTGAGGTGACAGATACAGGTGATATAGGTAAAACAGGATTAAGCAGAACAATAAGTCAGTTTACCAGATATGAGTCCTTCGAGTAGTGATAAGTTCTTAGCTGTATTCACGTCGGAGGCAGTGATGTCAGCTGGTTGCAGGTCCCTTCAAACCCATTGCACGATGTTACCCCCTTTCAGAAAAAGACACGCCCGCTTGTTGGCACAAGCCTTTTAACCTGTAGCCGGCCCTTCCCCTCCCGGTCTTTGGGAGGGCTCCATCCTCCCTCTGCTGGACTGGCTGCAAATGATCCACAAATCCTGCTATCCGGCTGCGGCTTTGAAGCAGGGTTCCCCTGTGGAGCTTGATTTCCTCTGCATCTTTCAGAAAATGGTGGGTGTGAGGCCATGGCTGACAGTAAATATTAATCCATATTCCTCACACTTTCCCTCTAAATCCTCCACATGTTACCAATCGATCATTTAAATCTGCTTACTAAATAGCATAACCTATATGGATCATGTATGGGCTACTTAAAATCTCCAAGGAGGGTGACATGTACGGTAGACTACCTTAGTTTATGCATGACTAAATCCTGGGAGGGATAAATACCCACCACTTTATGGAGCACGGGTCTGTGGCGCCAGATCAGGAGGTTTATTAACCACCCTCTGCCTCCACACACTCAAATCTACATGGTGAGCACTGATTTCCATCTCTTACCTCCCATTCCTTGTGATAATATGTGGCTCACCATAGGGTCAGTCACAATTGTCATCTTTAATAATTTGAGTGTTTGGTTTTTGTTTAATAATTTATAAGCTATGCTTTTGTAATGTACCCTTACACAGGCCGCTCCCAGGAACAACTGCACCAATAAGTCCACCTATATCCATGCTTCATCATCATGGCAACTCTGACCACCACCTCCTTCAATCTCAGTGGCTTCAACACACCGCAAAAAAAGATCCCTGGCATTTACCCTCCTGAGGAAGTACAGATCAGACATCTGCATTCTGCAGGAGCCCCACCTAAAAGCTAACAAGATCCCTTAACTACCACTCACACACTATAACCACTGGTTTTTACTCCACTTACAAATCAGCTGCGAAGGGTACTAGCATAGCTATAGCTAAACAAGTGCCATTTGAGCCCATCCTAATGCAATCAGACCCAGAAGGAAGATATGTCTTTGTGAAAGGGAAAATTGGACATGTTATGGTCTCCCTAGCTAGCCTTTATGCTCCCAATACTAAACAACACACATTGATTAAAAACATACTAGCCAAGTTTCAAACCTTTGCTGAAGGCATTCGTTTAGTGGGTGGAGACTTAAACGTTTCTCTTAATCCCACTGTAGATACATCTAGGGGAACCTCCACTGTTTCACAAAAGACAGTGGGGAACATCCAAAAAATGCTGAGTAAAAATCACCTAGTAGACTCATGGAGAACCCTAAATACCTCCACCAAAGACTTCACATTCTACTCACAGGTACATCACACATATCAGAGATCGGATTATATATTCATCTCTGACAATCAACTAGACATGCTCCAGTGCTCAGTTATTGGCTCAATAACAATATCAGACCATGCTCCAGTTTCAACATCCATATCCTTCCTATCTCTTTCCCCCATAGAATGGACCTGGTGCCTAAACGAAACCCTGTTAGACTCAGAAGAAGCTTTGAAAAACATTTGTCACAAACTTACCTTATACTTTCAAGATAACATTCCAACAGATAATTCCAAGGCCATAGTCTGGGAGGCATACAAAGATTACATCAGAGGAGAGTTTATGGCATTGGGTGCTAATATCAAAAAAGACAGGCAAAAAATTCTGCTATCCCAAATTGCTTCAATAGAAGTCATCCAGAAACAATCTAAAGCAATAAATATGCAAACAGATTTGGCCGCCCTATGCTGGAAACTAAAAGAACTACTCAACATCAGATGTGCCAAAGCATACCAATACGGAAGGTTTAAATACTACGCACATGGGGACAAAGGTAACAAGTTGATGACTTAATTAATTAAAAAGCGGAAAGACTCTCAATACATAAAAAGTATGAAGACTCTCACGGATCTATTACTAACAAAAAATATTGCAGCGGAGTTCAGACATTTTTACCATCAACTGTACAATATTCCAACACAATTAACAGCAAACACAGATCACGCTAAAATAGATCAATTCCTATCCACTCTTAAATTACCCTTGATATCTAAAGAGGACAGCCCCCTCTTGCTATCCCCCATCACATCAGTGGAAATCACTAGTATTATCACTTTGCCACCACACGGGAAAGCTCCAGGCCCCGACAGCCTACCTGCAGGGTACTGTGAGAAACTTCTACCGCATGGTTTCAATCACTAATGGAAGGAACAACCCCTCTGAAACAAACTCTTGAGGCAACCATATAACTGTATTAGCTAAAGAGGGAAAGGATGATACAGTCTGTAGCAACTATAGGCCCATTTCCCTTCTTAACCACCTCCGGACCGCTGTACGCACAGACGCGTCCTGGAGGTGGTTGTTTCATTCCGAGTGGACGCGCCGGCGCGTCCTCTCGCGAGACGCGAGATTTCGGTCACAGCCGGCCCGCGCATGCGCATCGCGGGCCGGCAAAAGTTCGAGGAGAATTGCATCAGCAACCTGCCAGCCAATGATCGTCGCTGGCAGGTTGCTGATTTTTAAAAAATCAAATCACAAGCCATATAACAGATCATATTAGTAAATATGATCTGTTATATGGCTTCTCTGCTCCTCTGCTGGTCCTTTTCGTCGGTTGGATCCAGCAGAGGAGCAGACTTCACAGTGAGTACACCAAACACTACACCTTTTTTTCACTAGTATTGGCTGTTAGGTTTTAGGGATAGTTTAGGCCCCTTGGTTAGGTAGTTAGCGTCAGTTAGCGCCCAGCCCACCGCACCGCAGTCACTTTTATTCGCTGATTAGCGTATCGCTAATCAGCATTTGTACTTTTATAGTATCTGTAAGTGATCAAAACTGATCACGGTCAGATCTATAATTGTATTAGTGTCACCTTAGCTCGCCCTCCACCCAAAACGCAGTGTTTGCCCGATCAGGCCTGATCGGTCGCCCACACGTGCGTTCACCCACGCCCGCCCCACCGCAGTGACAAAAAATTATTATTTTTTGATCACTGCACATTCACTTTACACGCACTGCAGCGATAAAAAAATCAGTTTTGATATTTTTTATCAACCGCAGCGGCCTCTGGTACTTCGCTAGCCTCCCCTTCGTAAGACAGGTTTGCTTTTTTTCTTGGGTAGTCTCAGGGAATACCCCTAAATTTAGTAGTCCAAAATGTCAAACAGGGCGTATTCTTCTGAAGAGGCCTACAGGATTCTGACCCAGTCGGATGAGGAATGGGAACCCTCATCTGACGAATCTAGCGGGTCAGAATATGAACCTGTGGAAAGCAGTGGCTCTCTGACCCAACGTTCGGACGAGGAGGTGGAGGTCCCTGATAGCACCAGGCGTACCCGGCCCCGTGTCGCTAGACCACAGGTTACGCAGGATCCGCTTCAAGAGCAGCAGAGTGGGGCTGTCGCTGCCGGATCACGTGGTGAGGCATACACCAGCAGCGCAGCCCTTCCTGGACCTAGTACAAGCACTGCCGTACAACCTGGTGAAGTAGCGAGCACCAGAAGGGCAGTTGAAGCTGGTATGGTGGCACGTGCAGTAGTTACCCCGTCGCAGCCACCGCACAGACAGGCCCGTAGAGCCCCTAGAATCCCTGAGGTGCTGGCAAACCCTGATTAGCAGTCACCAACTTCAGCCGCACCATTAGTTCCCCCTTTCACCGCCCAGTCTGGAGTTCGGGTTGAGACGGCTCAAATCGGTTCGGCCCTGGGATTTTTTGAGCTGTTCTTGACTGCGGAGCTCTTGGACTTAGTCGTGGCAGAGACAAACCGGTATGCCACACAATTTATAACCGCAAACCCGGGAAGCTATTATGTCCAGCCTTTCCGGTGGAAACCAGTCCAAGTTTCCGAACTTAAAATTTTTCTGGGCCTTCTCCTCAACATGGGTCTAACTAAAAAGCATGAATTGCGGTCATATTGGTCCACGAACCCGATTCATCACATGCCCATGTTCTCTGCTGCTATGTCCAGGACACGATTTGAGACCATCCTGCATTTTCTGCATTTTAGCGACAACACCACCTCCCGTCCCAGAGGCCACCCAGCTTTTGACCGGCTCCACAAAATTCGGCCCCTCATAGACCATTTCAACCAGAAATTTGCAGATTTGTATACCCCTGAGCAAAACATCTGCGTAGACGAGTCCCTAATACATTTTACCAGGCGCCTTGGCTTCAAACAATACATCCCAAGCAAGCGTGCCCGGTATGGGGTCAAATTGTATAAGCTCTGTGAAAGGGCCACAGGCTATACCCACAAATTTCGGATCTATGAGGGAAAAGATCAGACCCTGGAGCCGGTCGGTTGCCCTGACTACCTGGGGAGCAGTGGGAAGACAGTCTGGGACTTGGTGTCACCCTTATTCGGCAAGGGGTACCATCTTTATGTGGACAATTTTTACACAAGTGTGGCCCTCTTTAGGCATTTGTTTCTAGAACGGATTTGCGCCTGTGGCACCGCGCAAACTAGTCGCGTGGGCTTCCCCCAACGGCTTGTAACAACCTGTCTTGCAAGGGGGGAGAGGGCTGCCTTGTGTAATGAAGAACTGCTCGCGGTGAAATGGAGAGACAAGCGTGACGTTTACATGCTCTCCTCCATTCACGCAGACACGACAATCCAAATTGAAAGGGCAACCCGTGTCATTGAAAAGCCCCTCTCAGTCCACGACTATAATGCGCTCATGGGAGGGGTGGACTTCAATGACCAGATGTTGGCTCCCTATTTAGTTTCCCGCAGAACCAGACGCTGGTATAAGAAGGTGTCTGTATATTTAATTCAATTGGCGCTGTATAATAGTTTTGTTCTCTACAGTAAGGCTGGGAGAACACGATCCTTCCTCAAATTCCAGGAAGAGATCATCGAGAACCTCCTGTATGCAGAAGGTTCCGTGGCCCCATCCACCAGTGTAGTTAGCCGTCTACACGAGCGACATTTCCCCAGTGTCGTTGCTGGTACCTCAACCCAACCGTGTCGTGTCTGTAGCAGGAGTGGAATAAGGCGTGACACCCGCTATTTCTGTCCTGACTGCCCTGACCACCCTGCCCTATGCTTAGGAGAGTGTTTCCGGAAGTACCACACACAGGTACACCTAGCATAGGGATTGCATCTCACAGGACAGGCACACAGGGCTATTAGGGCCCTTTTACTCACAGCTGCTGCAAACCTCTCCTTTCACCTGGGATAAAGTGCATAACGTACTTCGCCACATCTTTGGGTGATTTGCGCTTTGCACATTGTCCCATGGGGAAGGAGAGGTTTGTTCTATAAAGGTAAAAAAAACGAAACAAAAAAAAAATTACCAGTAAGTAAAAAAGTTAAAAAAGTTAAAAAAAAGTTAATATGTTCTGTTCTGAAGTTAATAAATTTATTGCGTTGCGGCCTGGTTTTTTCTTTTTTGTTTTGTTTTTTTTACCTTCCAGGTGGACCAACCGATCGACTAGCTGCAGCACTGATGTGCATTCTGACAGAAGCATTGCGCTGCTGTCAGATTACTTGCAAGTCGGTGTATGCGGCGCTGCAAGACGAGATTTCTCCTCTGCAGTAAAAGATACGTTTGCCGAGGCATATGAGCTGAGGAGGTGGCGGTGTTCATATACTTTGGCAAACACTTTGTATATATATAAAAAAAAAAAATCCTGGCAATGATTTATTCATCCACATCGATTGATGTGAATGGAGAAATCGGGTTTGCCAGGGCATACGAGCTAAGTGGGTATGGATGTTGGGCGGAGCTCCTATGTCCTGGCAGACGCCTTTCCCCTCCTTTTTCTTTTTTTGGCAGAGATTTTTTCATCCACATTGATCGATGCGAATGAAAAAATCTGTGCCGTTCATTTTTTTCTTTCAGCCTGAGGCTGAACGGAAAAAAAATATCTCATTACCCGTATGCTCAATATAAGGAGAATAGCAGAAACTCCTAATGCTGGGCATACATTTAATGATTGCGGAGACCCTCAAATGCCAGGGCAGTACAAACACCCCACAAATGACCCCAATTTGGAAAGAAGACACCCCAAGGTATTTGCTGAGGGGCTTATTGAGTCCATGAAAGATTAAATTTTTTGTCCCAAGTTACCGGAAAGGGAGACTTTGTGAGGAAAAAAAATAAAAAATCAATTTCCGCTAACTTGTGCCAAAATTTTTTTTTTTCTATGAACTCGCCATGCCCCTCATTGAATACCTTGGGGTGTCTTCTTTCCAAAATGGGGTCACTTGTGGGGTATTTATACTGCCCTGGCATTTTAGGGGCCCCAAAGCGTGAGAAGAAGTCTGGTATCCAAATGTCTAAAAATGCCCTCCTAAAAGGAATTTGGGCCCCTTTGCCCACCTAGGCTGCAAAAAAGGGTCACACATGTGGTATCTTCGTATTCAGGAGAAGTTGGGGAATGTGTTTTGGGGTGTCATTTTACATATACCCATGCTGGGTGAGATAAATATCTTGGTCAAATGCCAACTTTGTATAAAAAAATGGGAAAAGTTGTCTTTTGCCAAGATATTTCTCTCACCCAGCATGGGTATATGTAAAATGACACCCCAAAACACATTCCCCAACTTCTCCTGAATACGGAGATACCAGATGTGTGACACTTTTTTGCAGCCTAGGTGGGCAAAGGGGCCCATATTCCAAAGAGCACCTTTCGGATTTCACAGGTCATTTACCTACTTACCACACATTTGGGCCCCTAGAATGCCAGGGCAGTATAACTACCCCACAAGTGACCCCATTTTGGAAAGAAGACACCCCAAGGTATTCCGTGAGGGGCATGGCGAGTTCCTAGAATTTTTTATTTTTTGTCACAAGTTAGTGGAAAATGATGATTTTTTTTTTTTTTCTTACAAAGTCTCATATTCCACTAACTTGTGACAAAAAATAAAAACTTCCATGAACTCACTATGCCCATCAGCGAATACCTTGGGGTGTCTTCTTTCCAAAATGGGGTCACATGTGGGGTAGTTATACTGCCCTGGCATTCTAGGGGCCCAAATGTGTGGTAAGGAGTTTGAAATCAAATTCTGTAAAAAATGACCAGTGAAATCCGAAAGGTGCTCTTTGGAATATGGGCCGCTTTGCCCACCTAGGCTGCAAAAAAGTGTCACACATCTGGTATCTCCGTATTCAGGAGAAGTTGGGGAATGTGTTTTGGGGTGTCATTTTACATATACCCATGCTGGGTGAGAGAAATATCTTGGCAAAAGACAACTTTTCCCATTTTTTTATACAAAGTTGGCATTTGGCCAAGATATTTATCTCGCCCAGCATGGGTATATGTAAAATGACACCCCAAAACACATTCCCCAACTTCTCCTGAATACGGAGATACCAGATGTGTGACACTTTTTTGCAGCCTAGGTGGACAGAGGGGCCCATATTCCAAAGAGCACCTTTCGGATTTCACTGGTCATTTTTTACAGAATTTGAGTTCAAACTCCTTACCACACATTTGGGCCCCTAGAATGCCAGGGCAGTATAACTACCCCACAAGTGACCCCATTTTGGAAAGAAGACACCCCAAGGTATTCCATGAGGGGCATGGCGAGTTCCTAGAATTTTTTATTTTTTGTCACAAGTTAGTGGAAAATGATGATTTTTTTATTTTTTTTTTCTTACAAAGTCTCATATTCCACTAACTTGTGACAAAAAATAAAAACTTCCATGAACTCACTATGCCCATCAGCGAATACCTTGGGGTGTCTTCTTTCCAAAATGGGGTCACTTGTGGGGTAGTTATACTGCCCTGGCATTCTAGGGGCCCAAATGTGTGGTAAGGAGTTTGAAATCAAATTTGGTAAAAAAAATGACCAGTGAAATCCGAAAGGTGCTCTTTGGAATATGGGCTCCTTTGCCCACCTAGGCTGCAAAAAAGTGTCACACATCTGGTATCTCCGAATTCAGGAGAAGTTGGGGAATGTGTTTTGGGGTGTCATTTTACATATACCCATGCTGGGTGAGAGAAATATCTTGGCAAAAGACAACTTTTCCCATATTTTTATACAAAGTTGGCATTTGACCAAGATATTTATCTTGCCCAGCATGGGTATATGTAAAATGACACCCCAAAACACATTCCCCAACTTCTCCTGAATACGGAGATACCAGATGTGTGACACTTTTTTGCAGCCTAGGTGGGCAAAGGGGCTCATATTCCAAAGAGCACCTTTCGGATTTCACTGGTCATTTTTTACAGAATTTGATTTCAAACTCCTTACCACACATTTGGGCCCCTAGAATGCCAGGGCAGTATAACTACCCCACAAGTGACCCCATTTTGGAAAGAAGACACCCCAAGGTATTCGCTGATGGGCATAGTGAGTTCATGGAAGTTTTTATTTTTTGTCACAAGTTAGTGGAATATGAAACTTTGTAAGAAAAAAATAAATAAAAAAATCATCATTTTCCGCTAACTTGTGACAAAAAATAAAAAGTTCTATGAACTCACTATGCCCATCAGCGAATACCTTAGGGTGTGTACTTTCCGAAATGGGGTCATTTGTGGGGTGTTTGTACTGTCTGGCCATTGTAGAACCTCAGGAAACATGACAGGTGCTCAGAAAGTCAGAGCTGCTTCAAAAAGCGGAAATTCACATTTTTGTACCATAGTTTGTAAACGCTATAACTTTTACCCAAACCATTTTTTTTTTACCCAAACATTTTTTTTTTATCAAAGACATGTAGAACAATAAATTTAGAGCAAAATTTATTTATGGATCTCGTTTTTTTTGCAAAATTTTACAACTGAAAGTGAAAAATGTATTTTTTTGCAAAAAAATCGTTAAATTTCGATTAATAACAAAAAAAGTAAAAATGCCAGCAGCAATGAAATACCACCAAATGAAAGCTCTATTAGTGAGAAGAAAAGGAGGTAAAATTCATTTGGGTGGTAAGTTGCATGACCGAGCAATAAACGGTGAAACTAGTGTAGGTCAGAAGTGTAAAAAGTGGCCTGGTCTTTCAGGGTGTTTAAGCACTGGGGGCTGAGGTGGTTAACCTAGATGTGAAGATTTCAGCAAAAATCCTAGCAAATAGACTAAAATTATCCCTAAAATAATACACCCAGATAAAGCTGGCTTTGTGACAGGCAGGGAAGGGAACCTCCACTCCTGCAGAATACGCAATGCGATCAAACTAGCAATTAACAAAAATTTCCCCTTATTTTACTCGGTACCGACGCCGAAAATGTGTTTGACCGAGTCAACTGGATTTATATGCCCAAGCTCTACACAGATTTGGAATACCTGACCCCTTTATTAAAGCTATAATGACATCATACAGCTGCCCTAGTGCCAGTGTAAGGGTTAATGGCACTCTTTCAAAAACCTTTGACATTAGTAATGGAACCCGTCAGGGATGCCCACTATCACCAACTGTATTCATTATTACTATGGAGACCCTGTTACAAACAATCAGAGACAATCCATCTATTAGAGGATTAAGGGTTAAAGAGACTGAACATAAATGCACAGCCTTTGCAGTTGACCTCTGTTAATGCTTACTAACCCTACTCAGGCATCCCCATTGCTAATGAAGATATTTGAGGAATTTGGTTCTATGAGCAATTTAAAAATTATTTATACTAAATCTGAAGCACTTAACATTACTCTCCCACACCCACAAATTCAAAAACTTCGTGACTCCTTTCCCTTCAAATGCCAGCAAGACAAAATCAAATATCTAGGGATTTATCTAACTGACGAGTTCTCTAAATTATACTCCGCAAGCTACTCCACCCTTCTAAAACACACATCTGATGCCAAGTGCTCCTTCTTTCAACCACCATCTTCAGCGGGTACTGTTATCACCACCAACCTCCACAACCTCCACTCCTCATGCTGCTGCCACCTCCATACTATGTCACCTTACCACTCTGTGGTCTCCTGATGCTGATGCCACCTCCATAATATGTCACCTTGCCACTCTGTGGTCTCCTCATGCTGCTGTCACCTCCACACTACGTCACCTTGACACTGTGTGGCCTCCTGATGCTGCCGCCACCTCTACACTCTGTCATTGTGCCACTCTGTGGCTTCCTGATGCTGCTGCCATCTCCACATTGTCATTATGCCACTCTGTGGCCCCTTCCTGATGCTGTCGCCACCTCCAGACTCTGACATTGGGAAACTCTGTGGTCTCCTCATGCTGCTTCCACCTCACAACTATGTCATAGGGCCACTTTGTGGACTTCTCATGCTGTTCCCATCCTCCCCACTTCATGACTGGGCCACTATTTTGTCTTTCGGCCTGGCTGACATCATTATTTATTTGACCTTTCTTCTGATCTGTGAGAAGGAAGGAAAAAGGAGATGCACAACTGATCCTGTCTGTGTAGCAGCTGTAAGGCCTGTATGGTCCCATCAGAATTGGTTTGTGATTTGGTAGCCAAAAGCAGGAGTGGGTACAAAACACAGAAGACATGCAAATATTCCATTCATGTGTCATCTCTGTTTTGGATCCACTCCTGGTTTTGGCATTAGCAATACTGATGGATTACTGACCAAATGCTGACCGAGTAAAGGCAAATGCTCAACAGACACGATCCATTTTTTGTGGGTTATTGTTCTGACGGATCAGAGGAAGGGCAAAATAATCAGTGACATCAACACAATCTTACTGCTGACACCCTCTCCACTCTGTCGGGGGGCTCTACTTGTATAAACGTTTAATAGAACAGGTTCTGTTGACATCTATGTGGAATCAGCTGACAGCGGAGTAAAAGGAGTGCGTTTCTTCTTGGCGCTTACATCGACCTGTAAGGCTGAGTTTATACTTGAGTTATTTGGTCAGTTTTGGTCCCGTAACTGCCCAAATACGTGTGCAGTGATTCTAAGAGCGACGCCTGTCATCTGCATGTCATACTGACTCACAGTATTATTTCACTACCACAGCAGACTCCCTATAAAGGCTCTCTGCAGCCAGAAAATAGACGTTTTCTAACGCAAATAAAGTTATGGTTATGTTATTTTACTGCTCCTGAAGAAGGTGGAATTATAGAACCCTGAAACGCGTTGAGCTTTTATCGAATAACGTTCCTTGTCTACATGTTGGAGTCCAGCGGGTCATCCATTGGAGGGACTACATGAGA